>NW_023494807.1:12998685-13446185 GCF_904425465.1 Colossoma macropomum | reverse complement strand
CAGTTCACACACACTACACACACACACACACACACACACACACACACACACACACACACACACACACACACAATCAGAAAAGAAAAAAGTGGTATTGTGAGTTCTATTTCTCCAGTTGGTTGTTCTTGTTACGTTGCCTACAGCTGACATTAGTCTGAACAGGTCATGCTCCTGAACCGAACCCCATGTGAAAAAGAACACTCAAAAAAAGGAACCTCACTGTCCCTCCACTGAAAACTTTCCTCAAGATTAACTCCAACCAGGAATTCAGGAATGTTTAGTTGGAGTGATGTAAAAGTATACATTATTTCATAAATTAAATCTCACTTTTTTTTCAGTTTCCTGCTGGTCATAGAAGCCCATCCCTCTTAGTTAGAGGAGAAAGACATTATTATGGTAATAAGTAAGTCATGATTTTGAGATGTCATTATTTCAAGATAAGTCAAAAAAAGTCATGTAAAGTTATTTCAACATATGTTGAAATAATGACTTTCTCAACATTTTGATTTAGTATCTCAAAATTATGACTATTACAGTACATATTAAATTTCATTATAAGTCATTATTTCGAGATAATAGGTCAACATGTAAGAAAATAAGTCATTATTTCAACATAGTAACTATTTTGAGATATCTCAAATATTTGAGAAAATAAGTCATTATTTAGAGATAATACTCCTAATTTTGAGAAAATAAGTAATTATTTTGGGATACTAGGCTAAAATTTTGACATAATGCATGATGAGAATTGACTTCCTTTAAGAAACAGACGAGATTTGGGTCACTTTTGACAACAGTGTGAACCTATCCCAAAAGAGTCAGTGTGAAAGTCACTTCTGATTAATCTTGTTGTTGTGGCTGGAGCAACTATCGCTTTAATAAATGACCACTGTTCACAGAGTTTATCTGTGTGGAAAACAGCAGCCCTCATAGATAAGCAGCAGAAATGAAACCATTTGGTGGCTAACCCTACGTTACTGTGCTAAGGGGAACTTTGTTGTTTCTGCGCCGTAACACCCAGTCTCTGGTGCAGAATCACATCAGTAGCCCTATTATAATCCTTCTATCAGCCTCAGCTATTCGCAATACAGCAGCATATAAGGGAGGAATAAATACGGCACTGTATTACTTTTCAGACCACATATTATAAAGATGACCCTTGACAGTCAAAGCCACAACCAACAAATCCAAAGTGTTTTGTGGTTCTGTGTTAACAATGAGCTAACATGAATCTGTTTCTCACCAAAGTATAATTTATACGAAGAAAATGGTGCTGATGCCAGCAATATCAATCACATTAGAACCGGAGTGCTTTCAGCAGACTATGCTCGAGAGAGCTTGTGGGAAAACTATGGATATATCAGTAACTCTCTAGCAAAAGTAACAGGAGGTTGAAAGCTCCAGTCCCCCTCAAAACAAGTAATGTAGTGGTATGAGAACGAGAGGCTACAATCACAGAGGTATCACTGTTGCTCTCACTGGGTGTTGTTGATGAACAATGAAAACTACGTTCACTTTGTTTTCATGTTCACCTGACTCTATGTTCAGGTTCAGTTGGAATTACTGAAGGTAATAAATACATTCTGATTAACCTTATTTTGTTCACTCATATAGCTGTAACAAAATGTACAGATTTTTCAAAAAAAAAACCAAAAAAACAAAAAAAGCAAGCACATAGCCATGAAATCTCCATAGACACACAATGGCAGTAGCACCCATCACTCACTACGAATTTCCATATTGCTTCTGGAAGCAACATCAGCACAAGAACTGTGAGTTAAGAGCTTAATGAAATTCGTGGTTTTCATGGCTGAGCAGCTGCAAGCCCAAGATCACTATGCGCAATGCCAAGCTTCAGCTAGAGTGGTGGATGTCGCAATGAGACTCTGGAGCAGTAGAAACATGCACTCTGAAGTGATGAATCAAGCTTCACTCTGGCAGACTGATGGATGAATCTGGGTTTGGCAGATACCAGGAGAATGCCTCCTCCATCTAAGTTTGGTGGAGGAGGGATCAAGGTTTAGGCTAGGCCCCTTAGTTTCAGTGAAGAGTAATGTTAATCCTACAGTATACAAAGACATTTCAAACAATTATATGCTTCCAACTTTGTGGCAACAGTTTGGGGAAAGCCTTTTCCTGTTACAGCATGACTGTGCCCCTGTGCACAAAGCCCATAGTCCATAAAGACATGGTTTGAGGAGTTTGGTGTGGAGCAACTCCAGTGGCCTGCACAGAGCCCCAACCACAACCCCACTGAACATCTTTGGGATGAATTGGAAAGTTGATTGCAAGCCAGGCCTTCTCGTCCAACATTAGTGCCTGACCTAGGTCCTTTTGACTAAATGGGCACAAATGACCACAGACACAGTCTAAAATCTTGTGGAAACTCTTCCCAGATGAGTAGAGACTGTTATAGCTGCAAAGGGGTAACCATATTAATGCCCATTGTTTTAGAATGGGATGTCCAACAAGCCTATACAGGTGTGATGGTCAGGTGTCCACATACTTTTATTCATATAGCATATGTTCCTATATGTTTTCTATTGTCTTGAATAATCTTAAGACAACTTGCAATATATTAAAAATCTTACTGGTGGATCAGTAATGTGCTGTGGTTAAAGAGTGGCCGGCATTATTCTGACCAAAATAATTTATTTTTATAGACCTTCATTTGTGAAAACACTCAGAATCACTCAACTGGATGCTCACAATCCCAACACTACGGTTTGTTTAAAATTTAAGTTTGTTAGCAGTCTCCATATAAATATCTTGGAATGGCAAAACTTAAATTTAAAGCAAAAAGTGCAGCAATTTCACTTAAATAGGTTTAATGTAAGTTGTTGTGTTTAGCAATGTTAACACGATACTGTGCTGCTGTAGACTTCTGCAATATCTGTATCTGTATCGCATTAACGATAATAAATGATGTATTGTGCAGCACTAGTACACAAGTCATTTTTTACACTTTCCTAGCTTGGTGTAGGCTTTTCCACAGGCTCCAGCAGTCTGACAGAAAATAAGAGAGACATCAACTCTAACACACTGCAGCAACGGAGCGGAAACAATATCCAGCTGATCAGAACTAAGTGACACAGAGGAGCCAGAAAACTCTTAATTACAAAGAGAGAAGGAGAGAGAGAGGGGAAGAGGAAAAGAGAGACAGAGAGACAGGGACAGCTAACCGATCCATAGGAAAAAACATTAAAGGACCTTATTGTGATTCAGTTGGTCATGTTTATTTGCCTTGCGATTTGTCCTTGAATATGGAGAATGTTCTGAACAGAATCTGTAATGAACTGGATAAACTGATGAAGTTGTGCCAGCCTGCAGTTCCCTGTGTTACGCTAAATAAAAAGGATCGCTCACAAAATCAACATTAATGGTAATTAATTTTATTTCACTTTAAAATTAATAGTAATTACTTCCAAACCAGAAATAAGGGTGAACATTACAAAAATATCACATTCTGATTATTTTTACGGTATAATGAAAAATAATCAGATAATATTAATGCCCTTGGTCTTGGAATGGGATGTCCAGCAGGCTCACACAAGAGACGTGTCAGGTGTCCATATACTTTGTCATATAGTGTACGTTCCTATATGCGTTATACTGTACTGAATAATTTTTTATTCCATGCAATATACTCACTGGTGAATCAACAAATATGCCTTTTTCTTGTTTGATTACGTAAATACCTTGATTTGCAAAAAAACACCAAGAAACACTGCGATTGTTCAGGATGTCCAAAGCAGTCTGTAAAGAACACTGAAGTACAGATATGTAGAAAAGTTGCAGAACACAAAAATGACTTTAAACCCACTTAAATGATGTTGAAGTTCGTTTGAAATATAAGTGAATATTATTTGAATAGTTTGAAATTTCTTATCGGTCTGCATATTAACAGCTTTATAGCTTTGAATGGAGACTGATAAACTGAAGGGCATGCAGGGCACATGTCCATCCTGCATTATGTGGGAGGTATTGGCATGGCTGTCACAAAAGGTGCACGGCCTACATTATTGATGTTTTTAAGAGAGACTTTTCCATAAAATCTCCCACACAAATGATATCGTATTGTCATTAAACTAAAACAGTGGCAAAGTGAATGAACACTTCTTTGTGACGCTCCCATCTTGCTGGCTGGTCTGGATTTCGTCTTTGTTTATATTGGAGAGTTAGGACATGCTTTTGTATTTTTGTTCTTTTTTCTCTTTTGGGAAATTAACTTGATTTGGGGTGGAAATATTTTTTTTTTAATCTAGTTAGGACTCCCCCAATCACACGATACTATCAACGCTAGGAGGGTGAAGGCTAACACAGGCTTCCTCCAAGATCTGTGAAGCCAACCACCGCTTCTTTTCGAGCTGCCGCTCACGCAACGTCACTGGACAGCCGAACGCGCTGGAGGAAAGCGCCAACCGCCAGATCTGTTACGTCAGCTAACAGATGCCTGCGCTGGCTAGCATCGCGTTAAGTGATGGGGGGAGAAGGAGGGGCCATCCTACCCACCCAGAGAGAGCGAGGCCAATTGTGCTCTCTCGGACTCCCGGTTACGGATGGCTGTAGCATCACCAGGGATCGAACTCGCGATCTCCTGATGATAGGGCCAATGCTTAGACGGTTGCGCCACTCGGGAGCCGGAAGTTTTTATGTTTAATTTGGGCTGCAGTCATTCCTGAGGTCTGTGCTTTCTAAACCCAAAAAAGAGACTAGCACTACTAGAATTTTGAGAGGCTGGAAAGTTGATATCCCAGAGGTTGGAGGCTGGAAAGTTGTGGAGACACAATTTATACTGTGAGCTATCTAGATGAGCTGTAACAAAGCTAACTAATAACAAATAAGTACGGCAAGCTGTCTAATTATGTAAAATAAGGAATCTTGTGGCTGTTTATTAGATTTTTGAAGCTGAAACTTGAACTTAGTCAAAAAGTCTGTCCAAGTTGAATCTGCTTCATTAGACAGACCCCAGATCCACTACTTCTGTTGTCTTCTTTTATAAATCTATTGTCAGCCAAAAAAGTCTCATTCTGATTCTAACACATCTTTAAGATAAAGAAAAACACAATCTGGTCCGTCTAAATTTTTGACTGAAACTGTAAATTCACTTTAGTCATGCACTAATTGAACTGCTATCCATTCTGACTCCACTTATCAGCTTTTTCCACTGACTTCTGCTGGCCTTTAAAAGCACATCCATGCCAGCAGCCCCACTGTCTCCCACTGTTTACTGTCCAAACCCAGCCAGGATTCATTACACACTCAACCCTTCTTATCTCTCCACATGGTTTCTTATCTGCTTTTGCATTTTCATCCTGCTCCATCAAGCCAAAGCTAAAGCTTGTCCAGAAGCCTGCTGTGTAGTTAGTGTTAGACTAGGAGCAACCCAATACTGGGTGCATGCTGGGAGATGGACAAGAGAAGTGGGGGTGTTGAAGCACCCTCTGCTGTCAGGATTGTTTAATTGTTTCAATTTTTTCTACAAAATAATAATAATTAAAAAGTAAAACAGTTTAAAAATAAAGTATGTTTGACATAGCACTCCAAAATGACATCTGTTGATGTTGCTGATGACAGTGTTGTTGATGTTCTCAGTGAAAATAAGTTATACATCCTCTACAGAGAACTCCATTCTGCATAATTTAATGCACAGTTGCTGTTTATTTGCTCAATTTCACATACTGGGAAAAACAAAACAAAACAAAACAAAAAAAAACACACAATGTTCAGTGTATGTTCACATGTGCATGTGTTATTTTTATTACATAAAAATGTCATTATATATATATATATATATATATATATATATATATATATATATATATATATATATATATATATATATATATACATATACATACATACATACATACATACATACATACCTTCAAAGACTCTGTGGTGCATGTCACTTTCACACAGAGTGCCTGATGTACTAAGACTTTCCAGGTGCAAATTAGATGCATCCTGTCAGCGTGTCATATCAAATTGGTGCACAAGCCTAAACACACAACTTATAGGCTGTGTCCAAGGAAAAACACAAAATGTATTCCTATCCCTCATGCATGTGCATTTGAGTGACAATCACACAACACGTGGGAGGAAAGCAAAAAAGCGGGTTATTGGAACCGCAGCTGATGACATATTCCACTCCCATTTACTAAAGTTTGGGCTACTATGAGCAGCTGGTCCACCTTTCATAAAGAGGCATAAATTAGTGGTAGTATCTCAAAAGCGTGTTTTTGGGAGGCTTCCTTTAACAATGGCAGCAGACACAGCAGCTAGACTGATGCACGAGACTGAAGAGAATGAGCCTCGAGAGGATTAGTCCCCAGACACGTGCTGAGAGAATATTTACCAACAGAAAAACATTATTTCAGCTCTCAGGATCAGATGTATGTATAATTATATGCATAGATGTATGTATGAGATGTAAGTTTGAGAATATGTAGCACATAATGTGCTTGGATGCGGCCACAACATGCACATGCAAGCCCTGTTATTGTTTCCCGAATCCCTTTTTAGCAAGAGCACATTGTCTGTTAGCCCTTTTATGAGAAACACCTACTATATAGGTTCACTTGGTAGGCTTACAATTAATGACTGTCACTAATTTGTCGCTGCATGATTTATTAGCCCTGTATCTGATACATTTGTACCCCTCCATACTGCACTGTGCAAAAGTTGGAGACCTTGTTTCATTTATTTAACCTCTTAAAATCACAAGCTTATTACATACTAAGGTTTATTATTCAGTTACTAATTTACCATCTAATTTACTTAATTTACCTTCAAAATGGCCATTAAGTACAACTTCTTCATTTTTCAGCATTAAGAAAAAAAACAACTAAATATAATATCAAATTTTCAATATTTAGTGTGGCCACCATTGCCTTTATTAGAGATTCTATTCCTTTTGGAGACCTGCTTTCAGTTTTTCTACGAAATCTGATATTTGTTCATACCTCCATAGTTTAATCTTAAAAGTTTGTTGCATTTTCTGCTTCTCATATCCAAGTAATTCCAAACACATTCAATAACGCTGAGGTCTGAATTCTCTTACTCTCACATGACCAGTCTCTGTGTTCTAGAGAAAATGTTCTCCTTTTTTGTCTATTTCTTTTTCTCAACAACTGTTTCATGCTGTACACCTCCATTCAGACCTATAGTATTGGGCTGTCTTCTCACCAAAGAAGGATGGACAGAAACATCTGTGGATTTTTTCAGCTCTGAAGCAAGAGCGGAGCTTGATTTTCTCTCTCAAAAATGAAAGCTTCAAGTATTCTTTATCTAATGGTGACAGTGTGTTTACATGCACTTCTGCACTTCTGAACAATCTGATCATTACCGGATGCAGGCAGTTATATTAATCATACTTCAAAGTGGTCATGTTAATCATACTCTGATATCTAAGATTGGATTAAGGTCAAGAAATCGGATTAAGAAATCAGATAAAGAGAGCTAGGTTTTAGCTCAACAATCAGGTTTTTCAGCACATGCACATTCTGATTTCTCTCATTTTTCTCAGTCTGTGCATGTGCGAAAACAGAGAGCTGTCATGGAAATAGTAAGCAGAGTTTAACACAGCAGCCAGGAGATGGCAACAAAAAGTCTGAAGCAATGCTGAAACCAACTACATTCTTGATTAAATTTAGAATGAATATTTGTCATTTTGTAGACGATTTAATTTATATTCATATTTCCCACTCAAGTGAGTAATTAAATTTTTTTTTTAAAAAACCTACAGCATGACATTAGACACTTTAGATGCAGTTCCCAGAAAACACTATATGGATAAGATTAATTAGACTGGTGGACTGGATCCGTATAATCTGCATTTCTCCAGAGTTCAGAACATTCCAATGTGTGATATTTTATACAAACTACTGAAAGTGGCTACCAAAACTGCCAAAGCTCTTAAATAATAAACTCTGAAAAGTGAATAACTTGTACTTAATGGCTGTTTTGACTATAAATACTACTGGAAATTCTACACGATACTGTTGTAGGTATAATAAAATGGTCAATATGTGTAGCTACAAGATAGAAGTTTACAATAGACTAGTCTCTCGGCGCATGGTGATCAAAATTATAGTGCCCAATTAAAAACGCCTCCCCGAATCCCTGGTTCCAGGAGATACATATGTAATTGCATAAAATGCACTCTTCCAGCTTTCCTGATGTAGTGGAGGAGACGGAACAAAGTGTGTTTTTTCTAAAGCACACCCACAGCTAGTTCATTAGCAGAGCTCAAAGCAGAAAGTACATTAACCAGGGCCACAGTCTCCGTCAGCACTGACTCATTCAACACTCAGAGAGACAAACAACAAAAAAAGTACAAAATGACACACAGGAGAAACCAAACACCAAACACCAAATCCACCAGAGCAACAGATCAAACGGCATCAAAGCTCGCTGCTGAGAACACTGACTAATACAGTTATTTAACTCTCACTTTTCATCAGTGTGATCTAGCCTACACTATAGTACCCATAAAGACATAATGTAAACCTATGTAGATTAAAAAATGTATGTTTTATGTATTATTGTCACGCTCAAGGAACTACTAAAAGCAGCATAGGAGCATCACTAAACCATAACACTCATTTAGAATGCAAAGATCCAGGGACATTGAGAGGTGCTTTAAGTTGGAGGTGCTGAAATTTTAAGTGCTATATACATGACATGAACTATGATGTCATACTAAATTATCTGCCTTTTTTTCATTTGATTTTTTTTTTTTTTGATGCGTCAAACATAATGTGTCAAACTGAGTCATAATGAGGCAATATATACATATAATTGACATCTCTCTGCTTTCTCATTCTGGTCGACCAATCAGATTGTTGATATGTTGCACCGTATGTAACCGATTGTGTCACGCCCACAGTCACGCAGTGAGAAAGCATGATAAGCAGGAGATAAAACTTTTTTTAAAAAAATGGTTACGTTAGAGGATTTTTTAAACGTTTAAACGGAGTATTAGGCTGTGTTGGGTTATCAAACAGGCCTACACACACTTTCTCTTTTTGCACCACAATCTGCGTGTGTGTGTGTATCTTCGCTACACTCAAATTATTAAAAAGTTCAGATCTCTGTATTATTATTGTTTTTGGCAGTTGTGGTTCTGAAATTACCACTTCCCACAACCCTGCAAAGATCATGCATGATCATGCAAATTGTAAATGCTCCCTTGCCTGCCGGTTTCTAAACGAAGTGTGAATAGGGAATACTGCCCTCTATTAGGGCTGTTTGATTTCAGATATTTTGGAGTCAACTCTAATTCTGATTTCAAGTGACAGGAATCAATGGAGTCGATTCCACACAATAATCTCTATTTCAAAAACCAAAAGACATCTGACAAAAAATAAAGAGTACAATATTAACTAGATTTGACCATAGCATGGAAATCTGGAGTGCTAACGCTAGCTAAATGAACTAAGCTGAATAAAGGGGGCTGTTTAAGTACCTGATTCCCCTCTGTCAACCTTGGTAAAATCAGCCTTGGTAAAAAAAAAGCACAGACCAGCATGTATTGGTTTTGCTCGTGATTAACCTGATAACTGCCATAAATTTCAACTGCAAATTTGAATATTTATTCTCTAAAACTGCATCAATAGAGCATCTGTGAGGCTGAATTTAATTGAATTAAACAGTGGAACAAGAGTAACATTAGCTAAATGCTCCACCACAAACAACAATCTCCTTCAGACCTGGGACTTTATCCCCTAAATTTGCGCCAACGAAGCTTCAGTGAACCAGAATTAACCCGTACTGAAAAAAGTGAACGGGTGTGTTTGTTTTTAGCACAGAGAATGCTAGGCTGTTGAGCTTTCCTGGCTCTTTTTGAGCTGTTCTGCAGTTTGAAATAAACACCCCAGGTATGGCCTGTACCCCTGACTCCACAGAGTTTCTTGGGGAAAACACAAACGTCATAATATATAGTAAATTTGATAGTGATAATGATAAGTTCAAGCTATTCATAGAGCCCCACAAAAGGGCAAGGCAGAGGCGAGGTTCAGCATCATCTCAGGAATAAAGCTTGTGGGTCAGCTCGTCAACTCTGACCTGACACTGATGTATACATCACCACAGCACTGGACATTCCACAGGTACAACACTGAAAATCTTTTTTAGAAAGCGTCACATCCCATAATGCTGTTATTCTGAATAAAAAGCACCTCAAAACAGGTTATGGATATACGTGAACATTTACATTATAAAGCTCTCATTAAATATTAAAGCAATGTGTGCTGCTTTCAATCTTACAAAATGTTATTTTCTTCACGTTTAGTATGGAACAACCTTTAGGGATTAAACTGAAGTACAACCCAGGGTATCCAGCTATAAAGCTGACCATAGGCTGAGTGAAGGGTCAGCTAAGATGCATCAGATGGACAGCATGGTAGAGCCATGAGCCGCACTAATAGGCTCTCTCTGCCATCCAGTTAATGGGCTTTTAATAGCGTTTAAAAACGGCTGATCTGATTCCAGTGTTTGTTCCGAGCCACCAAATGGGAGAAAACAAGAAAATGCAGGTAGCAGAAAGAGGCCCCCAGACAAGGCTAATCAAACACACTGGATAATAGCAAAGCCTCCTACAGTTCTCTTGACACTTGTCTGAAACTCAACAGACAGCTTAAATCAAAGACACTGTTAAAGGAAATACAGCAAAATAAAAGTTTAATATTAATTATGTTCATAATATACCATGATTATTACATAATGAATCACAAGGGATCTTGACATATTAATGTCATTGCATATATTGTATACATTGTCAATGTATGTCAAGGTCTACAAAAACAGACTGGAGATCTTTCATTAAATTAACTTAATTGAGCAAGAGGGGATAGTCTAATCTTGTAAAATTGCTGATTCTCCTCTGTCAGCTTCATTGGGTGAGTAGATATTTCTGCACTGGCAACACTAATTGTAAGCCACCTAAACCAGCTTTCTGTAATAAACTTGAAAAAAAAAATGATGTGGTTCGACTGTTGTTAATTTGCTTTGTGTTACTGAAAAAATTGCTTGAAAATTATGTTTCACATAAATCTCAACCTTCAGACAGATATACAGACAGACAGACAGACAGCCCACTATTGATTTATTTAATTTTCAGTCAAAACGACTGTTATTATTTTTCAGGAGATATTTCTGGGGAGATTAGATATGCATAAGGAAGAGAAAAAAAAACAAATGAAAATAAGTGAAAAAAGCATATAGAGAAAAAGGGACATCTAACAACCATGGCAGACCTGGCAGACCACCAAAACTTTCCCCATCAGATAAAGCTTTGATTTTTCAGCACTTAAAGCTTTCATCTTTCAGAGCAAATCAAGCTCCACTCTTGCTTCAGTTCTGAGAAAAAAAATGCTGATGTTCCTGTCCATCCTTCCACTGCGACAATACTACTCAATGCTATAAGTCTGAAAAGACATGTAGCTGCCAAGTAGCTGGTACTAAGAAAAGGAAATTTGCAAATTAAACAAAGACCCTGCTGATGTTCTCAGAGCAATGAACTAACTATTTCAGAATCCAGTCCTCAACATCACTGAATGTGCTAAGGAATTTGGGAATAATTGAATCATGCGAAGCAGAAAATTCAACAACACAAACCTCTTTACATCTTTGGAGGTGTGAAGAAATACCCCTGCAGATTTCTTAGAAAAACTAAAAGCAAGCCTCCTGAAAAAAATGGATGCTGTAACAAAGGGTGGAGACAGTAAATATTGAATAATTTGATATTAAATGTTGTTGCTGAGTCACAGACAGACCGATAGATATAGATCATTCCCTCTGACCATTTGTGATCTGATCACTCAAGATGCATATTAATATCAGGTGTAAATAGGGCTTCTCTCTCTCTCTGTCTGTCTCTCTCTCTCTCTCTACCTTGTAAGGAGGTCTTTCAGTGTGTAAATGGCTTTTCTATTGATCTGGTGCTCATGACAACCATGGCTGGGGTGTGTGTCACTTTTTAACTGTCTGGGCTCAAACTCCACAGTTTATTTCTCCTTTAAAGGTGTATCAGCCAGGCGAAAAAGGTTTGAAAAAGAGCCTTTTTCTCTTGCACGGAACATTTTTCTCTTTGTCCTTAAATTTGACGTTATATCATCGTGTTTCTTGCACCGTCTCTTTGTTTTTTTAGAGCGGCCAACAGGAGCTACCTGCAGACACGGCATAATCCTCATTCAAAACAGCAAGAGAATAACAACTATTCTTGCATTACACAAAAGATTTAATTAAGTTTTTTTCACCAGCACTATAGTCTGTGCCTCAGAGCTGCAGGCATGGACACAGACTTTGTGTTAAACTGCAGGGTTGGGGTGGGGGTGCAAAGAAAAAGATTTCTGAGACATACTTTATTTTAGGTGTCCATTATAATGCCCATGTAATGCCATTATCAAGCCAATAGCGGCTAATTAACTGGCTGCTCATTAGTTACCTTATTAACCCATTAATGTCCATTTATCCAAATATTCTGTGTTTGCACAAATCAATAAAACTGTATTGTTTAAAATTGTATTGTATTGTAAAATTGTATTGCAAAAACATAAATTACATAGTTTTTAATTTCTCATCCAATTTATATTCTATATGGCAAAAATATGGTTAATTACTGAGTTCAGGTGTTTCAGCCACACCCACTGCTGAAGGATGTACAAAATAGAGCACATAGCCATACAAATTCCACAGATAAACATTGGCAGTAAAATAGGTCATACCGAAGTGCTCAGTGACTTTACATGGCACTGCCATAGGATGCTACCTTTGTCATGAGTCAGTTCATGAAATGTAAGTAATCTTAATTCTACAGCACACAGAGACATTTTAGACAATTACGTTTCCAACTTGGTGGCAACAGTTTGGGGAAGGCTATTTTCCTTTCCAGCATGACAGTGCCCGTAAAGACAATGCTTAATGAGCTTGGTCTGCACAGAGCCCTGACCTCAACCCCACTGAACACCTTTGGGATGAACTGGAACATGAACTGCGAGTTAGGTTGTCTCGTCCAACATCCGTGCCTGACCTCACAAAAGCTCTTTTCACTGAATGCGCACTAATTCCTCTAGCTTTGTGTTAGGATGAAGGGGGGATTCTCTCTCCAACTTTAGCTTGAGGAAGGTGAATGAGCCATTACACCCCTTCTTTTTTGTTCAAAGGCTTATGCTTAATTGCTTGAAATTTGTTTCTAAGACAAATATAAGCATTGGAATTTATATCCATACACCAAAACATTTTAAATGTAAACAGAATTTTATTAATCCTCCACCAAGAAGTTTGTTTCTCAGTGTGTGTGGTGTGAGCATATGTGTATCTTCTTCTGTCCTGTTGGAAAAGCATCCCGGGGGGCTTTTTGTGAAGACACTTGAGGGAATGCCAAGAGTGTGCAAAACTGCATCAAGATAAAGTGGGGCTACTGTGAAGAATTTAAAAAGGAAGATTTGGTTTTTAGTCACTGCATCTTTCCATATGTTAGTTTTAAACTAGTAAAAATAAGGAAAAGCCCTTCATGAATAGATATGCCCAAATGCTTGGCTGCTACTGTGTTATCCAATTACACTTCTGCAGGTCTGGGGCTCATGAGAGCAGCACAGCACCCTCATCTGTCCTCTCACAGACCTACAACATCACTTCCACTTTCACTACAGCACAATCTTTCCTAATTGTTGTCCAAGAGCCCACGTTTCCTGCATATTTTAGTGTTTTCTTGCTGTAACATACACACTTAAGCTCAGCAAGGGCTTTTTCCTATAATAAAATCTTGAGCGGGGCATCCAAAAAAACAGAGGGGCAGTCTGTCCACATAAAAAACTGATAAATTTTCTGTTCACACAATCTAAGTGATCCCAAACACATTCAATTTGATGTTGAAGTCTGGACTCTGGGGTGGTCAGTCCACTGTTTTGAGAACACCATTAGCTTAGTTTGCAATTTTGCTTCTTATTTGTCCACACATACTTGATTTTCTTTTCTCTCTCTTTTTACTTATTTTTCCTTTGACTTTCCCTTCCTCATCCAAGTGAATTACTCTACATTTAATCTCCTGAGAAGCTGAATAATGAATAACTTGTACTTAATGGCCATTCAGATTGAAAATTAAAAAAAAAATGAAAGGTGGTCTCTGGTTTTTGTACAGAACTGTATATGATTATTCAGCCCACTAATTAAACTTTAATTAAATAACTTTTAGACTATTTTATCTGCTATACCATACTGATACTGCATTTAAACTTGTTAGAACATTGCAAAATATGTAGGCAAAAATATCTTAATCTAAAAAATGCATTTACACTGAAGATAAGTTATGCAGCAGTTAAGTCTCAAGCTATTATCCGATTGATCCATAATTTGCTTATGTTTAATTTGATGCGCAGTCTTTACATTTCACAAAATTTACATTTGTATGCCCACCTGCAGTCAGGGCCAGTTGTAATGCCAGTGTCACCTTGAGAATAAACCAGAGCTTAATTTAAATGAAGCAGTTAAAAGTAGACAATATGAAATTAAAATACTAGTAGGCTAATAAAATAATCAATTCAATCAGCAACCTTCACTGGGGCGAAGCTGGTGGGGCATGGCCACCCCCTAATACTGAGCCTGGCTTGTTAATGTGCTAATCAGTTGGATCAGCAGGTAAAACTCCAGGTAAAACATCAGGACTGAAAAGGCTTTGCAGCAGAGCTACAAGGCTAATATAGCTAACAAGTAATGGAAAATAATCTGTGCCATGCCTAGACCATCAGACATTTGCCACAAACTGTTTCTCACAATGTATGACAATGTTAATTCTACAAATGGATGAAAGCATGTGACAAGACTAGAGCCCCATAAATCTATAAACATGGACAAAAGTATGTAGCATAGCTAATTGTTAATCACTGCTGATGGTGCACAGCTAATCAACTGGATCAGGTGTGTTTCAGCAAGGAAAACACCAAAATCAACTAAGGTTGGTTCTGAGGACAACTGAAAACCAATGCTTCAGTCCCATCTTCAGAGGTCAAGAGATTGTGTTGAAAGCTGTGAGAGAAAATGCACTGCTATCATTGTGGAGAGCTTTTAGCATGGCAGCTAAGCTTTAGCTTCACTTTGTTCTCTAAGCTGAAAGCAGGAAAAGCTTTCAGACGTTGCCATGAGACACAGCCATTACTGACTCCTCCCAACAACTCCAAGCTTTACAACCTCCTCCAACCGCACCTCCATAACAAAAACAAACAAATAAACAAATAAAGCAAAAATAATGTGCAAAAAGCTCCTTACCGAAAACATCGTCCTGTGACTCTGTTTCTGTCATGGTTCGTGTGGCTGAGTCTGACAAAGCCTGAAGAAGAAGAGAGAAACAAAAGAAAAACACAAATCAATTCAAAAGTCATGTTTTTCCAAAAAGGGAAGTTCTGTTAGCAACAAAAACATTCAGGTTTAAACAACAAGACAACAAAATTCATGTTCAACAATGATAAACCACACATAATATACACAAATGCACTTACATACTAGATATCCAAAAAATATGTTTGTATAGGTTGGTTCTAGATCAATATCCAAAAATAGGTTGGTATAGGTTGGTTATCTGCCATTAAAATATTACAGGTAGTTTTTTCTTTGTGATTTTTTTATTTTTCATTTAAGGAAATGACAAACAATGTCCCCTTTTCATCCCACACCCACATGGAACAATTCAACAGAAACAAAGAATACATACAGCATAGGGCACTTAAAACGTGGCTTATATCAGTCACAAAATAAACACATTTAATTGTTATGAGTTCCCCCCTCTTGGAAACCTTCAGACAGACCAATCTATCTAGGACTGGTTCTCAGTTCCTACCGAACCCTCATCGTCATCACTGTTACTAACTGTGTGTCTCCATATTTATATACCTTTATTTGTTTTTAGTCTTTGTGAGGTCTTGACATGGTTTTCTGAGCATTTCTAAAACAGTCTGAGTTCCTTAGTTTTCCTAGTTGTGTTTCTTATATCCCAATGTCTGTTTTTTTATTTTTTTCCCTGTCTTTTGGCATTGATGCCTGTTCTTGTCTTCATTATTTTCATTATGTCTTGGATTACTTTGCCTGCTTATGTTTTGACCCCTGCCTGTCCAAGTTGTCCATGATTTTCAGTCCCTGCTGCAGTAACAGCCTCTACTCTTCTGGGAAGGTTTTACCCTAGATGTTGGAACATTGCTGTAAGGATTTGATTGCATTCGACCTCAAGAATATTAGTGAGGTCAGGTACTGATGCTGCCCCATTCTACTGATCAGTGCTTTTCTATGGAAATTATACACATTTGAACCCCTGTGTCAGCAAATGGGTGCACCTTAAACTAGCTGAATTCACTATTTAGAGGTGGTGTCTAGATACTTTTGGATATAGTGTAGTTCCAGATAGAAGATGTCCAGTAGTGCATAAAGCCAGTGACTTGAGTGGTAACCAAAGCAAAATGATATCTGTTTTTTTGCCGCTGTGCTGTCTTACATTATGTGCATAATACAAATAATATTCATAATATGCATCCTGAACATCCCATGTGGCCAAGCAGAGAACTTAAATTTATTAACTACTTTACCCTAGCTGTCAGATGTGCTCTTTGGGGGATTTTCATATGAATAAAGAATGGTAATGATGAGGGTTATGCAAAGTCCCTAATGCATCATTCCATGCTGTTTTCCAGTCTACCTGCCTTCCCCTCTGTTCCTAACTCAATCCCATTCCATTTGACCAGAAATATTTACAGAAACATGTGACAAAGTTGGCATAGCTAATACTTTTGGGTGCCTCTCTGATCAAGCTAATTATTTGGTGGCCTTTTAGATATGGACCTCATGCAGCGTTGTATGATTTCAATGCATTTCTAAAAAAAAAAAAAGGATATTCCCTAATGTGCAGCTTGCTCTTCAAAAGACAGCAGAGAATTCCTGCTTCTGATTTCTTTAAGAACCGGTACGCTTTTTTTCTACCCATGAGTTTTGTATAAAGTTTGTTGTCTGTTAGAAGATTGCTACTAAGCTAGGTTGGAGATGCTTTAAGGCATTTCATTTTTACCCTCGTACATCTCCCTTCTGTTTTAAAGGTTTGATACACATGCAGGTTATTCTTATGGCAAATACAGAAATCCAACTTAAAATGACTAAAATTTGTCTTGAGAAAACTTAATATCTGTCTTGTTGCGGTAATGAGAACTAGGGAAAAAAAAAGAAAATTCCACAAATCTGTTTCTGTACCCTATAGAGCTCCAAATGATCTACTAAATTAAGTGAACATTTTTCATCTGCATGATGAGTAGGACACTTAAATATTTATGGCCAAGTTTTAAATCTAATCAGAGCTTCCATGTCTTGGCATATTTTCCACCAAGGTAAATTTGAGCTTGGGTTGAATCATTATTTAAGGGACTGTGTTTGATATATTACCTTTTCATTACAACCCTTAGAATTGCAGTTATAACTAGTAATAAACAACAGCGATATGACATGGTGTAATAATATACTGCGCCCATAATTCAATTTGATTTACAATACTGGATTGACAATTTGGAATTTTCATAATATTTTGAACAAAATTTGAATGAAGAAAAATGATGGCTATAATCATGCAGTTGCAGCTGCATTCAAGGTATAACAAATGGATTGTCAATTCTATGTCTTCACGATGCACTGTCACATCTCCATGATGCACACCTCACAGCTTTCCACTGCAGTATCAGTGTCACAACTCGTTGTTACATACTTTGTGCTAACAAAAGCCTGTTGTAATTATGTTGATTGCTCACTCATAGCTCATTGAAACAACCAGAGAACCAGAGTCTAATCAGAGGAATAGACAAAGTAATACTCCTAATAACTGTACAGGACCTGGTAGACCATCCAAACCGTCACCATCAGAAAAAGGTAGAAAATGGAACCAAACTGTATGACTGAACTTGGGAAGTGTGGAAAAATATCTGTACAGATTTCTTTAAAAAAACTGAAAGCAAGTCTCCCTAAAGATGAGCTGTTGAGGTTTCTGTGTAATTTTCTGTTAATTGTATGTTTGTACTTACCTTGTACCTAATGGCAGTTTTGACAGCAAATTTAATAAATGAAGCGTGTTCTCTGACTTTTGAATGGTAATCACGTAAACATACTGAAAAAAGTCTGAAGTGCAGATCTGTGAATACAGAATGTAATGTTTTAAATGCAATTCATTGTGCAAGTATGTGATTAATTATGTAATTAACTTTATGTATAGTAAAGTGTTGTATAGCTAAATAACAATAATAACTAAATTAAATGATAGTTAAATGATTTATTTGCCCCCCCCCCTCTCTGTGTGTTTGAGTGTGTGTGTGTGTGTGTTGAGCTCTGTAGTGAGGATGTACCAGTAAAAGTTTTGTGGTGAATCAGCAAAGGGATAAATGGAGCTTAGTTCAATTTTCAGGGACAGAATTCATTGGCTTTATCCATATTTGTAGTGGATGCCTTTATTTATTTTTTATATCTCTCTCTTTTCCTGTCTTCTTGTATCTCACTCTCTTTCTCACTCCCCCCCCTCTGTCTCTCAGTCTATCTCTCCTTTTCTCTCACTCTCTCTTTCACTCTCTTTCTCTGTCTCTCAGAAGGCACTCCGCAACAAAACACTCTTATAACTTCAGCATAAATAGGTGGAGCTAAACTGCCATATATACGGCAGATACATGAAATAAATGCATTGACCTCACAAGAACAATGACTTCAAAATGGGTCGCTTTTGCAACTTGGCTTTGATTTGGACTGTACGGACTGGGGAGTTTGAAACTTTAACAATGTTTAGAGACTACATCAAACTCTAGATTCAAAAAGGGAGGAAAACGTTGGCTTCCATGATATGGGCCATATAAATAAGAAAGGTTTTTCTATTAATTTCTATCCCTCTAATATTTGCTAACATGATTGTTATGACTCATTATTTTACTAAGATGTTTAGTTGTTTATTTCTACAGCCACTGACCTATTGACCTCAAGCATATGAAGGAGTTCTTACAGATGGAATTTGTGTACGTGTTGTGCAACGTCATGTTCTTGTTATTGTTGCTTTAACCTTATATATCCATCCATATATATTTTATACCACATATATAATTGTAAAGATCTATTTTCACTCATAAAGCTCACCATACTGATATAGCACATACACATAACATTAACCAAGGTACTTGTATAAGGGGGTATGATAAGATCCCCTTGAGTCTACTTGCATCCTCTTTCTAATTAAGCAGTACAACAGAGGCTCTGGGCCAGAAGTATGTAACACAAAATGTGTCTACATGCGATTGCAATATGCGGCCACAGCTTGCCTAATGCTCTTAGGACTGCAGCTTATCACATCTTTTGACACCCTATCGCAAATTCATGACTGGTTTCAAAAAGCAGAGGAAAATCAACACAAAATCAGCCATCACAAGTTGCTCAAGCTTTACATATTCCACTTAATCTCCTAATCAGACACATGTATCATCTCCACCTACTTCTTTGTACAGTCTTCCTTTGTTTTGTGTGGTCCTCCCTCAAATGCTGACCATGCACACAGGCCATAAACTGAATGTTTACGTCTGTGTTGCTGTTTTACACACAACACGTTTGCAGAAGGCGTCTGAATTTTGCCTGAAACTGCCGCAAAAGGCTTTGTCTGTTGACCACTCAGTGTTTCCTACAGGCTGAAATACTGTCCTAATATCATACTGAACAACATGTCTTATTTAAGCTGTATTTACCAGGCAAGGCCCACAGCTTGTTTATCTTATCATTTCCACAAATCTGACCTGTCTGCTCAGGCAAGGTCAGAGAACACTGCATTTAACAGCCTGGCTAATACCAGCTTTCAGCTTTAATGTGACAGGTTGGCAAAACACTTTTCTTTATTACCTAATCTTTAACCACATCACATCAAGGGTTTATTAACAGAGTTATGAAATAACTGAAGTTGGGAAAAGAACTGTGCCTGAAGCTCCTCCAACTTCATTTCTAACTTTCTAAAAATTTCCAGCTCCACCTCCTGAATCCCACTAGACTCTCTAGAGATATACATAAGTCTGGCTTGTGAGACTAGCTGTCCATTTCAATACTGGTTTTAATCACCTGCTTGACGTTTTCATCTCTCCTCAGAAGAATCCACAACACCACCTTAAGGGCCATTCCGTTTTATTATCTTCAGTGAAATTCTTTACATGAGCTCTAGCTAGGGCAAAGGACTGAGTGAAAATAGGTGTTGAATTCTTTGTCAGGGGCCTTATTTAAAATGTATTTGAATTTCAAACTAAATTTGTTCCTAAGAAAAATTTTCAGCATTTGCGCACAAATAATTTATAAGACTGAGCGCACACTTTGAGCTGTGGCTGAGTCATTTATAAATCACAAACGGTCATATAAATCAGTGTACATGGAAAGAGCCTTCCGCCCACGATTTGCATATGAATGTTTCCAGCAATAAACGCTCAAAGGGAGAGAAAAGAGTGCAGCGTAGCATGTTCTCTTCAACAATAATGAATGATTAAATGAATGAATGAATGAATAAATTAATATTTGTTATGCATTCTGCAGTAGTACAGCCTTATTTGCCTATATCATTTTTGAAAAAGAAAAAACGAAACAGTGTAAATTGAGTTTTATTTATTCCATTACAATTTGCATGATTTGCCATGGAAATAATATACTTATCTGTAAGAAGCATCTATTTTTGGATTGGGCAGTTTCAGCATGCTGGTGGGCACAGCACCACCGCCTATCAGCTGCCTCCTGTTATTTCAGTTTGGTTCATTTTCTGTGAGGATTGTAATGTCCTGGCTTTATTTTAAATGTCTGACTTATAACAATTCAACAGGAATACACATCACTGGAAGAAAAGTGCTGTTATTTAGCCAAACTGTCCATCAGTAGTAAATTCAGTAATTCCTATCCTGTTAATACAGTAAACATGTTTGTCGTGAGACTTTATCTTTTGTGAGACTTCATTGCTTGCCACAATTCACTCCTTTCATGAAGTATCTGGTAACAAGATGTGTTAACTGTTTTACACTAATGACTTAATCATGTGTCATGTTTTCTACTTAATTTTTCAACTAAGTACATGCATAGTTGTGATAAAGTCAGATAATTCCTTGTAAGGCAAATCTAGTGAAATACATAAGCCAGGCTTGGCATCAGAGAAACACCTGCAGCTCACCAGTAGGCACTCGCTATGTTTGTGGAGATACACGCAAGTAAACTAGCAAAAACAACCTGGAAAATATTTGTTTCTTGTTATTTGCATTAAAAGGTCAAAATGACTTAGTTTAGTGATTTTAGTTATTTTAATTGCCCAGTCAGGTTGTATGATGGAAAATAACTAACAGGGAGTGTGCCCAAAATGGTCACCAAGTAGACCTAGCTACAGCACTGCGCAAAAGTCAAAGACCACTTTACATTTATCAAATTCCCAGCCAAAACAGCCAAAACAACCATTACAAATTACGACATTTTTCAGGAGATATTTCTGAGGAAATTAGGTCAGATAATCCACTTACATACAGAAGGTGAAATAAATGAAAAACAGGAGTTTCCAAAACTGGAGTTCAACAAACATCAATAAATATAGAAAAAATGGGACTTCTAACTACTGTGCCAGACCTGGTAGACCACCAAATTTGTCCCCATCAGATAAACAGCATTCTTGCTTTATATCTAAAATCCACAGGTGTTTCTATCAATCCTTCCACTGTGAAAAGACAACTCAGTGCTTTGGGTCTGAGAGGATGTGTAGCTGTCAAGAAGCTGTTATTGAAAAAAGAAAATAGACAAAAGAACACTTGCACTGAAACTGGACATTTGAGATGTGGAATAAGATTTTATAGATTGAGGAGTCTGAACTTGTAATTGTTATTATTTGGATTGTAAGAGGCAGAAAATTCAATCAACTTTGCAGGTGTGGAAAAGTATCCCTGCAGATTCCTTCTAAAAACCTAATAGTAAGTCTCCCGAAAAGCAAGAAAGCTATAATAAACGATGGACACACTAAATATAGAAAAAAAAAAATCAATTATGTTCAGTTGTTGAGGCTTTTGTGTAATTTTCTCTTACATATATGTTTTCTGCTTTTTCCTAACACTGAAAAATGAATAACTTCTATTTTACCTGAAAATTAAATAAATAAAGGCTGGTCTCCCACAGTACTGTATAAAGGCTTTGGTGCTATAAAAAAAGAAAAAAAGCTGCACTCCAAAACTAATTTCTGCATATTTCTATAACTGCCAGACCCCAGCTGTTAAACATATGCTCAATGCACCCACACTGTCAAAACAGAGTCAGTTCATCCAAAGGCCTGACAGAAAGTGCCAGTAAAAAGCTTATTACGTTAATAGACTTATATGTCCTCTTTCACAACTTTCATACACACTGGCAAAAAGGGAAAAAAGAACCTGAGAGTGTTTGTAACTGTGTCAACATCCAGGCTTCATAAATATTCCCCAATAATGCTGTCCAATGTATCGTAAGTTCAGTGCTTTGTCAATGCTACAGCTTGACAAACAATGCAATACTCAAAGTCAATACTTTAAATTCTTCATTTACACTAGCTAACACCACAATGTTTTATGCTGCTCACAGGCTAATCAAACTATACATGCTAATTGGACTTGGGTGGGCAAAGATGAAACAATCAACAACAGTGAACAATTAATGAAAGTTATACCTCGTTTTTCTATTTGTTTAAACAGAGTGTGAAGTATGTTAGGCTATACTATATTTACAACCATAATTCCAAAAAAGTTAGTATGCAGTGTAAATTGTATATATAAATAAAAACAGAATGCAATGATTTGCACATCTCAAAGACCAATTTTTTGACAGCAGAACATAGAATACATATCAGATGTTGAAAGTAAGACATTTTAACATTTCATGAAAAAACAATAACTCATTTAGAACTTGATGGCAGCAACGCATATCAAAAAATTTGGGACAGGGGCAACAAAAGGCTGGAAAAGTAAGTGGTACTAATAAAAAAAGCTGGAGGAGCAATTTGCAACTAACCCACATGACTGGGTATAAAAAGAGCATTTTAGAAAGTCTCTCAGAAGCAAAGATGGGCAGAGGTTCACCAATCTGTGAAAAACTTTTCAGGAAAATGTTACTTTTGAGAACATTTGGATATCCAAATTGAGAAGACTTTGGATATCCCACCATCTATAGTACCTAATATAATCAAAAGGCATGATTCTGTATAGGAAATCACTGCATGAGTTTAGGAAAGCTTCCAGAAATCACTGTCTTTGAAAACAGTCCGCCATGCAATCCACAAATGCAAGTTAAAGCTGTATCATGCAAAGAAGCAGACATATGTCAACACGATCCAGAAACGCCTTCTTCTTTGGGCCAAAGCTCGTTTAAAATGGACTGAGGCAGAGGGGAAAAAAAAAAATACAAAAAACTGTTCTGTGGTCAGATGAATCTAAATTTGAAATTCTGTTTAGAAACCACAGACGCCGTGTCCTGCGGACTTGAGGAGAGGGACCCTCCAGTTTGTCATCAGCGCACAGTTCAAATACCTGCATCTCTGATGGTATGGGGTTGCATTAGTGCCTATGGCGTCGACAGCTTACACATCTGGAAAGGTTTTAGAATAACATATGCTCCTATCCAGACAATGTCTCTTTCAGGGAAGGCCTTGCACATGTTAGCAAGACAATGCTAAACCACATACTGCATCCATCACAACAGCATGGCTTCGCAGAAGAAGAATCTAGGTGCTGAACTGGCCTGTCTGCAGTGCAGACCTTTCACCAACAGAAAACTTTCACCAGATTTGGTGAATCGTGAAATGAAAAATCTGCCAAAGAAGACCCAGGACTGTTGAGCAGCTAGAATCCTACATCAGACAAGAATGGGACAACATTCCCAAAACTCCAGCAGTTGGTCTCGTCACTTTCCAGACGTTTACAGACTGTTGTTAAAAGAAGAGGGGATGCTACACAATGGTAGACATGGCCCTGTCCCAACTTTTTTGAGAAGCGTTGCTGCCATCAAGTTCTAAATGAGTTAATGTTTTTCATGAAATGGTAAAATGTCTCACTTTCAACATCTGATATTTGTTCTATGTTCTACTGTGAATAAAACATGGGTCTATGAGATTTTTATTTATATTTATTTACATTTTACACAGCGTTTGGATTTGGGGTTTTATACACACACACACACACACACACACACACACACACATATATATATATATATATGTATGTATGTATGTATGTATGTATGTAACACTGTGATAAATGTTGGGTTTGTTTTAAACAAAGTGTGATGAATGCTATAAGGTTTTTTAAGTTAAATTTAGATACAAATGTTAAGCTATATTGTATCATTTTAGACAATGTGATGAATGTTAGGCTATACAGTATTTTCATTTAGATGGTGAATGTTGAATGAGACCATGTTTAAATGATTTATTTACTTATTTATTTTTTTTAATGTAACATTGAGATGTTATTTTACGCTGTAACACTTTTAGAAAATAATATTTTTCTATTCTTAATCGAGTTCACACAGATGGAAACAGGTGTTTTTAATTTTTTGCCGCTGTATTGTTTTGGTATTGAGCACTGAGAAACTACACTTTGTATCAGAATTTTGGTACTGTGACAACTCTACTCTCTTTAAGAGCTATTGGAAACATAATTTGTCCACAATAACGCAAGGATGGTCTAAAACTGCAGCTAATAAAATAAGGATTCAACAGAACAATTCCACCTCCAGTAATGGACTTTTGGAGTGGCGCTCTATTGCATAAACAGAAGTGTGGTATGAAGCTTGCCAGCAGAGCCATAACTGAGGATATTTACATTTATATTTACATTTTCCTTTAATTCATTTGGCAGATGCTTTTAACCAAAGTAACTTATAATGAGGCAAAGTACAATGCAAGTCTACAGCCATGATAAGAGCACAAGACAACTGCTGCATAAGTTTGCCAAATATTACAATAAGCTTCAGCCTGTGGTTGGTTAGTCTGTGATTGTTGACACACACACATATTGCTTGTCCCTATTTAATCTGTATGTTGTTTATCACCTGTAAATACTATGTACATTGTGTGTCTATTGCTTGTCCTCATATAGCCTGCATATTGCTTGTATACTGAGTATTTTGTGTGTATTGTGCATATTGTGTATTGTCTGTAAATTATATTTACATTATCTGTGTACTGCACATAATACTAGAGAGACACCAAATTTCTTGTGTGTATCAACATACTTGGCTTATAATGATTCTGATTTAGCCTATGATTGGTTAATGTACAATGAGCTAACCTGCGCTTGGTTAGCCTATAACAGGGCATGTAAAGGGTGAGCCTATGATGCATTGTGACTGATTAACCTACTTTAAGGTTTGCTTATGATTGGTTAACTTATAATTGGACAGCCTATTATTGGTTGAACTGTAGTTGCTTAGCCTATGATTATTTAGCTTGTGATTGTATTGTTACTTGTTAGACTATGACTGGTTACCCTATGATGGATTGTGATTGATTAGCCTATTATGATGCAGTTTATGAATGGTTAGCTTGTGACAGGATAGGCTATTATTGGTTGCTTGTAGCCTATGATTATTTAGCTTGTGACTGGTTGTCTTGTTACTTGTTACACTGTGTTTTGTTAGCATATGATTGGTTATAATCACCTCTGCTCACAGCTTGCAATACTCTATTTTGTACAACCCAAACCAAACTAGTAAAGCCAGCTTGCAAATTTGATGACCTGCGAAGGAGACCATAATAGGAGCTAGAGCTTAAATTATTTGTCCAAACCAATCAGGACCCAATTACTCACAGTGAGTTTCTCAAATATTTATAGGGATCGGTTTGGGTAGGAAATTTACTCTGCTTTAATTTTTCTCACTACTTTATTCCTTCTGCCTACATTAATTTTCTTTAATGTTTGATGGCAATGACTGAAAAATACATCAAGATAAGTGGAACCGAAATGTAGTCTTGGATAGCTGATAATTAAGCTATTGATTGTTTTATTTTTTTATCGATGATCTGTTGACAGCTTTAATTGTTGCTACATCAAGAGCAAACTTAGCAGGTGAGGACACGACAAACATGACTTCTTGAAAAAAAAAGTAAAAACATCTCTCCCCATGTCTCACTTTTTTTCCTTCTCTCTCTTTCCTCTCTTTTTCTCTCTTGTCTCTTGTATTTTGCTTTCTCTGACTTCATCACTTTCTCCTCTCTCAATCTGTCTGACTTCATTATTTTTTTCTCTCTGAGTTTAGCCATCTGACTCTCTTTCTCTGATGCTCTCTCTCTCTCTCTCTCTGTATGTCTGTCTTTCTTGCTATCTTTTTCTGTCTCTCTCCCTTTCTTTCTCTGACATTTCTCTTTCTGTCTCTCTACAGTTAAATTACAAAGAAGTGGGCGAGACTAAGCCTCATGATGCGTTCAGATGTGACTGCAGTTGGAGAACTGTTTTAATACTGCTTCTATTTTTTCCATTTCAATTTTAGACGCAAAGAGAAACTGACTTGCATGAAAGTGGAGGTTAATTACTCAACATCACTGAAGTGCTTATTGCTCAGTGCAGAAGCAAACAGGCCAAGGTGAAATTTCTTACCTAGAACAGCATGATGCACAGAGAGAAAGAGAGAGAGACAGAGTTGTGCCTGACCGGCTACCAATGAGCAAGGTAAGTAGTATTTCAAAAACACGCAACACAGCAAGTGATATAATGTTGGTTATAGCACTGTTACGCACAGCTTAAATAAGAAACTGTGTCTTTTTGAAAGATTAGTTCCACAATTTCACGGAAGTAAAACTGGTCTTTGAAAGAAGCCTGTTGATAGAACAGTTCCTTCTCTCTTTCTGCACAGTTTGTAGACTAGTCTAACTTAACCAATAAATGCTAACTTTGCTTGAATGATCTCAACTGTAGAATACTATACTTTAATATACTGCAAATGTTACCTGCATTAGTCAACAATACTTATCACCATGGCTACCGTAGTCACTCCCACTTAACTTTGAATAAATGTAACTTTACCACTGTAATCCAATGTCTCACAGAGATTTAAAGTACGACTTCTGCCAGTAAAATAAAAGCTTTAAAAAGGCAAAAAGCCTGCTCTCGTGGGGTTGTTTATGTTGTCAAAGTTATGCCAATGTCAATCACCAAGCAGTCTGAAATGCCCACAAAGTTTTCTGGCATTTAACTCCATTTAAATTGCATTTGTAAAGTTTCTATGGGAAAGAATAAATAGAACACAATTACAAATTATAGAATAAACAGTAAGATACATATAATACACTAGGCCAGTGTTTCCAACCCTGGTCCTGGAAGCCCACTTACCTGCACATTTTAGTTCTTTTCCCACTTTAACACACCCACTTCAACTCAGTAAGAGGTGTTAATATGATTAACTGGATCAGCTCGGCTGGGAGCACAAAAAAAAAATGCCAAAATGTGCTGATCAGGGGGCTTCCAGGACCTGGGTGGGAAACACTGCACTCAGCTTATGTTAGCTTGAACACATATGTTTTAATCTGGATTTAAAAACACCTAATGGGCTTGCATTCCTAACATTCTCTGGCAATAAGCAGCTGTATAAAGTAAGTTAACAACTGAGTTGCAAGAAATCGCCCACTGGCTTCTATGATGTGTTTCAAGTCAACATGTTTTCTCTTCTTTTCTAAATACAAGGAAAGGTGTTTCGACCTTATACAAACTTCACACAGTTTTCTGCGTCACAGGCTGGAGGCTGCAGCAGTGAGGTATGGAGGAGGCATCAATCACAGTGATAAGACACAAAGGACAAGAGGGTTTATTAGCAGTTCTTACTAAGGTCATGGGCATCTTCACCTTTAAAACTTTGAAGAAACTACCATCATAAAATATCTATTCTTCTATTTAGAGACGCAAATGTGGTAGAAGAGTGAAGCTAAGACATGGTAAAATGCAGAGACTTTTAAGTAATTAAAAAGGTTATAAGAATTACATGCTTTGGGTTATCTTCTCGTTTTCCTATAGCAATGAGATCTGTGAATTCTGATTATGATCAGACAGATATTTCTTGTTTCGCTATGAAAATTCTGAAATCTTTCTACCATGAAAGTAACTATTTTTTTATCGTATTTGTTTTTCGATGACTGAGTTGTGTGTATAAGTCACAGAATTCACATCTACACTGCCGTGTTTGAAGTTTGAAATCACTATTCAAAAATCTAGAATCACTATTTCCGATAATATGAAATCAAATTTTATTGGAGATTTATATAATGATTCTATTATGATGCTACTACTCTACAGCTTAACATGTTTCAACTAATTTGTAGGAAACTGTAAAATCAGTCCAGAATGAAGACCAGAACTGTAGATGATTCCTTAATGACTAAGACAGCTGTATAACACTGAAAATGAAATTCTGGTTTTGAAACTGAACTTAACATGTTTGCCTCATATTTAAAAAGTAGTGATCAAATCTCAAGCCAGCCAACATTTCAATTAGTATTCAAATAACTATAAATAGATCATTGTATTACACTTATCAATTAATAATGTCGTAGTGTTCCTGAAAACTTCATCAAAACATCTTAAAATATATTCTGGTGTTTAGCTTATAGCATTTCAAGCTACACTGTTACTGTTGAATCTTATCATCAAATCACAGCCTCAATATGGCAGGCAAAGTTTTAATACAGTGTTACAACTCCTATTTGTAAACTTCCCCTTCCAACACACTTAAAATTTTCCTATTTAATAGCTACTGCTGAGAGGTTGTACAAGCTTTACAGAACACAATAGAAAAATATTTTAAAGTTTTTATATTTAGTGTTTAACTTCAAATTATATGTTTTTTTGTGTGTGTGTGAGAACTTCAATATATATTTTGTACATGTGTGACATCGGGTCTCGGGCAGGAAGACCATGGTTACCATGGTTAGCAGAGTTTGCCTGGGAAATAAGCCAGAAGAATTTTAACTGGGGTAGCAGAGTTTGAACAGGCCTCAGGCTGGAAGACTTTATCTAGGCCTTGGTTAAACTGTGCTACTGTGGTGAAAATTCTTCTGGCTTATGGCCCATAAGCAGAGTTTAACTGGACTGCTGAGAGAGTTTTCACTGCAGTAGCAAAGTCTGACTGGGCTGTAAGCTGGGAGACTTTTCACTGCAGTACTGAAGTCTGAATAGGCCGTGAGGGAGACACTACTCCATAGCAGAGGTGGTTTGACTGGGCCGCGAGCCAGAAGCCTTTTTTACATTGGTAGCGGAGGTTGACCGGGCAATACACGAGTTTGACAGAGATACAGAGACTTTTCACCACGCAAGTGAAGCTGACTAGGCTGACTGGGATGTAGCAGTGTTTGACTGGGACTTTTTACCGCAATAGCAGAGTTTAACAGACCCCAAGACAGGACTTTATCTCCATGTTAGCAGACTTTGACAGGGCCTTGGGCTAGGAGACTTTTCACCATGGTATCAGAGTTTGGATTGCAAGCTGAGGTACTTTTCAGTGCACTAATGGAGTTTGACTGGACCGCAAGCCAAGGACTTTTCATATTGGTAGCAGAGATTAAGACTAAATGGGATTTTTGCCAGAGTTCTGTGGAAACTTTTTGGACTAATTTATACTACATCTGCACAATCCTCTGGAATGCCTGACCATTAAATCATAATCGATAGTCAACCACAATAGTCAGCAGTTTTTTGTTGGTTGTCAACACTTGGCAGCCAATCACAATAATAAAATAAATAAACTATGCAGCAGATCTTATCAAGGCATCTGATGTTATTCGTTTTGCAGGTAATACTTTATCGTAAGGACTTTACAGGGTCGCAGAAGAATTGGTAATTATATATTAATCTGCAATTAAATACTCAACAATATGAACTGCTATTTGAGCATTTGTTAATGATTAAGTTCTAAGTACTTGCTAATTGAGTACACTGTTAACTGATAGTTTAGTTTGTTGTTAGTTTATAGCTTAATTACAAATTAACTGAGCACCAACTGCTGCTGATAATAATAATCATCATTATAATAATCAGAACAAATAATAATAATAATCAGAACAAATAATAATGATATTATTATTAATAATAATAATAATTTCATTTATATAGCGCTTTGCTCATACCCAAGGTTCCTTTACCAAAAAAAAGAAACAATTGAAATTTAGAGTAAAGGAAAAATAAGGAAAGCACTGAGAAAACAGGTACCGATTTGTGTCTTAAAGGCTGAGACAGAGGTGAGATCATGGAGACTTTTGGAGCTGTTACACTGAATGAACAAACACCGACAGAGGACAATCTGAAATACATGGTTGCGTACTGCTCTGTACACAGTAACACTAACAAGAGTTAAAGTTACTGTGTACAGTTAAAAGTTTTTCCCCCAATGTGCAACTGATGTGACCTGTTGACCAGATATTACACTGCTAATGACCTGATAAGTGTGTTTACTTATTTAAATAGGTAAAATAAGAACTAACCAGTAGTTATGAGTTAGTCCTGTTAATTATCTGTTACCAATTTACTAATCTGATTTAAGTACCTTGGCATTTGGCTGGATGATAAACACACATGTACATCTCATATTAATAAACTAGTCAGTAAATGTAGGCAGAGACAAGTCTTGTCTGCCTATTTATGCCAGAAAAAGAGTTGTGGAGGCAAACTGACTATCAGTCCTGGACTACGGTGATGTAGTTTATAGACATGCGTCTGCCAGTACCTTTAAACTGCTAGACACATCTATCACTCAGCTTTGAGATTCATAATTGGCGACCCTTACAACACTCACCACTGCAGACCGTATGATAAAAGTTGGTTGGTCCTCACTAGCAGCACGACAAGAAACGTACTGGCTTATTTTTATTTATAAATCTCTCTCCAGCCACATGCCAGCTTACATCTCATCTATTATCTCTATAAATAACAGTAATTACCAGATTCGCTCTAGTGACTGGACGACCTGTCAGGTACCTAGAGTTTTTACTGAACTGGGAAAATCTGCTCTTAGCTACAGTGCACCAGTTAGCTGGAATTCACTACACAGGTCTCTAAATGCAACACTATTTAGTTGAGTTTAACTTTTCCTTTCTCCTGTTTATGTAATTGTTTTTTTTTTCATTTTATTTGGCTGATGAAAATCTTTTGATTGATGAATTTGAGCTCCATTCTATTACTATTTATTTATTCATTTTTATTACTTTTTAAAATCCTTTTACTTGACTGTTTGAAACTTTAGTTTGCTTTAATTGCTCTTTTAAGTTGACATTTTATTAATTGGTTTATTATCTTGGTTTTATTTTATTGTTCCCCTTCTTGATTAAATCTTAATTGTTTTCTTAATTTTTTCCCCATTTATCTTGCTTGATTTGGTTTGATTTCACTGTTAATTTGTTCATATAGTTTTAATATATAAGTTTAACCTGATGAAATTCCATTTTAATAGAAACCTGATGTGTTGTTCTGATGTGTTTAATGCCTCTGAAAGTCACAGAAAGTCATCAGACAAAATGGTTATGAATATGTCATCTAATGCAGGTTTGGTTTCCTACACAGGCAAGCACACTACATTATACCAATATGAGTCCTTTGGCAAGACTCCTGACACTACATTCAAAGGTTTCAAAAGGTCTCAGCAAGCAGCACACTACCTCTGAGTGCCATGAATATTATAGGGTTGGCATAGAGTAAGACACAGGGGAGGCGATGAGTCTGCATAGCCAGAATCATGGTTGTTTTGTGACAGATTTGAGAAAAACTTATTTTTAGACCACATGCATGGCAGAGAAGTACATGCAGGATGTTGGAAGGAAAAATACTGTGCTGTGAATAAGTATTTGCCTCCTGATTTCTTCTGTTTTCACATTTATGTTTAATTGTTTCAGATCATTAAATTAAATTTCACATAAAACAAAAACAACCTGAGGGAATGCAAAATAGTTTTTAAATGATCATTTCATTTACTGAAGGAAACAAGTTTTCCAACAGCACCTGGCCCTGTGCAAAAAAGCAACTTCCCCCTTTGTCAATCAATTAACCAAATTTGGGTAATAACTGAGATTAACTACACTAAACATGCGAAGGCTTGATGACCCTGCTAAATCTAAACATCATTTAAATAGAACCTTTCCAGCAACGTGAAGTGGGGTAAAAGGTCTCAGCAAGCAGCACCACTACCTCTTAGTGTCTCAAAAAAAAAAAAATTAAGGTTTTGTAGTGGCCTAATCAAAAGCCTGACTTAAAACCTATTGAGATGCTGTGCCAGAACCTTAAACAGACAGTTCATCCTCAAAAGCCCTCCAACATGGCTGAATTAAAGCAATACAAAATAGAAGAGTGAGTTGAATTTCCACCACAGCAATATGAAAGACTGATCTCCAGTTATAGGATCTCCAGGTTATTGCAGTTGTTGCAGTTTAAAGTGGAACAACCAGTTATTAAGTTTAAAAAGGCAATTACTTTTTCACATGGGTGATATGTGTTGCAAAACTTCTAATAAATGAAATGCTCATTTTAAAAGTATGTACGTTCTATTTGTCATTTTTTATATTATGTTTCATATGAGGATCTGAAACCAATTTGAGTGACAAATATGCAAAAATAGAGGAAATACCTTTTCACGGCACAGCTTTACCCAAAGATAAGATTTTTTTTGTTCAACCACTATTTTACCATCATCAACATTACATATAAAAACCTCAGAACATTTGTGTAGGTTCGCTAGGTGTTTTGTATGGTAAATAAATAATGAAACCCATTAAACATTAAGTAGTACCAGCTTTTAAAAAATGTCAACATGTTTTACTCTAAACCCGCTAGACTGGTAGCTCTGCCTAAAAATACAGTTGGGTCCTAGTAATAAGGTAATATGTAACAATATGTAGTAATATGTAGTAATGCTTCTATTTTGCATTGTCTTCTAATTCCATGCACTTTTTTATTAAAAATGAAAATATCTGTGTAACAATTTAAGTAGAATCTTTGAAAAATTTCTATGTATTTGGTAATTCTTTATTTTGCTTTCATGACAGCAGGCACTCAAGCTGGCATGTTTTTTGTAGTTTATGTAAAAGCCTCTGATCAGATCCACCTGAGAGTTGTCTGAACACAATATTCAGTTGAAGAGATATGACAAAAAACCTGACCTTTTTGTGCCAAGGCCTTAATAATGTCACAAATTTGCTTACATTTGATTTGAGTAGTGATCTAGAAATAGTGCTGGAATTTGAATATTTCACGTCATGGCTTTTCTTTGTTTTATTTTTTTCAATTCTAATACTTTGTTGATTATTTTTAAATTGCAAATGGAAAAAAGCCTAGATTTTCTATGTGGGCTCAGGCATTTGGTCCCCATTAAAAAAAACAACGGATAAGTTACTTAATTAATCCAGCATTATTAGTATGTCTCACAAAGCAGGATTTCTTACTTGCTCTCTGTTTTCAAAATCTGTTAGTAAAAGTAATCTATTCTAGTATTCAAGCTTTAGCCAGCTAACTTTAGGCTTGGTTCAGGATACATCACAACAACACTTTATGCTGCATACCTCAAGGATAAGTTAAGTTTGTGATTTCTGAATATCTGACCAATCAGGGACTGATGTGATGCGCTTGCTTTTTTTACCATTATAAATGCTTTACCTTCTACATATTTACAAAAATTTATTTTTCCTTCATTACAAAATAAGCTGCTTACCTCATGTTACATATAACAGGCTGTTTCTCATACACATCATTTTTCATTCAGGAGAAATTCTAGATTGAGTATTTAAACCTGGGTTAACAGAGGAAGTTAACCATCTTTGTAAAACGAGCAGTTTCATTTGGTAGGTTTTGTGAAGTTAATGCATAGTCAGAAACCCTGTCAAAGTTGATGTGCTTCGCGAAACAGACATCAGCATTTGTGAGTGTCTGTGTAAGCCGAATGTGTTATTAGGGTTGCTGTGGTGCCCACACTCTGTAAACATGCAGGCATTTTTTGACATTGCTTGATGATGTGAATCATAAGCATCTCATTTTCTGCCACACATTATGATTAAGCTGTGTGTGTGTGTGTGTGTGTGTGTGCACGCTTAAGCAGTGAGCAGAATCACAGAAGCCTCATAAAGCATTCCAGGTTTCCTTGGCAATCAGGCAAAGTCGAGCAGAACATTACTGAGACATCCAAACTCCATCTGTGCTGCAGTCTTCATAAAATATGTGTATGTGTGCAATGCACAATAATACTGCAACTAGTGCTGGCCAAAAATCTGATCATGATGCAGCTGTATGCAAGAGTTTGAGCTCTATTGGTCAAATTACATGTTTTGTTGATTTGTAAAAGTTACACGTTACACATATTTCACATGTGAAGTTTGCAAAAACCACATGTATGCAAGAATTCATACTTTTTCCACTTTAACATATGACCCTGTTTTCACGTGACCACATTTTTTCACATGAACCTTTTACATGTGAACATGTAAAGCATGTGAAGTGTATACAACCACGTGTTTATTCACATGTGAACTTCATGTGACTTTTTTTGTAAGGTATGGAAACCATTTAAATATGGCTTTTTTCTGCAAATTTTAGTCAACAGTTTCTTTTTTTTTTGCTGAGTTTAACATATTGGAAAAAAAAATAAATAAAAACATGCCATAACTTTTGCACAGGCCACACTTTACGTTTTAATTTTTTTCCAATATGTTAAATAAACAGTAAATATGTATTAAAATGGGCAAAAGTGTAGCAAATATGTTATGTCTTATTTTCACTTGGAAAATAAATAAAACATTTGTTTTGTTTGTTAATTTGACCAAAACTATTGCATACGACCATATGTCTTTCCATTTCCTTGGATACTGATGATTTTTGGTATTTATTATCTGCATTTTGTAATGACATTACTCACGGCTTCTTTCCATAATTTTGCTTACTCTGCTAATTTTTCCCCTAGTTTGAGTCGTTGCAGACGAATGGCTAGATTTCATCTCCCTCCCCATCTATCTAAAGAACCATAGCATCACACGGTGTACCCTAGTGGCAGTCATTCAAAGTTCAAGCCTTTGATGCTAATAGCAGATGGAGGAACAGAATGGCATAATCCATATTTTATATGTTTTAACCCAATTTTTTGCCCAAATGTTTAACCCAAAACATATAAAGTTTGGAAAGTTTTTGAGAATGATTTTCAAAACAGCAGTCATTTTTCTTATACACAAAAAAGCTAGATTTCCTTACTAGGGCATGTCAGTGACAAAAAAAAATGATGCACGGCCTGTTATACTACTGTTATGCTACTATTATACTACTATAATACTATTAAAAGAATACTGCTATAATAATAATAATAATAATAATAATAATAATAATAATAATGTGGCTGGCTACTGAAACATCTGCATGAATTAGGGTGTTCTTCATGTAAATTATTTGTAAATGAGGTGCTGGTCGGCTGGTTTCATGCACTGAAGCTAATTTAACATTTATGCTCAAATCTCCACTTGCTTCCACATCGTACAAAATTATTATGAATCAGACGCAGAGCAGTTCATACCTTATAAGGCAAAAAAACGCGTTCTTTTTTACGCGACTTTGATGATTAATGGGCCCTTTTCACAAGATTCGTGATTACTTCCGGTTTAAGCATTAGCAGGGTAAAACTCACTTCCTCTCCATATAGCTCAAACACTGAGCTACAACGGCTATATTTTAGTTTTCATGCACGGTTGTGACAAACAGCGAGAATAAGAAGTGGACGGAAACACTGATTTAATTGTAAACAGAGCTAAAATGCTGTATGTTGTTTTTACTGCAGTCTGATGCAGCTGCTTCACATCAAGCAGTCTCTGTGTCTTTGTACAACATGCCAGCGATTCTGTAATCTTCTGTTTTTAAAAGAAAGACTTTTATATGTAGCATGAATTTTATAGACTCTGTTTATATTAAGCTAGCTACGCTGGCTAGAAACTATTGCTAACCAAACTAGATTGCCTGGCTAACATAAAGCAGCTTTTTCAAACGTCACAGCAGAACCGCGATGCTAACATACAAGTTAGCTGGGAGTCTCGTTTTTGATTGCGCAGTGAAAGGTGGATGTTATCTGAAGTACTGCTTCAAAAATTGCCATGAAACTATAAGAATAATGCTGTTTGACAGATCGCTAACATAGCTAGCCAGCTAGCTTTAAAGTTTGCTACTCATACGAAGCTGGTGTTCCTCAAACTGCTAATGGTAGGCTAGCTAATTAGCGACTGTAGCCTGCTAGCCTCCCGTAAGCTAATACAGTTTAAACGATGTCTATCAAATAGGCTTTACATATAAAAGTTTTTGTTTGCATTTATGTCAGAAGTTGCTGGCGTCCTGTAGCTAAATGTGTCACAGAACCTGCTCCACGTTAGCCTGCTGGTGCCAGCAGCTAATGAAAGCTAGCTTCCTTATTTTGGGAATACAGCTACAGTTAGAAATGGCTTCTTGTGTTGCTAGCTACAGCTAAACAACGTCTACCAAATTCATACTACACAGAAGAACTTTTATTTCTTTTGAAAACAGAAATATTACAGAAATCGCTGGCATGTTGTACAACTACAGAGACACTGCTTGATGTAAGCAGCTGCAGCAGCTGTAAGCAGGGCTCCACCACACACAGCATTTTAGCTGTGTTTAAAGTTAAATCAGTGCTTCCATTGTCTTTCTCTTCTCACTTTTTGTTATGTTAGTTTTCGTGCACTATCATATGTCTGTTGTAGCTCAGTATTTGAGCATTATAGTTCACTGCTAATGCTTAATCCGGACGTAATCGCTACTCTTTGTGAAAAGGGCCCATGGCCATTAGATCTTTACATTTTGACCATTAATTACTTCTTAAATTCCTCTTACTTAACCATTAATTACTGCTTTTGTGTCCCTCCAAGTAAAGTGACAACCTTTACTTGTTGTCACTTTACTTGGAGGGACACAAAAGCAGTAATTAATGGTTAAGTAAGAGGAATTTAAGAAGTAATTAATGATTAAGTAAAATGAATTTAAGAAGCAATGAATGGTTGATTAAGAGGAATTTAAGAAGTAATGGTCAAAATGTAAAGATCTAATGGCCATTAATAATCAAAGTCGCGTAAAAAGGAACACATTTTTTTGCCTTTTATAAGGTATGAACTGCTCTGCGTCTGATGGAAACAAGTGGAGATTTGAGCATAAATGATAAATCAGCTTCAGTGCATGAAACCAGCCTACCAGCACCTCATTTACATATAATTTACATGAAGAACACCCTAATTCATGCAGATGTTTCAGTAGCCAGCCAATAAAACGGCAGTGTTTGGCATGAAAGCTGATGGCCGTGCTCGAGGGTGGAGTTTGATGTCCAGCAGTGAGTGCACTCCTCCCCTGCTGACCAAACTTAATAGTATTAAAATGAAAACAACTGGAAAAAAATAAAATGTGAAATAAAACAAAATACTCAGTGTTGTTAACATAGTAGAGTGATTGTTTAGTGTAATTAATTTCCTAAAATAAACGCTGTATTATTGCAGTGTATGATCGAAGCTGTGTTTGTGAGTCAGTAGTATGAAACAAAAGCACAGTGTACTGTGTCTTTAAATGGAACATGAAATAGTTGCAGCACTTGTTTATATCAATGTGCATGTAAAGTACATCCACTTTTGTACTGGACTGTCATGCACACAAATTAGTATTACTGATATTTTCTATTGTTGTTCTTATTTTTGCAATTACAGATTATGTTGATAATAGTTTTGGTTAATTAGCCACATATCCAGCATTTTATGCCCAAATTTACATGCACTCGTACCAGATATGAGTTAGTTTGTACAGACATGCCAAGATGAAAGTGATGAATAACAAAACCGTCAGTGAATTTGTGTGCGCTCATCTTACGGTCAGATGTGACCATAAGCATCTTTAATGAACAAGAACCAATGTGAGAAAAGTGAAGCAACTGAATATATGGAGGTGATGGAAAGTTAATTAACAGATAATTAGCGGGATTAACACATTAGTGCTAGTAAGTTATCATGTTGCTTCTTTATATGAAGAAAAATAATTTTAGTTAATTAACAATGTAATAAGCAGCAGTTAGTACACAGATAATGAGTAAGTAAGACATAAACTAATGACAAACTAACTTATGACCTAACAGTGTACTTAATTACTAATTGATATGTGCTTAATCAATTACTAAGTAATAGCTAATGCTTAATGAAGAGTTAACTAATAACTAAATAATGGAAAATTAATAGTTGATTATTATATATTTAATGATTAATTAGCGACCCTTAGTGTAAAGTGTTAGCCCTAAAACACTTTGCATGTATTTGTGATCTATATATTTCTGACATACCTTAACATTGATTAGTTTTAAACCAGAGTGATGTGGCTTGGTGCACTAGATTGTTCAGCTATGTAACAAATTCAGTCTGGGTGAGTGTACATTTTATCCAGAGGGAGCAATCTAATGTTGAACATGATGAAAACACAGAAAAAAAGACTGTCATCATGTGAGGGCATTCATTGTCAGAAAATTCACATTTTAGTCAAGGAAAAACACAGTACTCCCCAAGTTCAGATCTGACCTCTTATATAGGAGTCCCTTTACTCTAACGGGAGTCCTGGGACCACTCCAGCCCTCTTCCTCAATTCAAATCCTGCATTTTTGTGGTTTTATGTACCAAAAACAATCTTAAGTCTTCTTTCATTATCTTTTTCCTAACCTCTCTTTTATTTTGTAGAATTAGGCAAGCTGTTACTGTGCCTTTAAGATCTCTGATAACTGTTACCTGTGACCTCTGATTGGCTGCGCTGTATTTTGCCTAAAAAGCAGTCTTGGCTGAAATAGTCCTTCAGTGTGAATGGGAGAGGTAAACTGCTGTAAGTCGAACAGGTGCACTATATAAAAGTGTGCTGTTTTTTTGTAACATCTCAAAAACAATGAATTTTTTTGCAGTTTTAGTTTCCATATATGAACTGTACAGACTGAAGAGTGAGGGGTACCTTATTTCACTGGCCATCACAAATTACCTCTGCATCTGGGGTCCATGCAGCTGTATCTGTGGACCAGCCTGATAGAGTTTGGCTGTTCTAATGAGGTAAAGAGGAAGAGCAGTGGGCAGCAGGTCAGGGATATTATGCTGGAGCACTGACAAAAGTGCCCACAGCCACTACACTAGAGCTTAGACAGAGCTTAGCCTGTGCTCAGTAAACAGGCACGTACTCACGCACACTCAGTCTATCTCAGCTAATAACACAATGCCTGGCAACGCAGAGTGTCTCCAGCCACTGCTGTCGATAAAGCTTTTGAGTGAATGGACAAGACCTAATGTGGAATCAGTCCAAGTGATAAAACACCAGGGAGAGAGAGCAAGAGAGCGACGGTGAAAGAGAAGGAGACCAAACTCTATTAGTTTAGTTGCTTCTAGGGCATTACCATGTATCATTTGTTAAATATCATCACAATATTGGCTTTTGCAATAATGATATTCTTGAAGGCTGCAATATGCAAATGAGCCTCTACCCACACACAGCCAGATATATGTATGAGTGCAGGTGCAAGTGTGGCTTGTTGTGACCACAATATGTTCTCATAACAGCTTCTGTAGCTAATGTATTGTTACATTATCCACGGTGGTTGCTAAGATGTTGCTAGGCCACTGCGATGGAATCCCAGGTGGCTGCTAAGGTGTTGATAGGTCATTGTTATGGTATCCCAGGTAATTGGCAAGGTGTTACCAGAGCCGTATAGAGAGAGAGTTGCGTCAACTCCGTTCACTCCAATGGACCATTTTTTTTTACAGCAATGGCGAATCGTGGAGCCTCTCAATAGTTCCAGGAAGTTAGCAGCAAATACTAGCAGCGCAGCTGAGTTGCAGCAGAATAGACCGGTTGTGATGCACTTTTAAAGGGTAAGACATTTAAAGAATCAGTTTGTACATAATAAGCACATCTGAATCAAATTAACGTGTATATTAAAGTATGTCAGTGGATTATCCCTGATTAAATTAGTAGATTTAAGAAACTTTAACAGATAACAGATTAGGCTGGGGTACTGAGTGAAGTTAGCAACCCATAATGTTAACCATAAACAGCACAGTAATTGTAAAATCCCTGCTCTTAATGTCATTTCATCCACCGTTGTTGAATCTTAGAAAAGTCTTCTAAACGTGATTTTTCACGGGGTGGGTGGGAGTTAAATATTAGTTAAATATAATATTGGGGCACGAGCTTGTAGAGTGGAGGTGGAGGAGATAAAATGAGAATATCGTTATCCGTTTTGGAGTACGAGCTAATGTAAGTTACACAATAAAAAGAAAGAGCTATTTTCGTGATACGTCACTATTGATGTGGATTTAGAGCGCATATTGGAGACTTTAAAGAGTAAACAAATATAAGACTTATGGATTGAGTGTTTGCAGGCTTTGTGATTCTGTTGACTGTTATCTGTACATTATGTTGCAGTTTAGTTGATTTTGGATTAATGGCAAGAACCACAGGGGGATTCAACTCAGCCTAGAGACTCCCTACAATAAGACAGCACCCCCACCCTGCACCCTGAGTCTCAACTCACTGGGTTTTGCAATTCTTTACCTGTTCCTTATTTTTAATGAATAAAACATTAAGCTTCCCAGTGGTGTGGCTTTTGTTTGTGAAACGTATGCAGTGTCACGTTGTTGTTGTAATCTTTATTGATGGTAAGTAATTTAGTAATTGCTCCTGCTGACTTGAGCCATCAGTTTTTTCTTCTCTCTGTGTCAGTGGAGAAACCAAACATTTTCACTCCTTTCTCTGAGCGATTGAAGCATCTCCAAGCAGCAGACCAAACCATGGTGGGGACAATATGCAAGGACAACATGGAGAAAAGGGCACAGACAAACTGCCTGCCAGGCTACTCATGTTTGAGTTCGTTATAGCTTTATTTAATGAATCCATCACAGTAAATATGTGCATAGTAAAAAGACAAGATATATAAAATATGTTTATAAGTGTACAAACAAATATAAATAGACGTGTTTATTATGTCCTGTCCTGTCTGGATGTGATGTATTTTAATGTACGCTTTTTAATACAGATTTTTTGATATGCTAGCCAAACAAATTTCTTTGGCTCCTTCTCCTTCTGTCCTTTCGGAATTTACAGTAGTCATCAAGTCATTAAAATTATCTAGGCCTTGGGATTACTGAAACAACCATTAATTAAAGATGTATTTATGTAAATTATATTTATTTATGTTAAAAATTAATCTGATCTCAATTTTGAAACATTCCTTCTCTTCCCCTCCCTCTAAGTATATCAATAAACATTAAGATATGACGGATCTTAACTACCATACAAGTTTAAGAACATAATATCTATAATACTGAAAAGTCAAAGCAATGAAACAACGAAAACACACTTTGAAACCATGTTCACATTAACCTAACATGTCAACAAGGCAGGTAACGATAGCTGTTTAATCCTCAAAATAGTAGCGAATTTGACTTGAAAATATATCATATTGTTGTAACTACACACACACGTTGGTTTTCTATATAAATATTGTAAATCAGTGCATTTATTGACTTCAAAGTACCAAAAGATGCAGTTCTGTCGCTGAGTGTTTATGGGTTTAAATTGTCTGCAAAGAACTTCCTGGAACTATCTGAAGTCTACGTGAATCACGTGACCATCAAGCATTTTGAACCTCCGTTGACGCTACTCTCTCTCTATACGGCTCTGAGTGTTACTAGGCCGTTGCTGTTGTATCCCAGGTGGTGGCTAAGCTGTTGCAAGACCATGTTATGGTGTCTCAAGTGGTTACCAAGGTGTTGCTATATATACACTAGCATGTGTGTGTATGTCTGTATGTAATGTTTATATGGAGCAGTGTGTGAAAATGTGAAAAATAAAACAGAACAGTTTTTGCCAAGCTTTGTTAAGCCAGCTTAACCTTTTAAATGGCCCAGACCAACCAGTGGGTCCAAAAACTTAATACACATTTCCATAACCTAAGAATAACTCAGCGAGCTTGCATTGTAGTCCATGTAGTTATTGAATAATATACCTTAATTTGTAACATGCTTGGGATTTTAAGTAGTTAATAAATAAAGTTCTTTCCCATCAAAGCATTCTACAGGGGTGCTGTTTTACTTCAGCTGAGAAAACTGAGTTTGTGAAATGATAACCTGGAGTGCTCACTCATTTTGCAGCATATTTTGCCTTCTCACATGTGCATCTGGTCTCCAGAAACGGATCAGTTCAGATCGTGTTTGAGGCTTGTTCCTTCTAACTGCTGTGTCTGCTGCCATTGCCATGTATCTCTCATCAACATGTCCTTGTGACCCTGCAAATTCACACCCTGTTTTAAAATGCGGTGGAAAATCGGTGCAAAATTGGCCACTCTGAGTTGCTCAAACTTTAGTAAATCAAACAAAATATGTAATCAGCCACATGTATAATATCCCCACCCACTTTTGGCGCAATCTTCCCACATTGTATGTGCTGCTCACTCAAATGCATAAGGATGAGCTACAGAAGTGCATTTAGCATTTTACCATGTACATGGCAGAATGTGTCTCATTTTTCCCTGAAACTGACGCAAAAGGTGCAGTACATCAAGCCGACAGTGTTTTTTACTGTGTGCTATGAGCATCATGATCAATGACAGCTCAGTGAGCATTCTGATAAGCCAGGGCATTCATGTAATTCAACAAGAAGTATTTTTGTTGGAATAATGCGGGCCAATCTTTAACCATGACTGATTTCATAATGTCTTTTAAATATATTGTAAGTTATATTGTAAACCCAATATGAGGTAAATAGAGTAAACCTTTTTCTTTTTCAATACTCACACCACAGTGTAGAACTCTAAGGGCCTTCAGAAGTCCTAAAGACAGAGAGAAAAAACAAAAAACAAGAGATAAAAGAGAAAGAAAAGCAGATAAAGAGGGAAAGAAAGAAGAATGAGAATAAAAAGAGAGAACAGAGAGACGACAGAAAGAGCAAGGCAAAAGAAAAAAAAGAACGACGTAAGAGAGAGAGAGAGAGAGAGAGAGAGAGAGAGAGAGAGAGAGAGAGAGAGAGAGAGAGAGAGAGAGGGGAAAGACTTGGCAACAGAGCGACACAAAGATAGAAAAACGAGAGAGAGAGAATACGAAAAAAGAGGCAACAAACAGAAATAAGAGGGTGAGAAGAGAAAGGGAGAGACAAGAAAGGGAGAGATAAAACCAAAAGAAAAGTGAGAGAATAAGGAAGGAGAGGGAGAGCAGCAATGAGAGAGAGAAAAAAGGAGAGGGAGGTAAAATAAGAGGAGAGAAAACAAGAGAAAAAAAGAGAAAGTACAGGGGAAAGAAAGAGAGGAGACAGAGAACAAGAGAAAAAAATAAGGGAAGGTAGAGAGAAAGGCAAAAAGAGAGAAAAAGCAGGAGAGGGAAGAGAGAAAGTGTACACAGAGACAAAAGCGAGAAAGAAAAGGGAAAGAAATAACGAGGAAAGAGAGGAAGAAAAGCGGGGGAAAAAAAGAGAGAAAGAGAAGCATCTGAAAAAGCATTTACAGATGTTCATTATGATAGGAGGTGGATGGAGTGTCTTTTCAGAAAGCCCAGTGCTATTCTTTGACTCCAGATGCGCTATAATCGTTCACAAAAATCACATTTTTCACACTCTCTGGACCCCTACAGTTAAGTGCTGTTGTCGCCATTCTGAAAATTTATTTCTTTCTGGCACTGTTAGTTATTTTCACAGCCACAGAGAACCACAGCTGTGGCATTAAAGATGCGAATGAGACTGAAACAGGAGTTGCGCATAAGTCTGAAGCACAAAGGAACAAGAAGACTAGCCCTTAAGAGCACGTGTGATAAATCTGGTGCTTGACCTTTCAGCACATTTAATCACTAAAATCCTCTGGAATGGTTCTGAAACAATCTAGGAACCAAATATCATTCATCATTTAGCTGTAGCGTAAAGCAATGACTACAGATTCCTGTACAAAGAGAATGTTGATTCTTCTAAATTTCTACATAATTAGTCGGTGAGATTTAGTTGTTCAAAGCTTTTTTAATGTGAAATGGTTCACTGAAGAGAAACTTGCCGACTCAGATTTCTTTAGTGCGGTGGAGATAGGAACCAGAAGTGTCAAAGGCAAATAGCCATTATATTTATTTTTCAAAAACACCAGTGAACCTACATGTTTTTGTGTGTAATGTTTATAATGGTAAAATAGTGGTAATTCTGAACAAAAACAAGTTCTCTTTGAGGACTATTTTACATTACAACGCCCTGCATGTACATCTCCTCCATAAATGGATTTAGAAATAAGGCCAAAATCTTATAATGTCTCAGGCTTCAAACAGGGCATTCATAACCATTCCATGTAACACCTTCCTGTGAGGTAGTTAGAGACATCTGGTTCCTATCATCACAACTGTTAACAATTTCTCTAGAACAGAGCATTTCACAACAAACCCCTCTGAATTTATATCCTAATCATTTAATCACACAGAAATGTATAGAATTTGGCAGATATGCCCTTTAATGTAGTGACAATAATATGAAAAACAATGGTGGCAACACAATACAATGGCCTCCTACAATGGTGCCACAGTGGCCTCTAGAGTGAGATTTTCCTGTTTAAGGACTAGACATAAATAATAAAGATTAGGATGTATATAATGTGAGTCAGGTAAGTACAGCCATGCTGTATTTGAATGCTGCTGCTGCTACACCTATACCACAATGCTGTAGCATAATTATGCATCACTCATTCTGCTAAATAGTTACAGTCATATGCAGTGTTGGACATACCTGGCCAAAATAACATGTTTTGTTGAAAACAAGTACACACCCTCTAAAGAGAACACATTTCTGCACATTTTAATAAACAATTACAGTTTATTTGCTGAGTTTAACATAATGGATAAAAAAATAAATAAAACTAAAAACATGGCCTGTGAAAAAGTTATGGTACATTTTATATTGTATTTATTTTCAATAAAGTCAACAAAAAATAGAAATTAAATCGTGCACTGAAATTTAAAAAAAGGAGCATATTTAAGTTTGTTCGCTGTACAATATGTCAACAAAACATGTGACCGACCAGGGGTATTCAAACATTTCAAACGACTGTAGCTTTGACTTTAAGCTTGACTTTGATTTGATTAATGTTGTTTAAGAAGGCAACATATTTTTCATTTATGAATTTAAAATGTCAGTTGGCCCATTAAAGAATAAATAAAGTTATTTATATTGTGGCTCTAATAGAAAGTACTGGAAACGTGTTAGTGTCATCAACTGCATCATCAACTGTGAATTATCACTGTATGAAAAATTTAAAAAGGAAACTTTACCACCATTTTGCTGCCTTTATATTTAATCAGAAAACTGTGTCTTGAAGAATTCACATAGTGGGTGGAGTGTGCAGACTGCAGCAGTAATACAGCAAAACAGTCTCTGACACATTCTTTCAATTTGACTCAGCTAGCGTTAGTTGGTCTATTGAGATGCTTCTCTCAGTACTCCTTGTATGCCATTTGACTTGTTTTATGATGAACATTACTGCTCCTGAACTGTTATTTGAATATGAAGTTCTAAAAATGCACAATTAAATGTGTACCATGCTGGTTAGCTGCCATCATGATATAGTAATTAAAATTAGTGAGCTAATGATAAACTTCATGAAAATATAGTAAGACTATACATCCAAGACCATCAAATAGTGGTCCACCATCCAGGCCTTTTTTTCAGTCTTACTTAAAGTTCTTGGCTAAATTTGTCATGTCATTCATTTTACTCAAGAGTGTGTAAATAGAGCACACAATGCTATGATAATTTTCACAAAACAGAAGAAATAGAAGAGCGATGCGAAGCAGGTGAAATGGACCACTGTGTGGGAGCATTTTACAAAGACGACAATAATGTTTCCAGAGGAAGACACATCACAGCCAACCATCTCTTCTATGACGGCAAGGAAAACTTAGAAGGCTTCACGCAGAGGCTCTGATGATGAAATGATTGAAAAAGACATCATTCCAATAAACACTGTCAACAGTAATGGGTTTCAGAAGATCATTAACTTCCTCGAGCTAGGCTACCACATCCTACATCCTGAGTAGTATGGAGGCACCCTTCAGATAAAAGGCAAATTAAAAGCATAAATAGCTTCAGTCAGTGCTGTGGTTCTCACAACCAACTGCTGGACTGCACTGACCACAGCCAGTATTTACAGTAGGACTACTGCTGCTCCTGATTTGAAATAAACAGGAGCAGGCAGAAAAATCTATGAGCACAAACGTAATATGAACTTTTTATTCTCATTTTTCTCTTTATTCTTCCTATAAATCAGTTTGGATATTTCATTCAGCAATCAGATTTTTCCTACAGTGTCTAAACAGTGTTTAAAGTCTAAGACTTCATGAATCATTTTGACAGTAAAAGAAAAGAGAAATACTGATGAAAAACAAAAACTTGCAAGTCAGCTTTTTATTCAAGTTTTCCGTTCCTCCCTAAACGCAGTTACATTCTGATGCCCACAGCTGAACAAGAAGCTTCACCTTTGTGGAAAAGTGAAGATAATAAACATTTCCATTATCAATGAAAAGATTTTCAAAGTCCAAGATTTTGAAATTTTGATGTGGGCCGTTTTGGATCTATTATAATTTCAGTCAAAATCTTGCCTAAAAATGCTATTTAAAATGCTATTTTTGACCATTTTGGCCAAAAAATGTCTGTGACTGTTGGTGCAACTCTAGAATCAATACGGAGGCATGCTTTATGACCAAAAATATGTGCACACCCAAACGTTTGAGCCCAGCCCCTTAGTTCCAGTGAAGGGTAATGCGGAAGGCCCTTCCCTGGTTCAGCGTGACTGGGTCCCTTTGCACAAAATAAGATCCATAAAGACATGGTTGGATGAGTTTAGTGTGGAGGAACTCCAGTGGCCTGCACAGAGCCCTGACATCAACCCCAATGAACAACTTTAGGATGAACCAGAACACTGACTGTGAGCCAGACCTTCTCCTCCAACATCAGTGCCTGACCTCACAAATGCAAATTTTGACTGAATGGGAACAAATTCCCACAGACACATCAAAATCTAAAATCTTGCAGAAAGCCCTCCCAGGAATAGTGGAGGCTGTTATACCCACAAATTGGTGGCAACTCCATATTAATGCCCATGATTTTGGAACAGGATGTCCAATAAGCTCATATAGGTGTGATGTTCAAGTGTCCACATACTTTTGGCCATAAAGTATATCTGAAGGCAAAACTTTGGGATCAATCCAACTCCATATCAGTCCAAACTCTGTGTATCTGTGTGTGTGTGTGTGCACGCGTGTACCTTGGTCTCAGATGAAGGCTCGTGTTTCACCAGGTGCTGTCCCATGCTGCCAACAGCAACTGCAGAATAACACACACCAAAATTAGGAACAATGACATACTCAACAAAGGCTGCACGACAGTTCTTAATTAATTGGATATCTCAACTTTTTTGCTTCTAATCAAGATCACAATTTTCACTTAGATTTTTTCAAAATATCAACTTGGGTGAAAAAACATAAAACGTGGCCTGTCCAAAAGTTATGGTACATTTTAAATTTTATGTTTTTTCATCAAATACAATAAACTGAAATTGTGCACTAAGAAAAAGGTCATATTTAGGCACGTTTGTTGCCTGTAGTGGATGTATAACGTTATTCACATTTAAAAAAACAAAACAACATATAATTTGACCAGAGGTTTTCAAACTTTTAAAAACAACTATAACAGGTCTTACAAACATATGGCATATATTTTTTTCTCCGTTTTTTTTTCTCCCCCAATATATTAAACTCAACCAATAAATATAAATTGTGCACTTAAATTTACAGAAAAATGTGAATTATTTTCACTTAGAAAATTAACAGAATATGGAATTTGACTGAGGATGTTCAAACTTTTGCATACAACTGTATATGCCTATGTACACTTTCTCTCTCACACACTCTTTCTCTCTTTAATACAGTCTAGCACATACACGACAAAGCTGATCTTACTTATTGTACTCCAGGAAATAAATAGAAAGCTCACAAAAGGAGAACTGTTTAAAATTCCAAGAGTCAGAGATATCTACGTTGTGGAAACATAAGGTCGTTACATCAGAGAAAGTGTACTTGGCATTAAGAGCTTGTGATACAACAGTATTTTCACTTTGATAGCAGGAGGTCTAGCACATTGTTCTTTAGCGACACTTTTAGCGACGCTTCTCTAGCAGCTAATGTCAAGGTCAGAGTGCATCCTTGCACTAGATAAGTCAGTGTCTGTAGCTCAAGCACTTAGTAACAAAGCAAAGCCCTGCATAACTGTGTCTGTGATAATCCATCTCTGTTAATGCATGCAAGCAGGTTCAGGTCAGGTTCACCACCAGCCAGGCCGTTTAGCAGCACCGCTTGGGCCTGGTCAGGTCGGTTCTCAATGTGGCCGGTACAGGTCGAGTTCGGGCTTCAATTTCACACCTGTGCAGACCTCTAGGTCAAACATCTCCCTTTTCTCCACCATCCGGCTTATACATTTTTGTTGAGGTGGAACATCAGCACAATGCATCATTAATAAAAAAAAAGTGTCCATCAGAAACAGCACAGCAGATCGCATCACCTTGCCTTCTCATGCTTGTGGCTGGTGCTGATTATGATGGGAGTGTTCTGGTTTTGACACAGTCACTCCCTCTTTGAGCTTGTGTTTTTTTACACACAGTGTTAATGTTTTATCTTCTTTTAAAACAACATATTTGTTGTGAACATATTATGCTTTTTAGTCCATTATTGTTTATATCCCCTTAAAAGTTTTAATATTTTATTTATAACTGTGCTTGCATGTGTTTTATCTTTAGCTCTGTTTTACAGTGACCTTGAGCATCTTTAAAGGCGTTTACATATACATTTCTTCTCATATTTCAAATCCTGTGCTAAACTTCTGAAAGTTCCTCTACAGCTGTCACTCTGTCAATCACACACTCTGACTGAAACTCACTCATATGACATCAGATAACTGCACTAAATCAGAGGGAATTTGCTTGACATTTAAACAGCTCGTTCAGAGCTGGAAGCGCCAGTGTGCGAGCAGCCGACTAACTGAACCGAGAAATGAGCCTCACGCACTTCGCTATTGGTGGTGTCGCACAAATTATTGTACTATTTGGGTGGTGGATCATTCTCAGCACTGCAGTAACACTGACATGGTGGTGGTGTGTTAGTGTGTGTTGTGCTGGTACGAGTGGTTCAGACATAGCAGTGCTGCTGAAGTTTTTAAACACCTCAGTGTCACTGTTGACCTGAGAATAGTCTATTAACCAAAAATATCCAGTCAACAGTGTCCTGTGGGCAGCGTCCTGTGACCACCAATGAAGGACTAGAGGATGATTAGCTTATACTGTACAGCAAGATGAGCCATCGTCTCTGGCTTTACATCTACAGGGTGGACCAACAATGCAGGTACGTCTAATAGAGTGGACAGTGAGTGGACACAATGTTTAAAAACTCCAAGGTCAACACACTTTCCAAAAGAGCTCTCTAAAAGCACAACATACAGTCACTAATCATACCAGCTGCCTAATAAAGAAAACTCTGATGAGGTTTTTTTCCAATGAGACAGCAGTGTTGCTCCCCCACTTAAGAGATGAGCTGATTGTTGTCACCAAGAACCTAAAGGAGGCAACCCTCTCCACCTCCTTGCCATCTGAAGGTACATCTATCATCTCTGACCATCAATGTGTTTGTCTTGACACCTATAACTCTACCATACAGCGCAGAAGACCTGTTGGATATGCCAGCAGGCATTACTCCAGCAGATGCAGAGAAAGGCCTTTTCTCTTTCTGCTGCCTTTGTTACACTGAAACTTGGCTCAGTGAATCTATTCCAATGCTTTCCAACAAGCAGACTTATCAAGGAAATTGAAAGAGGGCAGAATTTGTTTTCATATTTGATGAAAGTTGGTGTACTGACATCAGTGTAAAATACACAGTCCAAACATTGAATCTCTTTTCATAAACTGTAAATCATTTTTTTTCTCAAAGAGGAGTACGCAGACCTGTCCAAATAAGTGTTTGAGCATAATAGCCGATTTTCAGATGATCACCTTAACTGAAGCTCTATAATGATAATAATATTAAAAGCTTGAAATGTTTTTTTTGTTTGTTTTTTAAATAGCTATTAATGGTTAGAAGAGAACAAGTCTGGTTACTTATTGCTACATTGCATAGATGAATCGATTACCATCCACAGCACACCTGATTTAATTGAATAAAGAACTCATTAGCCCAGGTACTAGGTACTGAATGGTAACTGTAAATGCTGTTCTTCAAGGAGAGGTTTGGAAATGATTAAGCTAATATACTCACACACATAAAATCATAGTGTACCATTTATTTCTTTACTTGTTTTTATTGTTTTTGATTATTCTGAAAAAATAAATACTCACTGTGACATATTTTCTCAGGTGCTTAGGACTTTTGTACAGTACTGTATACCCCAAAGTAAGTGCAAGGATGGAACAAATTAAACAAATAACCAGAGCAGATAACAAACTCTTTTCATTGTTTTAGGGGACAGAGGCAATCTCAGTCAAAAACTGCCCAAATACAGACAACGCATCATTTGCCCAACAATGGAGACCACTGCTACAATATTTTAAAGAATGCATATCGCTCTGTTCCCTGTGCAGACTTGGGCCTCTCTGATCACTGCCTCGTTCATCCTCCCTCCCAATCTACAGGCCTGTGCACAGTATTATGAAGAAGTAAAATTAGGCAATGGATGAGCTACAGGTCTGTCTGGAATATAATGATTGGAATGTGTATGAGAATGCAGTCCATAATCTGGACAAATACACTGACACGTTGGTATCTAACATCAGCTTCTGTGAGTACATCTATATGCCCACTAGGACTCATATCAAACACAACAATGACAAACCCTGGTTTAATACCAACCTTAGACAGTTGCATCAGTTCAAACAATAGGCACACAGACCTGAAGACAGGACACTATATAAGCAGGCAAGGAACGGTAACAAGAGAGATCAAAGCAGCCGACGAGACCTACTCCAGCATGCTGTCAGCCAATGGCCCAGTGACTGTGTAGAAAAGCCTGAAAAAGATGACTAACTACCTACTTTTACTCAGGACTATGTCATCGTATGGAGTTCCGAGACATGTTGACTTTAAGTACATAATAAATTCTTAAATGAGTGTACTTGACCTTCTCATTAATAGTACATTATATGAAAAATATATACCACAAAACAATAATATGCAGTCATAAAATGACCACATGTACTAAACATAACAGAGAAAGAAACAAGGGCACAAACGGAGCTGTCAGGTTTTCAATAAAAAAAAGAAACCTGTAATGCAAGTTTAAAGCGGTCAAATGCGCTTGTGCTCTGCGAACGCTGAGGGCTAAAGATAACACAAAGCCACACTTTAACAGGTGTTTGATAAGAGACAATACAGCATGAACAGGTAAAGCAAGGGAATGCAAATGCGTTCTCAGAGACAGAGGTCAAACCAAGAATATATGACTGACAACAAAAAAAGAAAAAGTGTTTAAAAATGCAGTCATGTCCCTGCTGTACTGCTCATGTTAAAAGTGGACGAATCTACTCATAGAAAGTTGTTATTATTTATTTATTTATTTATTTATTTATTTATAAGTTTACACATTTGAGAATACCAGTGCAGACTCTGGAATTATGAAATTCATAAATATTCCAATCACAAATATTGTGCTTCTAGCACATAGGGCTCCCAATGCTGCATTGCTTCATATTGCTTCAAAAGCTGTACATAGCGTTTGGCATTAATGGTAATGCTGGCTTTTGAACTGCGTGCTAATAACAACACGAATGGTCCATCTCTTCTTTAGCCCGGCATGCATGATTTCCAAAAATTTTTAAACAAGAGGACACTTTTCCACTTCACCTCAGTCCATTTTAAATAAGCTTCAGCCCAGAGAAGGCGGCAGCATTTCTGGATCCTGTTTATATATGGTTTCTTCTTTACTTGGCAGGTTTATGACTTGCATTTGTGGATGCAGTGACAAACTGTGTTCACAGACAGTGGTTTTCAAAGGTGTTCCTGAGCCCAAGCAACAATTTCCACTACAGAATCAGGTCTGTTTTTTATCAGCATTGTCCCTTGCATACAGATTTATCCAGATTCTCAGAATCTTTTGATGATATTATGCAGTGTAGATGATGCCATTTTACATTATTCTTGAATTGTTGTCAAAGTCTTTCAAAGAGTGGTGAACCCCTTCTCATCTTTATTTTAAAACATTCAGCCTCTCTAAGATGCTCTTTTTATACCAAATCAAGTTAGTGACCTGTTGCCAATGAGCCTAAATAGTTGTGAGATGTTTCACCAGGTGGTTTTCAGCTTTGCACTACTTTACCAGTCGTTTATTGCACCTGTCCCAGCTTTTTTTGAAACATGTTGCTTGCATCAAATTCAAAATGGGCATTTAGTTTTCATAAAACAACACAATCTCAGTGTTAACATTATATACAGTTGGTGTACAATTATATACTGATTTGCATTTAAATAATTAATGATTTGCATATCATTACATTCTGTTTTTATTTACATTTTGCACTGCATCAAACTTTTTTGGAAACAAAGTTGTATATATTTTTTGAATTTTTCACATGGGAGGATATGAACTCTCATTGATTGTGTTTACATGCACTTAATCATCCAATCATTCTCAGATTTCGGCAATTTATGCTAATGGTCATATACACAGCATATTCTTTATATCTGAGTATGAGATCGGATTAAGGCCTAACGATCGATTAAGAAATCTGATAAAGAAAGCTGGGTTTTAGCTCAGTTGGGTTTATTTTTTCTCAGTCTGCGCATGAGTGAAAACGGACCACTGTCCTTGAAATAATAAGCAGTATTTAACGCAGCACCCATGAAACAGCAATGAAACACTTTTGGAGTAATGTAAAAACCAACTACATGCTTGACGGAATAAAGCATTTGAATATTTTTTTCTTCTACGTGATGTATGATTCATATTTTCCACTGAAGTGACTCGATGTTTAAAAAAAAAATCGCGGCATTATGATGTGTTTTATGTTACATTTATGTCATGTTATCTTGTGAGTTTATCAGAATTTTTTTTCCATTATCTGATTACCCAAGTGCAATTAATAAAAACGCTGAATGAATTACTGACAAAAACTGATTTCTGCAGTTATCATTAATAAGTGCATGTAAACACGATCACTGTTTACACTGGGTGCTTTGTTCTGACACAGTGCTAATGCTGTGCTGTATGTAGCTAAGCAGAATTTGGACAGTTTCAGCACTGATACTCACTTCTTTTTACTGACAGAACTATTACATTTGGTACAGTTTTTTGTTTCTTCTTACATCCTGCTACTAGTTTCATTACACTTGAAATTCATGACACTAGGACAAACAGGGGTCAGTAGGGTTATAGCAATGTTTCTGGAAGCTGATGTGGTGATTCAACTGCTTCCATAATTGACTACTATGTTAGGATTATATAAAATTATATAAATGGTCCATTATATTTAATTACTATAGCAAAACAACAATAATACTTTAATATTGTAACATTCTCACGGCCCTGTTTATTTAATGTTCTCCTTCTGCTAACGAATCCATTTCCAAATCTATTCCAGAAAAAAAAAAACAACACTAAAAGAAAAAGAAAAAAAAAATAAATAAATCAGTTCTCAGATGTATTACACAAAAATAATTAAAGTCATGGAACTGAACCCCCTTGCATGTCTGGGAATATGTTTTTCACTCTGCTAAAAACACAAGCGCGTGTAAATCCCAAACCCCACTTCACTTGTCCAAATGCAGGGACCATGCAAAACATCCAGCCCAACAATTTCACAGCTCAGTTCCAGAACTGCTGAATGCAGAAATGAGGAATCTGAAAAGCCTTTCACAGGTAGCTGGGAACAAATGAGTTCAGTCATGAGTGAAAGATTAATGCATGAAGAAAAAAACTGCATAGCCAGCATGCCCTAGGAGGCCAATAAACTTACTTACATTACACCACCCACTGCAGAGTGACCAAAAAAAAACCCAAAAAAAAAACGAGCTAGCTAACACATACACGTTGGCTCATGTTCCCAAATACAGGCCTAATAAAAGAAATATTATATATATATATATATATATATATATATATATATATATATATATATATATATATATATGTATGTATGTAAACTGTTGCTAGAAAAACAAAGTATTTTTTTTATGTTTCAATGAAAAATATTATGATTTTATGTGTGTACATGTATTCAAAGCTGTGTTTGCTAGTCATGCACTGGCTAGTGTTTTTGAGCTATGCTCAAAATGTGCTAAAATTGCCACTAACAAAACAGTCTCACTACTGAAACATTTGGTACAGTTTCGGTAGTGTTATGACTGTTTTGGTAGTGTTCAATGTTCAATTATTTATTTCAATAAAATAAACATAATTAAGGTACAGCGTCAGTCAAAGCAAAGGGATTTGTAGTCTAGAGTCCAAGTCAAAGTCCAACTCTTACTTTGAACCAATTCGGTAGAATGATCCATAAATAATTTTCCACACATACATACATGCATACAAACAAACATCATCTAAACCGCTTATCCTTCTGGGTCGCGGTGGGGTGCTGGAGCCTATCCCAGCTGTCATTGGGCGGAAGGCAGGATACACCCTGGAAAGGTTGTCGGTCCATCGCAGGGAAGACAGACAGACTTACACATTCACACACACACACTCACACCTAGGGGCAATTTAGCGTGTCCAATCAGCCTGACTGCATGTTTTTGGACTGTGGGAGGAAACCGGAGTACCCGGAGGAAACCCACGCAGATACGGGGAGAACAGGCAAACTCCACACAGAAAGGACCCCGGTCGCCCAGCTGGGAATCGAACCCAGGCCCTTCTTGCTGTGAGGCGACAGCACTACCCACTGCGCCACCGTGCAGTTTTGCACTGGAGCGATGATGCTAATGTAGTTACAATACACAAATTAACTTTGTGCTAACAGCATGGCCAAATTATAATACTCTTAAATGACTGTGTCAAACTGTGATGAATTAAGACATCACAAATAGACTTGCTTATATGGTTTCTGACGCTGTATGTCATAAGAAGAATGGACAAAATTACGTTGCATAGCTAAAACCATCAGAAACGGCCACCTTAAAAGCTAAGTTTGTCTGTACTTCTCTCCATTTTTACAGTCAACATTAACAGAAAGAGTGTCAGAAACGGCATGAGCCAGTGGTTGTGATGATTTAGGCATGTAATTCACCCAGTCCTGGGCTTCTATTACTTGTTAGCAACATTAGCCTTGTAGCACCAATGCAACACTAAAGAAGTAAACTTCAGACACCAAACATGATGAAATTCACAGGAATAGTTTTGACAAATTTGTCAAACTATTCCTTTGCTTTGAGTGACGCTGTACCTTAATTATGTTTATTTTATTAAAATAAATAATTCAACACTAAACACGAAATTCCCAGGAATATTTTGACAAATTTGTCAAACTATTCCTGTGAATTTCATCAGTGAATTTCATCAGGCAATTATTCTATAAGTCACTGTTTGAAAACCAAGCAGGTATGCAGAAATAGAAGAGTGACATGTACGATAAGACAGGTTTCATGCTCAAAAAAAGAACTAATAAAAGAATAGCCACTGAACAATGAAGTAATGGAGTAAAGGGATTTTGTGTAAGACTGTAATGCCTAAATCCAGTCGTCATGGTTCTTTCTTACATATAATCCATCATATTAGGGGATGGGGTCCAAAAGTCTAAAAATGTGTTTTGTTTTGTTTCCCCCCAACTCCATTTAAACCTGATAATAATTAACAAAATTTTAGAATTTTGGAAAATTTAAACAAATAAAAGTTATTATAAGTACACTGTAAATACTGGCTCATCAGATCTACTTAAAAAAATTACTTCATGTGGTAACAAGTAAATTAACTAATTTTATTCAACCTAAATATATACTTTGAATGAACAATTCTTTCAATGTCGTTTTTTAAGTTGAATAAAACTAGTTCAATTGCTTGTTACCATATGAAGTAATTTTTTTAAGTAGATCTGAGCGACTTTTTACAGTGTAAAATTATAGAAGAAATATTTAAGATTCTGCACCATTTCTATGTCGCTATTCAAATTTAAGCGGATTTATGAGACTGATCAAGTTAAGGCCTTTGTACAAAAGTATCAGATTCTCTTCCATTAAAGTATTTATTTAGACAACTCTAAGATGGATCTGATCTACCCATCAGAGACTTTCGCACAAACTTATGGAGCCCGACTGAGCAATGTCATTCAAGCAATTATTAAGAGATTCTAAAATTCATGTTCAAAATCTACTTTTCACTCCAGTTATGTTGATGACAGAATTTGTAATGAAAAAACATTAAATGAGAAGAAAGCAAAATAGATGCATTTTCACGAGTGGTCTAAAGACTTTTGGACCCCACTGCATGATAATATGATTGACGTGAATAAATTACATCACAATACAGTCATATGCAAAATAAGTTAACACATCCTCTACAGAAAACACACTAAGCCACGACTTTGAAAGCTGTAGGAGACGCTCAAGCCATTTGAGAAAATGAATACTTTTAAGATTACAATTGACCTACAGCCGATTTGGTCAGACCCTGAAGTTGAGACTACACTAAATTCCAAAACTGTCATTACCACTGAGCAAGCTTTTCAGTCGGCAGCTGTGACAGAAGAACACCTAAACAACCTGGAATAAGCCAGAATGAACTGAATACCATTCACGAAACAAAATGGGCTGCAAGATGCTTTACGGACTGGCTGGAACAAAACAACATTAATACTGATCTAAATCAGTCTAAAGCAAAAATTGACAAAACTGTGCTAAACTTGATATTGCAGCAGTTTTATAGCTCAGTCCGTACTTCAAAAGGCGAAGCTTACAGCATACTGTGCAGCAAGTGCGCGGAGTTCGTTACTCTGACATAGCAACAAGCTACTTGTTAAGGAACTGTAATTTGGCAGAAGGAACTGCTAACATTAAAACATATTAAATGCCATGTTCACGGCCCAATTTATTTACTTCTTACGTTGTTTATTTAACTGTTGTATAGAAGCAACAGAACACTCGAGGTTGTGTGTTATCCCGAATAACATCATGTTATTTTGCAATAACACACTCCCTCTTGTGTTCTATTGCTTAAATGGATCACCAAATGACTAATATATACAATAATGAGCTACTGAACGTTCTACACTCTAAAATTTTAAAGCCCATTTACCACAAAACAAACATGCCATGACCAGGGCAAGCTTTGGCTCCATATAGCTCCCAAAAGCCATAACTCCAAACCTTCTCTATAATTTTGCACAGCAATGTGTGATTTCCTCACATGGCCGAAAAAGTTGTCTGCTTAAATAGTTATCACTTGCAGATCTTTGCTTTCAACATGACAGACCACTGCAGCTATTCTCTCGAAAAGTGGCCCCAGAGCAACAACTCTCAGTCATCTTATCTAGTGGAACCAATTGCCTATTGAGCCTTCATGCATACCATTCAAACACACTCCTCAACTTGAATGATAAAACCATTTTTTTTGTATGTTTTTTTTTTTTGTTTGTTTAAATAGGAACTACCATTTATTGAAAAATTAAATAAAATTAAAAAAAAAATTAACAGTACTGGTTAAACAATTATTTATTTGTTGGTTAGTCATTAATTGTTTAGTCATTTGCATATCTAATGTGAATCGTTACACTCATACTACATCACTGTTCTAAAAGCTGGTAAATGTTAACTTTTCCTCAGAAGAAGATCGTACTTGGAGGCTGCTGGAGCCAAAAGCCGCTTTATTCCTTTAATCTGTAAAACAAAGCCAGAGAAACGCCTGCAAGGTGGAAGTCATTTCCCAGACTGGCCATGCTGTCTTATTGTGTTGATCCTCTCCATCTCACACACTCACACTCACACACACAGACACAGACACAGAACACAACACAACACAACACAACACAACACAACACAACACAACACAACACAACACAACACAACAACCCTCTTGAACATGCCAAGACTTGAAAGACACGAACATTGCATAACAGTGGGGAAAAAAAAGAAAACACCCAGCGTACAACAGAGCGTGTGAGTGTGTGCCATGATCTTAAAGCCGTGACTGAACAACAAAGAAAAAACTCCAAGCTGTTTTCGTCACTCTCCTGTACAGAAAAAGGAAGCACATGGAGTCGCATGCAAAGGTTTGAACACATATTTGAAAAATTAGGTTTTGTTTATTTTGCATCCCCTACAGGGAACAAACTTAAATATGCATTTTTCTGCAAAAATTAAACATACTTGGAAAAAAAATAAACCAAAATATATAATGTGCCACAACTTGCACAGGCCACATTTTTGCATGTTAAATTTGTTCCTCCCAGTTTGTTAGATAAACACTATAAACACATCGAAACAAGAAATAACATAGTGATATGCAAGTAAAAGGATGCTCATGGAGGAGGAACATACAGCTGCAGTAACTCTGACTGGATGTTGGAGAAAATTGTAAAGGGTGATACCTTCTTTTTACATTTACCCTGCATTCTTATGTATTTCATTTTCAGGTTCAAGCTAGAAAATGCATTCTATTGACTAAGCTTATTGTGTTATTTTGTTATACTCATTTAGTTATGAAAAATAAGATTAATGATAATTAACCACATTAATGCAATTAATCGCAATTAATTATTTTAATCATTTGGCAGCCTTAATTGCCTCATAAAATTCCTTAAAATACATTATAAACACATGGGTAAATTAATTATCTTGATACATGTCACTGACATCATCTTGCTAAAATAAGCAATGCCTTCCCTGAAAAAGATGGCATGGCAGCATATGTTGCCAAAATCTGTACATATTGTTTAGCATTAATGGCGCCTTCACAGATGTGCAAATAACCCAGGCCATGTGCACTAATACCATCATGGATGTTGGCTTTTGATCTGTGCTAAAAAGCCGGCTTCGTCTTTAGCCTAGAGGATGCAGTGTCCATGATTTCGAAAATTTAAAATTTTGATTTGTTGGACCACAGGACACTTTTCTACATCACCTCAGTCCATCTTAAATGAGCTCGGGCCCAGAGAAAGCAGCAGCATTTTTGGATCCTTTTTATTTCTGGTTTCTTCTTTGCATTGTAGAGTTTTAAGTTTCCTGAGCCCATGCAGTGATTTCCACTACAGAAATGCTTCAGTGCTAAGACTCAACATGACAAAGTGGCAGGTAAAGTTCTGAAATTAGTCAAGCTGAATACAGACACTGGTTGTGAAGTAAGTAGCTATGTTAGCTGCCAAAGTAACCATGAAAACATACAACTTGTGTAACGTTTTAAATTATTGTTACTTAATTGTAACATTTTAATAAACATATACAATATAGCAGTCACTCGCACAAGTTACTGACCTTTTTTTGTGGACAAGGGATTTTAGCCTTCGGACAAACAATCAGTGGAAAAAGCTTAATGTCAAACTCTGCAGTAGCTGACAGCAGTAAGCCTTTTGGAGCAACAGCTGGATATAAAGGATTTTAAAGTTAATGATATCTCGCCCTAAAGTTATTCACAGTTTTCATCTGAAACCAACACAGTCACTAAAGATGTCACAATGCGCATGTTGATAAGCTTTTTTTACAATACTGTTGTCACAAGACAACACATGCCACGAAGTGAACAGATGTAATGGTATAAAATGCATGATACCAGGAATAATTTCTACAGTTCTATTTAACACAATCCATGATACTCCTAAATCTGAATAATTTTATTTGAATGTTCAGTCCCACCATAAATGGAACAGTGGTAACATGTAACTGCTGCTTCATTTAAGATGGAAGCAAACATTCAAATAAAAATCTGGCAAACAGTAAGCCAACTTCAGCTTTGTGGAGAAAACACAGGTCTCAGCAGCTACGTCTCCCCACATGATTCAAGCAGCTGTGCCAATTCAAGTGCCAATTGTAAATGGCCAAAACAAATAACTTTATTCAGTTGTGGATTCCATACTTTGCTGCAAGTGAGTGAACCACGTTAGAGAATCTCCTCCTCACTCATTTTAGCACAAAGGTAAGCTTCAGATCACCTGGAGACAGCTAGATGACCGGTGTGCAGGATGGTAAAAATGTTAGCCACTCCTCTTGCTCCCTTCATCTGTTACCTTACTTCGCATGAAAGTATTGCATTAAAAAATGCAAAGTAATACATCATCTATTTAAACACAGCTAGCATATGTGCTTTATTTGTGTAAATAAGCAACAAATCAAACCAAAAAAAGTACAATAGTTCCTACACCTACATAAACATGGTGGCTCATTTGACCGAATTACTTTTTTCCACAACTCTGTTGATCAGTGCCTGTGGTTTTAGCATCACTGAACTCTCAAATGTGCGTTTGTCTTTGTGGCTAGCGGTTCTGCACTGTAACCCTACTATAATATCCCACTTTATGTCGTTTTGGACGGATTGTTTTTGCTGACAGTCTTATGTCCTGCAAAGACATTCTCAGTCAAGTGAGGAACAGTTGCTCTTCTGTTCTCTTAGATATTGTACCAACGTACAAGCATCATGGCCATTAAATGTGCACTTTTGATCACAATCCATAACACCAGCCAGTTGAGAAGTCTTTGTGAAGCTCCTGCCAACCATGCCCCGATAATAAACCCACTTTCAAAGCCACTTAGACGTTTTCCTTTTGACATCTTGATCCAAAATCGAGGTCTACCAGACCTGCCTGGCATTTTTATACAAACGCATAGTATGGTAGGGATGTTCATTTCTAAACTGTTTCAGCAGCACAACTGTCTGGAATCATGTGCATTTAGTTTGTTTCTCTGTTCATTTCTGTTCATCTCTGAATAAATGGTCAGACAATTGTCTAAATCTAGCCCTATACCACAACTAACCTTAACCTCAGGAACTGAAAGGAAAAGGCTTTGCTACAAAATCAGGACATTTTTGTATTGCAAATGTATGTATGTTTTTACATTCATACATACAGTTCCTTATATACTGTAGTATACTCCAGTATACCACAGTAAGAGAGGCCAAAGTTCCACAAAGAAAGAGCAGGAGGATGAAAAGAAGAGCTTGAAAGACAGAAAGTGATAGTAAAAACAGAATAATATATGAAGGGAGAGAGAACGGGAGAAGCAAAGAGTGGGGTAAAATGCATCTGATCTGATCTGAAGGTGATGATTCAACTACCTAGATTTTGGAATCTCAATCAGCATTGATTATCATTGATTAGAATAACTGATTAGAATAATATTCAACAGAGCATCTGCTCATATTGGCCAAGATAAAATTCTCTGGTTATTTTCAAACATAAAATACACAAGCTGTCAAGAGCTCCTCTAGTCACTGTATTCACTAGAGATGCTATGATCCTGTCTTTCATCTCACAATCCTGACTGAGATGTTTGAATTCAGGTTATGGGCTGATACCGAGCACCAATCTGGTAGCACTGCTTTGTTCTGTAGTGGCACATTATATCAGATCAGTGCATCAGTAATATTTTTAACAGCAGTTCAGAATTACACTAAAATAACGGACATGATTCATTATGATGAAATTCATGTATTGAATCATTTCCTAAAAAACTAACCAAATCTATTTTTTTTGTGAGCAAAAGCTGCTTGATTTTTGTCACACAGCAGCTCACAGGAAAACACAGATTCACACCCCAAACTCAACATGCACTAACATGCACTGACAGACACGCCAAGGGGGACACACACATTTTTGCTGAGCTGGAGAGAGGGCTGAACAATGCAAAAAATATTTAAAGCCTTAAAAATTTGGGGATTTGGAGACTTGTGTAATGTGTAAATGCATAGAAAGTGCTGGAAGAATGTTCTCTAACATCGGCTGTGCTTTGGAACCGTTCCTCAAGCAAATGAATCTAATGATTGCGAGCTTTTAAAAGAGTATTCAAAGAAAACTCAATCAAAGCTCAGTGAAGGATGTGTCTTCAGAGGATCTGTGAATTACCTACTACTGTTTTCATCAGTATAAGGTCGTTTTTGCATTTGAGACCCAAAGATCAAGCCGGATCTTCTTTCTGAGCCTCTGCCTGTGGCACTGATATGTAAAGAAAAAAAAAAACCTCCCGCAAAATCCAGTCCAACACCTCTGACATTTTTTAACAGTCCTGTTAAAACATAACACTCTAAACTGTTGGTCTGTATATTTTCTCAATCTACTCACCATCCATTTGATTTCACAATATGGTGATTTATGTATTTGAACACTGATATTTCACACTAATTCCCCGCTTTCATTAAATTGTGCTGTCCTAAACTCACATAAGCATCATTACCCTCACTAATTACAAGACTGATGTGGTTTGTCCTGCCCACACAGCTTTAACAAAGCTATGCATTCCTCCTGGTCTATCAGAATCAGAGAAACTGACAGTGAGAAAGTTAACAACTACGCAAAGGTTAACCTAGCACACGTCTGTCTGTCTACCTGTTGTCTGTTCATTCATCTGTCCAACGGCCATGCCAGCATTCCCACGTTTGCACGTTTCCTGAACATTTGCCAGTAAAGTGAATTCTTTACTTTTTTAAGGCAACATTACATAAAATCTGGATAACAGTGAGCTGTGGGCACAGGGGAGTAGTCTACAACATGATCTGAAAGCCTATTCCATTTTTCTTCTTGCATCATAGAATCTCAACTTTTACCACGATTCAATTCAATCACTTTGATTATATGATTAGCAACTACTTTTAATAATATATGCAAATATGACTGGATGAATGTTCAGATGTATTTTTATTAGCAGCGCATGATTTATTTGTAGCTGACATACCATAGGAGTGAAAAGTCTGGACGTACCTGATTGTCTTAAAGACTGAATTTATGTTTGAAGTAAAAGTAATTTTAAACAACTACTTGAAACTGGCAGGATCAATTCCATATGACATATCATAAATTTAATGCCTTCACTATTGTTCTAAAACGTATAAAATAGCTAAAATAAAAAGAAAACCTGTTCTCTAAGTAGACGTGTCCAAACTTCTGACTCTTATAAGGGACTAACAGTGTACAATAACAAACAATAATTTAATGTGCTTTTTTAAGTTGAGCATGTGCATTCATTACATTTTCATTCTTTTAAACTCACACAAACAGACAACACCACTGTCACACATAAAGGAGATCAGGGATCAGGGAGATACGATTTTATGTCCAGACAAACACAACAACGGCTGTATATATGAAGCACACTACTGCTATCCCAAAAGTCTATAATACTGCTGCAATAAGAGCTCTTGGGCAAGAGAATTCCAAAATAAGAGTCCCATGAGTTGTCTCTAGTAAATACTGTCAAATATCTGCATAAAGTTGACTGCAATCAACTAAATTTATCAGTTTTTGTATTATCACACAAATTCCATATCAATGCATCCCTAATACTTACACCCTAGAAAACACTGCAGATCCTCTTTAGTATTCCACCTTCATTCCACATTCAATGTCCTTGAGAAAAGCCCTAATAAGCATATGCATACAGATAAGAGAATGCACTGTGAAGCTCTGTTAAATCCAAACAAACAGCAATGCCTGTGAAAAGTTTAAGACCATCTAGCTTTTCAAAATGCTTTTCATAAATAAGCATGTTTTCTTTGCTGGTTTGGAGTACATTACCATATTAGAGGAAAACAATATTACCCTTGAAAATATATGTGACATTCCTGCCTTGGGAACCATGCCAAAGCCCACACAATTCATGTCCTTATTATGAAGTCCGCACTCAATAGCACTCAAACGTTTCAGCTGTTTAAACCACCTCTGAACAAAATATGTGCCTTAAACAACTGTTTGGAAAAAGAAAAGCATCAAATCAAAGCAATCAAACTATGGCTTCAACACCCAAATGGTGCACTAAATGTTAGCCAGGGAGACGTGCAGCATTGGTCGAATATAAATGGCTTTCTTCTAGCCACTTAATTCTCAGGTCTAGAAACTTGTTTAATGACATACATATTGCTCTGCACAGGGTTCAAAGAGCCATTTATGATTCAGCCCTACTTTTTGTACCAGTGAAGACTGAATTTCAAGCTGAGTGTTGAGGCTAAATATACCCAAAGGATTAGCTCATGGCTGTTTTATGCTGACAAAACATTTGTAAGTTTTTTTCTTAGTTAATTACAAAGTGAAAATCGAACATTCTGTGCAAATTTTAAACAGAAAGCAACTTTCGATGGTAAGTGTATTCAATAAAAAAAAAAAAAAACACATTAACCATTCTCTGTTTTAGCTGTTTACAGAATTTCTATTAATCATCAGCACTAACCAGCTGAGAATTCATACCAGATCTGCTGCTGAAGATTAGTATGATACATTAAATATTTTACATAAAAACATCCAAAACCAAAAAAAAAAAAAATTCCCCACCAAATTCACACAGTCCAAACTTAGAACTGATACCTACTAGGGCTGCACGCTATGGAAAAATACTTGTACTGTAATTACAGGATGCTCACAAAAACAGTAAAACACATTGTTATTGGTTTGAGATTCATTTGTATATTCCAGCCTTCTGGATTTCAGTATTGCAAAAGCAAATATTATGATAATAATTAACAAATGATAAATTGTGCATACAAAACAACCTATGATCGAACTACTTCATAAAATAGTATTAATACACACCGATCAGGCATAACATCTACAATTACAGACTATAGTCCATCTGTTTCTCACGGAGCAGGTGCTATTTGGGTGGTGGATCATTCTCAGCACTACAGCAACACTGATGTGGTGGTGGTGTGTTAGTGTGTGTTGTGCTGGCACGAGTGGATCAGACAGCAGTGCTGCTGGAGTTTTTAAACACCTCAGTCAGAACAGTCCACCAACCAAAAATATCCAGCCAACAGCATCCTATGGGCAGCATCCTGTGACCACTGATGAAGGACTAGAGGATGACCAACACAAACTGTGCAGCAGCAGATGAGCTATCGTCTCTGACTTTACATCTACAAGGCGGACTGACAAGGTAGGAGTGTCTAATAGAGTGGACAGTGAGCGGACACAGTGTTTAAAAACTCCAGCAGCACTGCTGTGTCTGATCCACTTAGACCAGCACATCACACACCACCACCACATCAGTGTTACTGCAGTGCTGAGAATGATCCACCACCCAAATAGTACCACTTAAGAAACCTCCTGGGATTTCACAGCAGTGGCTTTGTCAAGCCAACTTAAGTTTGTTCATGAACTATACCGTTTTAGTTTTTATCATTTATGCCTGAACAATTTCATGAAATGTTCACAAAATATAAACAAAAGCTGGCATTTTCAAATGATGTGAAGAGTAAACATGAAATGAATAAAGCTACAACCGCTTTGATGAAAAGTAGCATTAATGTACATACAGCATCTTGTTAACTGTTGCTCCTTTAAAACAGAGGATGGGCTGTAGAAGGTGGTACTCTCTTTCTTTCTAACAGGAAAAATGTTTCTGGAGCATGTCACACACTGGAATGTATCGGTCATTTCCTTTTGTGCATCGCATCAAAAGCCAAATGCATTCTAGCATCAATTTCACAGCAAAACCACATAAAAAATATATTAAATCCAGATCAAATATACGTCAAATCCAGATCAAATATACATCAAATCCAGCCAGAATGAATGAATTTTATGTCTTCTGTAGGCATCCATGCACAAGATTAAAGCTCCCTCTGTTATACACTGCTGTGGGTGCTCCTAAGAACAGATTTAACATTCTTACATAATCCCTCTGATCTCTACCTATTGCATAAGAAGCTATAGAGTGATTTCAAAGATGCTTCATATATTCAAAAAGAAGGTCAAAGAATCTGTACTCAACACTCGCCTTAGCTCTAAGTCACGTCATGGCCAGCGATAACTAAAGCATCATTGAAACAAGCAGAGAAATTTCAGCGGAAGATGCACATTTTAAACTTTCAATTTATATTACATTTGTGTTTGTAAGCAGAAGATCATTTGAATTTGATGAATAGTTCTGAAAATGCATGTGCAGAGTCACAATCTTTTTATTTTTTTTATGTTTGTCACTTTTTGTCATCAAAACAATTGAAAAGTCAGAAGCTGTCAATATAGAATGTAAATTAAATGTAAATAATATTCAGTATGTATCTAACTGCACTTAATTATACAATTACTGCTACAAATGTTTAATTTACAGATTAATTTTTTATTAATAAATTCAATGTTAACAAGTAAGTGTTCCAAAGAGAAATAAAATTTTAATAATAGCACTAGGAACCTGAATGTGAAATTCTCCTTTAACCATTTATGTAAAATATTAAATTGCTTTTGTTTATACTGTTTCTTTTAATTACTATTACACACTGTTATGATTTTACATTACTGTGCTAATTCTAACCCAACCGTGACCACACTATGGAATCCCCAAAATGACAAATGTCAAAGCAATAGGAGAATCTACTGAACAAAAAATACGATTAAATACAAAAAAGATTCATAGAGTTACAGAGCTTTTAATTATTTATTATAGTCTCCAAACAGTATTTTCACTGTTTATATGATTCTGAGTGAAATACACCACTGGCTAAAGGTTTCCGCAGCGAGTGCAGGAAACATGCTGAAACTCAAGTGCTTTTGTTTCATTTGTGCATTAATGTTGTGCTGCTGTGGAATACAACCTCTGCTTCTGCATATCTTGAGTTTGCTCAAGAGTTTGATAATGCTAAAATGTGCAAAAAATATTGTGACCACAAACGGCATTTATTTCACCACCTAAAGCAAAGGCACTCTGACAGAACAGATTACGTGAACCTTAAACCAACAAACTGCACCAAGGGTAGTCTATTAGGCAACAACAGCTGGAGCATTCTCAAATGCCACTCCACAGTGAAAAAAGCAAGCGCTGGAATGAAATTACAGAAGCAGTCATGTTTTGGTGAGCCAAGGACATGATGTCAATACAAACAATAGAAAAGTAAGGCTTTATGTGGTTTGTTAAGAAGCTACATACAAGGTACAATATCTCATACTTCTCACAAACGGCCTTGCCACAAATGTACGAATGCCATGCCATTCACAAGATTTGGAACTCTTACCTGTGCTGCACTGACCTTCAAATATGCAGTCAATGACTGCAGGCTATTTTTTGCCATTTTACCATGGTACAATATCAAAAAACACAGCATGCATCTTTAGCTGTCCCGAACACCATTTTTTCAGGCTCCAGAGCTTCAGCAGTGCACTGTGTATACACAGGTCAACTAGCGCTTAGCAAATACTGGTCTAACTCGAGGTACTGTGGGCATACACTGCGGAATTATTAGGGGTCTAGTATGGTGGGGCACTGTTTGCAGTGCACCTTGGGAATACATGCTGTCTAGTATCATGTTAGCATGATGTTCACTGCTGTGAGCAGAGATTGTATGTATTTCCACATTTTAACAATGCAATTAAAAAGTATAAATATAGTACAAGAATGTGCTGACAAAATGTATTGTGTCTATGCCTCACTGTGTTGTAAGTAGTTCAATTTCTTTAAATGTTTGTGTTGGACTGTTTTAGGTTCATTCATACCCCGAGTATTGCAGTATTTCGCAGTTTACCTTTATTGATAACGAATGAATGAATCCCAAAAATAAAAACCGAATACACGAATAGTTGAATATTCGAGGCCAGTCCTGTACACATTTCAGGTTATAAGACAGGCTATAAAACAATCTGTTAAAACATTTGAGATGCTTGAGTTCCTCAGATGCAGTGGTTCCCAACCCTAGTCCTGGAGGACCCCCTGTCCTGCACATTTTTGTGTTTTCCTTACTTCTAACACACACCTACTTCAACTCAGGAAGGGCTTGATAATTAGCTGATTCATTGAATCATGTGTGTTGGAAGTAAGGAAAACACTAAAATGTGCACGATGAGGGGTCCTCCAGGGTGGTCTGCTGTGTTTAACAAGAAACCGAGCATGTTCTCTGACGCTGGCTCAAAAACCGACCTGTGACAGGTTACAATATTGCCACCAATGCTAAACACTTTCTCAGATGGTGCACACGTGACAGGAATGTACAGATATTTTCTGCCTAACTTGCTGACATGAGCAAAGTTAACCTCAAGCAGCTTTCCTTTCACTGTCAGCATTTTGAGGGTTAATTTAGTGTACATTTAGAAGAATCTTTACATCTGTGTAGCAAAGCACAATAAAGTGTTTTAAAATGAACCTAAATATTTTCAGAGCTTTCTTTTTATGTTGTTAGTTAATATTGTTTTTGCAAAAATATTTCAAAACAGTTTGATATTACTTGAAAGCCATATGGACCACCTCTTTCAGGCTTGCTAAATTTTCTTGTGGGCCGCAATAGTTTGTGTGGGCAGTTGTGTGGGCTGTGAAAATTTTGTGAACCCCTGGTATAAAAAAAATGATACTGAAAAGTTCAAAGGTTGTGTGGGAGCAGCACACACATACACACTCTAACAGCTTTGTGTGTGCGCGTGTGTAATGGCCACTCTAGCAGAGCAGCTGCTCCGGGCTGCATGAGGCTGAGTGGATTACATAACAGCCTGGCACTCTCATCGCCACAGAAACACACAGTCACAGGGATGCTGTGCTGTTCCACAATAAAACACATAAACACACACACACACACACACACACACATCACAGGAAAATTATACTCAAAGATACTATTTTTCAAATTATTTTATATTCTATCACTCTTTGCACTCGAATTGTACTTCTTCAACACTCTATTTCTATAGTCACAGTGAAGGGAAGTGGGTTTTAGCTACACGACGTACTGTTGTCTATTTTTATAGATAACAGTAAGTCATACAGTCAGAACTGTTAACTGAAGGAGTATAAACTTCCATATTTATGGTAAAGGACAGGTCATTTTCCAATGAATTACTGTACTGTAGGCTAGATGGTGGTTGTTATCCTCACTATAAGCCCTATTCATACCCTCATACCTTTCATTTATTTCATTTCCAGTAAAAAAAGGCTAAGAAAGTTATTTGTTTCTCAAGAGATACTTCTGACAAGATTAGATTTAAAATAATTCACTTGCATGAGGAAGGGCAACACCAAAGGAAAACAGGTGGGAAAAAACTGGAGTTTGAAAAAAACTATTCAAAGACGTACAGAAAATGACTCCCATTAGACCACCTAAACTGATAAACAATACCTAAAACGTTCATCTTAGAAAGATAACCAAGCTCCACTCTTGCTTCAGATATAAAAAAAAACAAGCTCCACTCTTGCTTCAGATATAAAAAAGTCCACAGGTGTTATTGCCCATCCTTCCACTGTGAGAAGACTCAGGGAAAGGATGCATAGCTGTTAAAAAACCAATACTGTGAAACAGAAACAGAGAAAAAGAGGGGCGTCTGTAAATCAGACAAAGAAGCTAATAGTGTTTACAGAACAAAAGACTGACCACCCTAGAGCGCGGACCACAACATCACCGAATGTGTTTAAGATTACTTGTATCATGAAAAGCAAAAAAGGTTACTTTTTCAATATTCTAAGACTGAACTTTGGAGGTGTGGAAAAACATCCCTGCAGATTTCTTCGAAAAACTGAAAGCAGGTCTTCCAAAAAGAAAGGAAGCTGTAATAAAAACATGTGAACACACTTATCATATTATATTTAGTTGTTAAGGCTTCTGTGTAATACTTTAAATAGAATTTGTGCTTAATTGTCTCTACAATTTTGACTACATTTTGTCTGGAAATTAAAGAAAAAAAAGGGTGGTCTCTGATTTTTGGACAGTATTGTGCATGGTCATATGCATCCCTGACCATTTTGTCTATGCCACTGGTGTATGTATGCGTGTTAGTACATTGTGTCCAGCATGTCCATCACACGCTGTATCCATGTGTGCAGAGGGAGGGATTGCAGCCCTTTAGTCTGATCACACACACAGCCACCTGGGTAATCATGCTAAGCGATCAGTTTGTATGTGAGAAAAAGTTGGCAGTATCACACTCCAAACCATCCAACCATCTGCTCTAAATCTGCTCTAACAAATCACTGACAACATGGACACGGTTATGTACCAGAAATGATCATAATTCATTTATACATTACCATTTCCAACCCTACTTTATCCCTTAGAATCAAACAGGCTTTTGAATTGCTGCGATTTTTAGATGGATATATGATGAATGACTGTCTATCTTGCATTGTGCCTCATTCAAAAAAAGCACTGAAACATTCATATAGGTGGATCTATGTAAACATACTGGTTCTTGTGACATTTGGCAAATAATGAATTCAAAACGGGCTGTTTTTGCAGCTTAGTTTCCATATAAGTACTGCATGGACAGGATAGTGAATGTTGAATTTTCAAAACTTATCAATGTTCACATATCACTTCAAACTCCTTTAAAAAAGTGGGGGGCAGTGGTTTTCCATGATACAGGCCCTTTAAATAAAATAATGTGTTAAATATGCTGGTGAGATGCAGTAATTAATGACCTAACCTAGATCGGATGATGTCAGGGTGGATCACCTCAGCATGAGGTACATCCACAGTCACCACAACAGCAATGTTCTTGTTAATGTAAAGTTTTTATAAATATTTCCTTTTTCAAAGCAACACCTGACTTTTTTGGCACTGCAGCATGCTTATTCATTTTAAATACACCGCGTAGATGATAAACATGTTTCTACCATTCCAGCCACAAGATTCATTAGCTTGGTGGCCCAAGTGGCCAGTATCATTTTTTTTTTTATCTGTTTACTCCTGTATTCAACAACTACTGTGTAAACACCTCCAGTCACATTTATGTGTTCAGTGTATTAAAAAATAGCTCTGAATGCTTTCCTACATCGTAATTGAATTAAATCACAGTGAGGTCAGCTGAGGCACTAGTGAGTGCGTGTATGTGTATCATTGTTTTTCTGCTGTGCTGTAAAGGTGATACCTGGGAACTATGAATCTGATAAACAGGAAACAGTGAGGCAGAAGTGAAAGTTTCATGCGTGAGAATGAGGTTGGAAAAAACAACTATATAGCTTTAAGCATGCCCAAACACACTATCAAATACACACACATAAGCAATATGACAATATAAAGTCTTTATTATGATAAATTGACACAATATGCTTTTCTGAGTAAATCAATTTGTTAGTTTTTTTTCTCTCCTATTCATTCTTAAAATAGTTTTTGGAATTTTTTGGAAATGTGTTTTTGGAAAAACTACGCATCAAAATGAGAATTGTGGGCTGATGCAAATATCCAATATTCTTCAGCTACATCTACCAATACTGATACTGATGCATAAACATTTATAAAATGTGTGAACTTGACCGTAACAATAATAATAATAATAAACATATACAAACATAAACATCACATTAGCATTAAAATTAGCTCAACATTAGCCTGGCTGTCCGTCCAAAGGAGATTTTCGCTCGCCACTACTCAAATTAGCCAGAACCAGCTGAGAGCAAGTTTGTAAGTTAGAAAGAGATTTCCCTGACAGCTCTGGGCAGCTCTTGGCAGATTCTGGTGTCTTTCTGGTTCAAAGGATTAAAACCATTTAACCACCATTTAAAGGATTTTCCCACTCAAATTCATCATTTTTAAATGAACCAACCAGCAGCTAGGTTTAAATAGTAGAGGAATGGGAAAGAGCATCAATAAGGTAATACACCTCAACAAGCATGTCTACATACATTAACATTATTTGTGATGTGTAATTTTAGTTCAGTGAGACTGACTATTTAAAATTAGTAAAGGTTCTAATATGTAAAATGAAAGCTATAGCCAGCTAACTATCACATGGCAACTATGGCTAATTATGGCATAACACTTAAAAAGAACAGGCCAGCTTACAAACTGGCTATCAGCTCATGCTTTAGTTATGTACTCTTTATATAGCCAATGTTTCAATGCTACTGTTAACGTTTTCCCTTTACATGCTCAAAGTAGTTTTCTAATATTAGCTTGAGGCTAATGTGTTAGCTTGTGGCTAGCGCATTAGCTCAGGGCTGGCACGTCAACTCACAGTAAGCATGCTAGCTCGGGCCTGGGGGGCTTGCTCTGTGCAAGCACTTTGTCTTGTGACAGCAGTGGCATGTCCACTCATCTGCACACACATAATCCTTCTAAGCAAGTCAGTGGAACTAGAAGAAAACAGTTTAAAAACAGGTGCTGTGGTCATTATCCTAAGGTGATATTTTCTGGTTCATATGACCATTCATTGCCAGGAGTGCTTTACATTAGTTTGAGTTTGCAGTTCCACAACAGCTTGCAGTTGTGGAGTTCTTGCCTCATCATTCAAGTTTCTAAACACTTCTATTCAATATGAGATATTGGAGTTCTGTGGCTGCCTGTGACTGCCAAGGCCAGGCCACATCAGTTAGTTCTACTCACTTTCTGTTGTTTCTACTTATTAACAGTGTGTGAGCCAAATCTGAGACCAAGGACCCAGCCGTATACTGGGCCAAAACAAACCCAGAGGTGTGGCCCACATGTCAGCCAGATGAATTTTGCTAACTGTAATTATACTCTTTGCAACAGAAGTTAGCACGTAGCCAGCTAAGAGAAAGTTTATTAGTCTGAAGGAGACCTTCACTCTTAACATTAATAAAATGCTGATATTTTAGTGCAGTAGCCCAGCATCCCAAACTTTCTGCTCTTGCGAAGTACATAACTACGATATTGGTTTAAAATATCAGACAAATCTAAACATTGGTCCGATGCTGATAATTTTTTTCATGAAATATCTGCCAATACCAATATGATTCTGATATCATTAGTGAGATATCATAAAAATGCCTACAATTATTGTGATATTTTTTCCAGATTAGCTTTGGACTCTTACACTGTTTGTGTACACAGATGTCACCAGTACTAGTAACAAATTTTAAATATCTGACACAAACTACTACAAGCCTTTCTACTGAACTTCATTCCTTCCGTCTCTGTTTTTAGCATAGTGGTTTGTTAGCGCAGCTGACCTACAGGAAGAATATTACAACTACAAATTACCATTTTCCCTCAGGCTCAGAAGTTTCTGTCAGGAGTTTCTTTGCCACACCCTGCACCTCACACACAAGCTTAGTCATCCTAAACCAGGAAGTCTACATGAACAGGTGAGTGCTGGTATGAATGTCCAAGACTGAGCTGTATAAACCACATGTGAACAATTTCCTTATTTTATCCTTTTATGTGGCTGATTCCTTGCATTATACTTTCACAAAAACACAAAGTTCTCTGTACCGCTGCTTATTTTTACTGTCCCAAGTTTAGCATGATTCCTATGCTGTCCTCTGACTAATGTTTACAGTCTTACATGAACACCCACACCCACCCACACATACACACACATACATACACAAACACACTGAGATATTACAGTAACCTGACACTCAACATGCAAGTATAATGGCTCAAAGCACAATCACTGCTGTCTAAAATGACATGCAGGGTACTGGCTATGCACAATAATTACCTTAATTTATTTAAATTAAACCAATTGTCTACACTGTTTATCAAAAGTTAACAGACAGCTTGCTTTCTTTTGAAAGTTTCTGAGTAAACTGTGAGTGATTTCACTTGTTACTTTTCAGCTAAATTAGAAGAAATCTGCAAAGGCTGTGTTAGCATAAAACAGCTATTTGCTAATCCTCTGAGTATATTTAGCGTCAACACTCAGCTTCATTATACATCAAAGTGACTTACTTGTTATGAAGAGCAGGTTTAGTGTTAATAATTTTACAGTTTACTTTTCAAAACTACTGTTAAAATAGTTGGCTCAAAGGTGGTTGAGCTGATGAGTGCAGACAAAACAAGGAGAGATAAAATGAATAGCCTTTGACCCTAATCCCAAAGCAGGGCTTTTGGCAGTTGTTCCTTTAGTTTTGCAGTTTTTGCAAAGAAAACTTTAAGACCTAAAGAGCTTACTATTTAAAGGGGTAAAACAAGCTCATTAAAAACAATTTGGAATTCTAGAAATGTCTGACACTTTTGTTTGCAGTCATACGGTCAGTCATGTGGCCATTAAAACAAAAAAAGTAAACAATATTTATATTATTAATAATTAAAATGATAGTGTTATTCTAAAGACACAATCTATAGAGACCCATGGCCACCATTTACAAACATTTTGAATAAGCTAAAGTTAGAGTGATTTGTACTTCTCTAGGAAGTTTCGAAGTTAGTGGGGTTAAGGGGACCATACTGTGATGAAGGGCATCACAACTTGCCCCAAGACACTTTGAGCATAACGTGGATATAATCAGTACTTCAAGGGTAATCCCACTGATTTTTCAAAAATGTGCATAATTCAATCATTAGAGTCATTCAGAGTGGTTTGATGGGAAATGCTCTAGAGTCAGAATTGTTTACAGTGGTAGTCATAGGAAGCACATCTGAAGAATTTTACGCCTCTAAAATCGACTTCATTTACCTGCAGTTACCTGCAAGGCAAAAACAGTCTCTAAGGAGAATTTTACCATCAACATTACACATAAAAACTCAGAACACTCATGTAGATTCACTGGTCTTTTTGGATAGTACATAAAATTGCTATATTTGCGTTTTAGCCATTGCAACCCTCGGTTCCTATCACCACCATTGTAAAGAAATAAGAGTTCTGTGTAACTTCCTTTTAAAGGGCACTGACCAGCTGCTTTTTTTTAATTAAATCACTGAAATTTCATTTGTCTGTTACAACCTTTCAAGGTTAAGAAAAAATATTATGAAAAGATATTATGTATTATGTATTGTGAAAATGTTTCACCATGTCACCCACACCAAAAAAAAAACCTTTTTTACTTCTACTCACAAATTATATTACCCACAAAGTGTATTTTCCTCAGTTCCGCTTTAACCATCCATGTTTAGTTAATGATTCTCTTCTTTTTTTTTTTTTAGTTTAATTGGATGTCGTTCTGTTGTTTTAGCACCTGGACAGCTTTGCTGTTGCCCACACCTCCCACTCCGGAGCATTAGCATTTTATTTTTGCCCAAGAGGGTCCCAAAATAAGAAGTGGAGCTTAACAGACTTCAGTTGCTATGCTCAAAGATGCTAGATGTACTAAGAAGATCCACTACAGTTCTATGTAACTCAGCACTCCAGCTCCAGGTGGGTATTTCACAAAGCAGGATTTCTCAGTCAGCCTGAGAAATCAAAAAGCCTGTCCAATAGGGGAAGAGATAAGGAACATTCCCAGTGGATAATCCTCAATTTTTCGCTTAAATTATCCAGCTTACTGAGAACTCCTGCTTTGTGAAATACACTCCAGACTTCTGACTTTTTTAATTAAGTTGCTGGTCTAGTTTTACATCTGCTTTAGTCACCTTCATTGACGTAGCAGTACTTTTTTTCTAGAGTATGATTGTTTTGCTCATTCTGGTTAGCGCTGTAGCAACCTGTCTGCAGCTTTTACTCACTTTACAACCCTGGAAGTGCGCGCGCATACAGACTGTGTGGAAAAGCCTGTGGGGATGTGGTTTAGCACCACGGCCTGACACCGGAAGTTGTGACATTGCTGCAGCATTGCTGCTGTTTTTTTCTGCTCGATGAAAAGCAGAAGGATCCTGAAGCATCTCCAGCAAAACAGTGCAAGCTAAAATCACCCTGCAATAAAGTACGCGACCACGAGACGCGTCCCTGAGTCGCTGTTTCAGCAGGCCTGAACTACAGGAGCCAGAGAGCTCCACTGCTTCAAACGACTCGATCGATACGACCAATACAATCGATATGTTCGATCTAATCATGCTAACAGACAGCCCCCATACAACACACAACAGCTAAATACGACTGTTGGCTAGCACAAACACCAACGTGACACTATAGCAGCCTAAGAGCCTCTGCTAGCACGTGCATTGTTTTGAATGTGTACTGTCCGCAGCTAAAACAACGCTTGTATGTAAACGCTGCTATTGATTTATTAATGTAGGGATTATTATTGGTACGTACCGTGTGCGCGCGGACTGCCACTGCTGCTCCCTCCGTACTGTCGTTTTCGTGTGTGTGTATGTGATGGCTGTAAAAGTGTGTTTTGCTTCCTGCTTTAGGTAGTAGATGCCTTTTTTGATGGGTGGGGCTCTCGAGCGCGAGTCAGAACACGCGCCGCCGTTATCAGAGTGTGTGCGTGCATATCAGTATCTGTGTGTGTGTCAGTCTGTGTGGAGGTTATTTGTGGAGTGTGTGTCAGGAGACTTGCACGAGATCCTAGATATCCGCGATGCGCGAGCAGAAATGTGTTTCATATCCCTCGTTCAGGTAAAGCGCTGAGGCACATGAGGGCTGCATATAGGCCATTCTACACGTTTTGGAGGTTTAACTGACTTGGATAAAGTTGCATAAAATCCTAATATTTCTCATTAAAACACAAAAAAGTTTGCTTATTGTTAGAAGACATGTTTTGGTCGTGACGGTTCTTAAGGTTTCACACTGATTTTAAGACTATGAGACATACTTCAAAACAATGGGATCTAACTGATCAGGCTGGTTAGGGGTTGCAACAGCCACCTCTCAATAAAAAGTAACCTATAAATGATGATTTTGCATGCTTTTAGCTTATTACTATCTCAGTTAATGCCTTGGGATTAAATAGATCACAACATAATTCTTGTAAATACCTAAGCTCTGAATACATAATTGCGTTCATTTAATCAACCACAGTAATTGGTTGTAATGTAATTACACAGTAATTTGGTACAATGGTCCAAATATGTAAATGTACACACAATGGGGTCCAAAAGTCTGAGACCGCCAGTGAAAGATGGATGGCTAAAAGAGCCTGCTATTCCGATTGCTATTCCAGCTGTTTTTCAGTGGCCTTTTCTGCTGGTTCTAATAAAACAGCATTACTTTGAGCAGAAAAATGGCATCCATCTTCTTTTGGTTTCTTTTCCACCACAAAGCCACAATATCTTCATATATAAAATGCAGTTTAATATTTAATACAACTACAATTTTTTTTTTCTCTAACTTACCTATAACATAATATTCTGTCACACTGACTTAATAAAGAGTTACACAATGGCTATCCAACATAGCACAATTATCAGAATCAGAATCAGAATCAAGCTTTATTGTCCAGGTATGCTTACACATACAAGGAATTTGGTTTTGGTTACAGGAGCTCACAGTGCACAGTGTCAGACAGACATTTACATGTAGTGAATAAAATAAAATAAAATAAAATACAATAAAATAAAATAAAATACAAAAAAATAAAATAAAACATGTCTTCCCACCATCACTCACTCACACACACACACACACACACACAGTCATACCTGTAACCTTTATATTATGCAAAGTATTAATCTAAAGGTAAAGTGCTGAGTGCAGCAGCAGTTAAAGGGTGTATAGTGGCAAAGAAAGGGATCAATGAGGTGACAGTCAGATAAGTGGGGTAATAAGGCAGGAAGTAAGATGCTAGAATAAACACTGGTCTGAGATGGTAGTTTCAGAGGATAGAGTTGAGTTTGATACTATATACCAGTGTTTTAGAAGTGCAGTTAGAAGCTGGAATATTGTTTATGTGTAATATTTTAACTGTTCAAGAGAGTGATGGCTTGTGGGAAGAAGCTCCTTTGTAGCCTGGATGTCCTGATCCTCATCTGGCTGAGGCACCGGCCTGAGGTAAGGAGCTGGAACAGGTGGTGTCCGGGGTGGGTCGAGTCAGTGGAGATCTTCTCTGCACCCTTCCTGGTTCTGGAGGCATGCAGTTCCAGCAATGTGGGCAACTTAACCCCAATTGTCCTCTCTGCAGACCTGATGATGCGCTGCAGTCTGTGGAGATCATGCTTGGTTGCTGAGCTGCCCCACACTGTGATGGATGTGGTGATAACAGACTCTATGATGGCTGTGTAGAACTGCACCATCAGCTCCTGGGGCAGTTTGAACTTCCTCAGCTGACGCAGGAAGTACATCCTCTGCTGGGCTCTCTTGGTGATGGAGCTGCTGTTGCTGTCCCACTTCAGGTCCCTGGTGATTGTTGTGCCCAGGAACTTGCAGGACTCTAGTGCCACCACATTTCTGTCCAGGTGAGTGCTGGCAGGCTTGGAGGGCTCCTCCTGAAGTCCACTGTCATCTCCACTGTTTTCGCTGTATTCAGCACCAGGTTGTTGTGGCTGCTCCAAAGGACCACCTGATCAACCACCTGTCTGTAAGCAGACATGTCACCGTTTCGGATGAGACCAATGACTGTAGTGTCATCTGCATACTTCAAGATTTTGACTGAGGGGTCCGTGGAGGTACAATTGTTCGTATACAGTGAGAAGAGCAATGTGGAGCGCCTGTACTGATGATCTGGGTGTTTGAGGTAAACTTTCCCAACCTCACCTGCTGCTCTCTGCCAATGAGGAAGTTGGTGATCTACTGGCAGGTGGCGGTTGGCACGCTGAGTTGGAGTAGTTTGTTGTGTAGCTGTCCTGGGATGATCATATTGAAGGCTGAGCTGAAGTCCAAGAACAGAATTCTTGCTTTTATGAGGCATAAAAGCTAGAAATCATAAGAAAAATAAAGTTATATTAGTGGTTATTGCTTCTGTGTGCAAAGCAAGAGATATAAGTTTTTATTCTTTTTTATTATGAGCTCCAGATTTTTATGCTTTGGTCAACTAGCAAGCCAGTGTCTCCTACTGCAATGTTTGAATTTTTTGTTGTCGCTTTCCAGGCCTTAAAAATCCCCTGAGTTTCACCACTGTTGGAAAGCCACACAAATGTTCACTCCAGTTTAACCTTTATCCAACCTCTTTGTGTTGAAAGCCTTTTCTACTTTGTCTTTCTTTTCTTTCTTTTTTTAGCATTGCAAGCTGTTGTAGATACCATTCTTGTGAGCCTACCTTGCTGCCTTTCAGCTGTGTGTGTGTGTGTGTGTGTGTGTGTGTGTGTGTGTGTGTGTGTGTGTGTGTTTGTGTGTGTGTGTGTGTGTGTGTGTGTGTGGAGCCGTATGACAGACTCCACACATGCTCAAATGAGAACACGTGCAGAGCGCACGCACGCGGGCAGGCCGAGAGCTCAATAGGTAGACAGGTAGGTAGGCCATTCAGTCATTTCATTCAGTCCTTGTATTGTCAGTGCATTTGATTTATTGATTGCTATTAAGATGTAAAGAAACATTTTTGGTAATTCCTTATTCTTCAAGTTCATGACAAGGCTATTCCATAACATTTTTCGTGATGGCCAAATTAGGAACAGGAAGTGTGTCATCAAGTGTTGCTTTTTTTTCTACTTTCGGAAGCCATATTTGCCACTTAGCCAATGTGTTATTGTTTGGAAGCATGGCACCTGTTGCATAACACGGACAGGAACATGCATAAGTTTTAATCCGGGATACCTGAGGTAATTTTGGAAATTACACAGATCTTTGTCGTATATGAATCAGACAGTCAAATTATGCACAGATTACATTACCCGACCTCCTCTGGTAAAACTAATCCAGGTCGAATAGGGCTTTTAACCGATAACATATTTGTTAATCCATGGTAAGGATTACTGGTATACTGCATATATGAAATATGAAATCCTGTGAACAATGATGTGTGACAAAAGGCTGATTTATACTCCTATAAGAGCTAACTCATGGCTCCAAAACGGCTCTTCATTCAGTAGCACTGTCAGTATTTTAGTGCCCAGAATTAACCAAGTTAGCAATATTATCCATCATTTAATTAAATTTAATATGTAAAATTCATTTAAAATTCATTTAAAAACTCTAAATAACTACATAACAAAATAAGCTTTATGTTTGTTGTCAGTTGTTGATAAGTAGTTTCACTGGATGAATTTTGAGAGGCAGTAGTCACAGTTTGGGCTAAATTGAGGCAAACGCCTTAACCCCACCAGCAGGGCCACAGTTTTATTGCACACTTTTATAACAAAAGAATAGCTATTGAAAAGAATAGATTTGTTAGCAACATTAGCCTCACTGCTCCAGTTCCAAACTAAAGAAACAAAATTTGGATTCCATACATGTCTCTGCCAATCAACTACATCTGGGGTAAGAGGAAAATTGTGTCAATTTGCTATTTTCTGAACCATTCCTTTAAACATAGCCCAACATAGCATAAGCATAATTAAAACTTGAAACAGGAGACTCCTTAAACCAAAACGATGCCTCAGCTCATCATTGCCGCAAATGTGGTTAGAAATTAGCAGAAAGATTTGCTAGACATATGGCTCCTCTACTGGTTTTCTTCTGAATGTGTCTGAATATGTAAAAGTGTGATTTGGGAGGACAAAGCAGAAATGTTGACTCTCTGAGGCTCCCTAAGGAATGGATTGGGAAACACCTGTATAGCCATGAATGAACATGAATACAGTGCATGCTGCCAGTATTGATCGGTCTGGTCATTTAACTCAAAGCTTTGCATCCTTTTCAGAATGGTCTACACCAAATGCAGCAGGTGCAGACTGGGCTTTGGTTGAAATATCCATGCTTCCCATTCTGCCCTCTACAAGCCTGGACCAACCAGTTGCGGTGCACAATGTGTTACAGAAAAAAAAACATACTGAGACAAAATGCTATCCAAAAGTGCATTATCAAACATCACAAGTCAAAGCCTATACAGCCGTGTTTCAACACCAGTGATTCAAAGCCACTGATTTAAAGTCATGCTGAAGCAAAATCCAAGAATGCAGTAAGAAATATTTATCTGATTATGTAATAACCCAACTTACACACACTCACACACAGTGCAGTGCAGCAGTGAGATTGCCTGTAACCTATGCCTGTAACTATACAACTACAGTCATATGCGAAAGTTAAAAACTTCAGTGAAATTACATGTATTGTTTATTTTCTAAGTAAAAAATAAGTTAACACATTTTTTACATAGAACATACTTCATGGCCAGTTTCTGCAAATTTTAGTGTACAAATTCTATGTATTTGTTAAATTTAACATACTGGGGAAAAAATAAACATGAAAAATAAAATGTGCTGTAGTTTTTGCATAAGCCATATTTCATGCTTTTTTCCCCCACTATGATAAATTCTAAAAATAAACAATAATTATGCATTACAAAAAGCAGAAGTATCTTTTCTGTTGAGGATATGTACTTATTCTCATTTAGACAATCAAGAAACATGTCATTTGACCAAGAACGCCCATTTTTTTTTGCATATGGCTGTGTAACTATATAATCATAACTGTTGGAACAAAACCTCATTCCTCCAAAGTAACTTAACAGGAGATGAAAAAAATGCTCATAACTTTTACTGTGTAGGTTAATTAACATTTTGGACATTTTTGAGTCATTTTGGACAATATCTGTCCAGATTGTCATGAAAATTTGACACAGTGCAAATGGCAAAAATGGAGGTAAATATTTCTTGCCATACATATTATAATAATTTAATTGTAATTAATCCGATTATTTTAAGGTGTTAGGTTTATTTGACTTATTGCTCGAATTTGACTCTAAAGAATATATTTTCCACTTAAACAGCAATGCCCTTTTTGTTTAGCTATATGAGTCAACAAAATAAGCTTTAGAATGTGCAACAATGAGCTACTTCATAAAAACCACCTCCTTGTTTCTACATTGTGCATTTTATCAGCTCCACTTACCATATAGGTGCACTTTGTAGTTCCATAATTACAAACTGTTGTCCATCTTTTCTTTGCATACTTTGATAGCCCTTTTTCACCCTGTTCTTCAATAGTCAGAACACTCACAGGACCCTCACAGAGCAGGTATTTTTTTGGGTGGTGGATCATTCTCAGCACTGCAGTGACACTGATGTGGTGATGGTGTGTTAGTGTGTATTGGGCTAGTACAAATAGATCAGACACATCAGTGTTGCTGGAGTTTTTACATCTGCTTATGAGCTTCTTGGCCATCCCAGTCAAAAAACATGCTTATTAAAATGGAGTTCAATATCTTCCCAGCTTCATGGCTAAAACATTCCTTACTCTTCAAGAAAGGCTTTCAACATGATTTTGGAGTGTGTCTGTGGGAATTTGTGCCCATTCACTCAGTGCCTTTAGTCACTGAGCTCTTCAGTATGACCATTCTACTGCCAATGTTTGTCTATGGAGATGGCTTTGTGGCTTTGTGCATGGCTTTGTGCTTGATTTTATTCACCTGTTAGCAATGGGTATGTTCTCTCTACCTGTAGTGCCCCTGCTTTCCCACTGAGCTGTGTGATGGAAATTAATCACTGCCAGCATCAATGGAATTTCGACAAAACGGTGATCTCTGGCTCTTGCACAGTACTGTATATGTAACTGTATAGATATAGGTATACAAAAGAAAATATTGCTTATCCTTTTTGATCTTTTATTCAAAATATTGACAAAATTTTGACAAAAAAAAATGTTTATCGGAAGTACAATGACTGAAAGAAAAATCCTTATCCTAATACTTATCATGAAATAAATATTTTTCTCAAATCTATGTGTGCCACAATTGTTGGCACCCCTTTAATACTTTGTGCAAAGATAACAGCTCTTTCAGCAGTCCTTTCCTATAATGCTTAATGGGACTGGAGAACAAATGGCAAAGGATCTGACACCAGTCCTCCATGCATAATCTCTCCTGATCATACAGAATCCATGGTCCATGCTTGCGGACTCTCTTCTTCAGCTCAACCAACAGGTTTTCTATGGGGTTTAGGTCAGGGCACTGGGATGGCTGTGGTGACATTCTGTGCTCAGTGTTACGTCCATAGGACGTATGTTTTGTTTTGCTTGCTTCTCTTTCTTTCTCTCCCTCTCTCTCTCCCTCTCTCTCTCTCTCTCTCTCATACTCTCGCTTATTAGGAACCCGCCCCCTTGTGCGTGTGATTGGCTGGAGTCCCGTAACGAAATTGCATCTGATTGGCTGGCTGAAATTGCATGGATTATATCTTCGACGGCTGCGCCGGATGTCATCGAGGCTTTCCTCCATGGCGGCTTGGGGCGAACCGCAGCTCAGCTTGTTTGTTTTATTGCTAGCGATTGTCTATTCTCCTCCCAAATGAAATAGCTTAGCTTTACCTCTTGTTCCCTCCCCAGTTATCTCTGCAGTTAAACTGTAAGCTCATGGTCTGTCTCTGTAAATGTTCACTCTTATGCCGACCAGGTTGTAGGAGTGGGTGCCATTTCTTTTGACCTTGTTTTCTCCTGTTTTTGGTATAGTTAGGGAGTTAGGAAAGACAGACTGTATTTTTGTTTCTTTATGTTTACATAGGTAAGTTAGTTCTCTAACATCTCTAGCTAGGCTGGTTATGTTTATTGTTTTGGCGCATGCCCACTCTGACGTTCTCCTGTGTCGTGTACACAGTGTTTTTTTATGTTATGATCATCACAAACCCCTAGACAGGTCGTAACACTCAGTGAACCACTTTTGTGTTAATTTTGAGGTGTGCTTTAAATCTTTGTCCTGCTGGAATATCCTCAGCCTAGTTTAAGCTTCTTGACAGAGGCCGTCAGGTTTTGATTTAATATCTGCTAGTGCTTGATGTTGTCCATGAGACCACATGTCCGACTAAGCTGTCCAGTGTCTTTGGATGAAAAACAGCCCGACAACATCACAGATCCACCACCATGAGATATCATTGTGTCTATGCCAAACCCATCTCTGGTGTTTGTTGCCATAAAGCTCTATTTTGGTCTCATCTGACCATAGAACACAGTCCCACTGAAAATTCTAGTAATGTCTGACAAACTGTAGGCAATTGAGTTTCATCTGGCAACCCTCCCAAACAACTTGTGGTTATGTAGACCCTCACTGTGCCTGGGGTCAGTATAGACATTTCTGGCAGATTCTTAACATCTTCAGTTTCTTTAAACATTTTAATCATTGCCCCGATGGTGGAAATGGGCAGTTTCAACTGCTTTAGCTATTTCTTATAGCTATTTCCTGATTTGTGCAGCTCAACAACCTGTTGTTGGACTCACTGCTATATTCTCTGGTCATTCTCATAGTAATGGATGACTGAGGGAATTTGGCCTGTGTGTCACCTCATATTTATACACCAGTAAAACAGGAAGTCATGGATGACCATTTAAGTATTTTAACGTTTTAGCATTTAACATTAAAATATAAAACAGGAATGGGAATATGATATACAGAATATATAGATTTAACAACTGTGACACATACAGATTTGAAAAAATATGTATTTCATCAAAAGATTTAGTTTTTTTATTTCAGTCATTGTCCTTCAATATTTAAAGGTTAGATTTATGGTAATATTTTGAATGAAAGGAATGGCAAAGAATGTTTTTACAGGCTGTTTTGCTCATGTCTTCCAGGGTGCCAATATTTGTACGGGGCACAGTATATATCAATGGCTATTACTATATCAAAATGCTTTTATGCTCTTTTGCATGTTAAAATAACTATAGACGTCCTACTACAGTTCACCTCAGGCTGGTAAAACATTGGGTTGTAGGGTGGCCCCAGCATTGTCTTGCTTTACTCTGACCTGGTAAGAGAAGAATGCAGCGTGTTGAAACTGGACTTCAGATAATAATAAACACAACACAATAAACACATACACAACCCTACAAGGCACTCCAACATTAATAAAGCAGCAGTAATTTAGCAGTGGATCAACAGAGCTTACCTGCTGTTTACCTGCTCCAGAGTTATGGTGGAGAATTCTGAGGTAATGGAGGGACAGGGACAGTAAAGCTTTTAAAAATGTTTTTTTTTTTTTTTATATGAATATTAGATTATTTATTTATATAAAACAGGTTTGTGCTTAGTCTTTAAAAGGGTAAATAATAGAGGAAAACGATATCACACATGTGCCAATGCTTATGACAGAGCTACCTTTGGAATTATGCCAAAGGCCATACCTTTTCTCTCCTTGCTGTGATATCACTTATCAGCATATAAACAGCAGCTGCCCAAAACACTTTTGGCCAGAAAGAGTTTCAATATGTGCTTTTAACAATAGTTTGGACAAGAAAACTGTTAAAATCATTATAGACAAAACTTTAAAAACCTTTGATGAACATGAAGCTCAGCATTGAAGCCAAATTTACTCAGAGGATTAAGCATGCAGGTGGTTTATGCTAGCAAAACCTTCGGAGGATTTAAATAATGAAATCAAAATAATGAAAACTAGAAAACTATGTCCTCAAACTTTTAATGTTCAAGAGGTTCCAAGTTCAAGAGGATACACAGAGCCCATTAGTGGAAATGCTTTTTATTCACTGTGAAAATGAATAAATAAATAAATGAATAAATAAATGGAATGGGGCATAGGTTGATTTGAAGTGTTTGTTAGATTTGGACTGATGAAGAATTTTGCTTATGCTTATCTGAAATATTTCTACCTCTTTTACCTGCATAAAACCATTGAAACTGCTTAGTTCCACATAAAGTACATACAAGTATGTATTTTCCAACAACAAAACAAGCTCCTTAGACAAAAAAAAGGCTAATTATGTTGTTTCTTCACTAATGCTTAGTTAATAGTTGTCCGTTGAAATGAAAATTCCTGGCCAAAACAGAAATTAAGGACATGCCTCATGGAAAACTGATGATGAACACCAAAATAAAGATGTATTTGTGAGGTCAGGCACTGATGTTGGATGAGAAGGCTGAATCTGCAATCGACATTCCAATTTATCCCAAAGTTGGGGTTGGAGTCAGGGCTCTGTGCAGGCCACTGGAGTTCCTCCACAACAAAGTGAGGTCTTCATGGACCTCACTTTGTGCACAGGGGCACAGTCATGCTGGAACAGGAAAGGGTCCTCCCTAAACAGCACCTGCGTCCTGATCCACCCCACCTGAGCACCGTGTTCGGTCCCACAGCAACGCCACTTTTAATAGACCTTATGTTTGATCCCGGGGGGCCTTGCAATGGTGTCAGGGTGGGGCCAGTGGACTCTCTTTCCTTCATGGCTGAGGTTCTTACACTGCCCTCAATGAAAGCCAGCTAATGCTGTTCTGGCATTGGCAGCATGTGCACTTTAAAAAGGAGCAAAAAAGGGGCAGAGAGGGAGAAGAGACTGAAAGAGACTGACAAGCTGAAAAGCTCAGTTTGGAGAAAAGGACTGAAAAGTCTAGTTGGGAAGCCACTGAAGTGTAGTAGGTTTTGGTTTAGTTTTGGTTTTCTATGTGTTGTATGAAAATAAAGTTAAAATGCATGCTGCTATGTATTAGAAAAGAAATTATGAATGCCACTAATTTTTTTGTCCGGTGGGCTTGTTTTTACAGTGTTCATTGACTTGCTTTGTTCAAGCTGCTTTATTTGTGTTAGATAAAGCTACAATTCACAGTAGTGACATAATTCCACCAATGTCTCTCAATAAATTGCACAATTCAGTATAAAACATCTCTGACTATTTGATTAAAATGAGAATGGCTATGTTTGAAATAGCATACTGTGTAGTGTACACTGCATACCGCACTAGTGTATACTGTGTACCGCGTTCTATTCTTCATAGTAGTATACAGCATCGTATCCAGTATGAGACAAAAGTTGTGTACCGTACTACAGGGCAGGTGTAACTATTCTATTCAATCTACTGAGAAGCAGGACTTTTTTTTGGCCTACATTATCAGACTAACTGGGCAATCCTGCTTTTATAAATATAGTACTTTTACCCAAGGTTTTCAGGAGTTCAGCCACCATTTTAGAGAAAGGAGGGGGGAGTTGTGCAAGAGACCGAGCGTGCTCAGAAAGTACAGTGAACAATATGATTTTTGGGTGTCTGTTATACTAAACCTGATCCCATTCCAATTCTTTGTAATTTGTATCCTAACCAGATATTATTCACAATCTGCTGTAATGTTTTAAAGTGGAAACTGAAAAAATACAATATCTGCAATACCAACTTAACTGCAGTTGAAACACAAGCCACTTGTAAAATGTGAGTCATGAGTTGCCAAGGATAAAAAACAAAACAAAACAAACATTCTGCTTTACTGTATATGCTGCTTGCCTTCTGTTATATAATTGGCGTGAAAAGCCTTGTTTATACGGATGACACGCACTTGTAAGGTTGGTGCAGAAAACATAAACCAGCCTTTAGCAGAGAGAAAGCAGACTATTGCGGGCATGTTAGCGTAATATGAAATAGTATCGTGTTTACTACACTAGAAAATTGCTTTCATATTTGAGAGACAGGAGAAAAATCAAGCTCCACTCTTGCTCCAGATCTAAAAAAATCCACAGGTGTTTCTGTCTATCCTTCCGCTGTGGAAAGACAACTCAATGCAATCTCTGAAAGTGTCTGGTGACTGTCATTGTGGAAGAGATCACTCCCATCACTCCTGTCCGTGAGAAAAGCAGATATAGTTGAGCTAAAACTTAAAGCAGAGCAAAGTGAGTCTGCGTTTTCATGTATATAATATTTTTTGGCCTATACTAGGACATTAGCACATACTGAGACATACTTACAGCCAATATGGTAAAATGTTACTTCAATAGAATGGACATAAAATATTGTGGCTCCCAGGGTGGTTTGATTTTTGTTGAAGGGTAAAATTGCTCTTCTTAACATTTAGGTTGCTGACCCCTGCGCTTGCCAGTTCAAAGTCAAAGTCAGTCAAAGTCAAATTATAAATTTAAGCGCTTTTTTACAACAGTCCAGGCTGGTGGACGTGTCAACACTCCAGGTGTTGTTACAAAGCAGTTATACAAAAAATCCAGGTCTGAGCCTCCATGAGCAAGCCAGGAGCAACAGCAGCAAGCAAAAATTCCCTAACAGCCAGAGTAAGAAACCTGGAGAGTATCCAAGACTCAAAAGGAGGATCAATCCTCCTCTGATCAACAGCAGTCTTTATCACTGAAGCTTCTGCCATTTGTGCCCCAGTAACGAACCCACTAACGAAATCTCTTAGATCTTTTCCTCTTGACATCTTGATCCAAAATCGAGGTCAACATCCTCTTGAAATAAAAAGATTTAAGGAGCTATAAGGACTCATATTCTACTTTTTACTTGTACTTATGACAGTTTTGTGTTTTTATGTACCAAAATAGTCATAAGTCATTATTACATGCCACGTTCACTGCCCAATTGATTTATTTCATACTTTATTTATTTAACTGTTGTATAAAAGCAATAGAACTTTTGTTCTATGAGAGGTCGTGTGTTATCGCCTTCGGCTCGTGCCTGCGACCAAATCACAGCCGTGATGTTATTTCACGATAACACACTCCCTCTCCTGTTCTATTGCTTAAATATAATATGATATAAATATAAATTGTTCTGATTGACTGCTCTCTATCACACCTCATTCAGATCCAAGCTAAATAAGTGAACTTATGTAAATGTGTTGGTTTTACTGACATCACTAAAACAGTAAAATCACAACAGGCTGTTTTTGCAGTTTAATTTCAACATATGGACTGTACAGACTGGGTAGTGAACAGCACAGTTTAAAAGTTTAACAATGTTAGCATACTACATCATTTTAAAAAAGCAAGGAAAATTAGGTTTTCCATTATATGGACCCCTTAAGAGATACAGAAAAGTTGGAAAATTATCTTGTAAACATGAATTATGGCCGATTTTGGTACATAAAACTACACAAAAGTTAGATGTGGACTTTTAGCAAAGAAATAATAAAAAAAAAACAGCTGCAAGAAATGAGCCATGACAGCACTCATGCAACTTTCATAAAAGCCTCACTGCTTGTGAATATAAAAGCATTATGTTAGGTCCGTCTACATTCATTTGTAATGTGAAAAATCTTCTGAAAGTGAAACCCCATAATTGGACCATTATAAAGCCTGGGCCGTGTTTGGGTGCTTTTTGGATAATACTAAATGTGACTGAAGGGCATTGTAGGTAGGAACAAAAACATCAATTATGGAAAATGACAAAGAGAGAGAGAGAGAGAGAGAGAGAACCAAGCTCTCTCTGATAAGCAGATGATATGTTTTAAACTAGCTGGTTGCTATGGTGTCTGGAGCTCCCAGAGGCGTTGTGGGAAGCTGAAATTAGGTTTACAAAATCTAAACTCGCTGAATATCACATCACAGAGCCTTCTCTCTGTCTGAGCAGGACTGTTCTTGCTAATACCCAAATGCTGTTACTCACACAGAACTATAATAATTATTATTATAAAACAGTTACTTCCGGCCACACAAGCTGACTGGTTGAGGAGCATCCCAACCGTGCTGTTATTTCGCCATAACATCACAAGCTTTTCACAAACACTGTATCACTCCACTGAGACACCTTTGCTAAGCAACGACTTTGATAGCTGTAGGAGACGCTCAAGCCATTTGAACGTTTTTACTTTTTACTCTGCGCACAAACAGAAAATGTATACTTTTAAGATTACATTTGACCTACAGCCGATAAGACTACACTAAATTCCGAAACTGTCAGTTGGTCTGTGTAAGGAGCTGGAGAACAAACTGCCAGCTGTGCAGCGAGTGAGCGGAGCTCGTTACTCTGATGTAGCAATAAGTAGCTTGTTAAGGAACTATAATTTGTCAGAAGGAATTGCTAACATTAAAACATATTAAAAGCCACGTTCACAGCCCAATTGATTTATTTCATACTTTATTTATTTAACTGTTGTATAAAAGCAATAGAACACTCGAGGTTGAGTGTTTTAACTTAAATTTGACTTAAGTCAAATTCTGCATGCTTAGTTCTGTATCAGTAATATGTTTGATAAAAAAAGAGAAGAGCACAGTCCATAGGTGCTTGGCTTCATCTCTGATCCAGCACATTTGGTTTGAAATGAAACTTTGAGATTAAAGTGCAAATTATCAGCTTCAGTATAAAAGCTTTATATAAACAGACTCTGATTCCAATAAGCAGCCTTAATATAAGTGCAAAGTGATAGTTTGGTGAAAAATCAATTGTAGCCGACCAGCCAAGACATGTTCAGTGTCTTTTCTTCTTTCATTTTGCACGGAAGCTACGAGACTAATGTAGTTCGCAGGAGATGAGAACGAAGTCTGTGTTAATCAAAATCTATTTGGGTGACATTCACAGAGGTGTTCAGTAATTTATTCAGTTCCTTTAACACAAATTTAATGTATTTTCCTGAGTATTTTCAAACGATAATAGATAGGGATGGTACCAGTCTGATAACAGGTATTGGTTTTGGGTTGATATCAGCTGAAAATGATGGATTGGATATTGGAGGGAAATCCTGTCCAATTCTCTAAGAAATCTAGCCTGGAATACAATATATGGCTAAAAGTATGTGGACACCTGGCCATCACACTTATGTGAGATTGTTGGATATCTCATTCCAAAATCATGGACATCAATATGGAGCTGGATCCCCATTTGCAACTATAACAGCTTCCACTCTTCTGGGAAGGCTTCTCACAAAACCTTGCAGTGTGTCTGTGGGAATTTGTGCCCATTCAGTCAGAAGAACATTTGTGAGGTAAGGTCCTTCACACATAAACTCATGAAATCATGTCTTTATGGACAGTCATGCTGGAACAGGACAAGGCCTTCCCCAAACTGTTGCAACAAAGTTGGAAGCAAATAATTGTCTGGAACATTAATATGCTGCAGCATTAACATTACCCTTCTCTTTAACTACGGCCCTAATTTTTTTTCCCTCCTTCACCAAACTTTACTGTTGGCATTACACATTCCAGTAGGTAGTGTTCTCCTAGCATCTGCCAAAGCCAGATTTGGCTATCAGACTACTAGATAGTGAAGCATGATTCATCAATCCGGAGACCACATTTCCACTGCTCCAGCATCCAGCGGCAGCGTGCTTTACACTATTCCACTCCAACACGACGTTTGCTATTGCACATAGGGGCACAGTTTGTGTGCTGAAGTTGCTTTCAAAGGCGGTCTGGATCTCTGTAATGAGTGCTGCAATAGATAAAAGGCAATTTCTCCATGCTATGCGATTCAGCACACATCAGCCCTGCTCTGTGAGGTTGCATGATCTGCTGCTTCGTAGCTGAGCTGTTGTTGCTCCTGCATGCTTCCACTTCACAACAATAGCTCTTATATTTGACCAGGGCAAATCTAGCAGGGCAGAAATTTCACAAACTTACTTGTGGCAAGGGTGGTATCCTATGACACTGACACATTAAAAGTCACTGAGCTCTTCAGTATGACTCATTCTACTCCCAGTGTTTGTGTACAGAGATTGCAGGGCTGTGTACTTGATTTTTTGCACCTGTTACCACAGAAATAGCGAACCTAATAATTAGAACTACTATTTTTGGCCATGTAGATTGAATTGTAAAAAAGCATAATGGGGCATGGCTGATTTAAACTATTGGTTAGTTATGAATTGTAACTATATTTACTTTTTAGCATAGGAAGTAGATATCTCCCATCTTACACTGTGATTAGACCTCATATTTGTTTATTTATAGAACAAACTTATATATTTGCCCTAATAGTAACTTAGTTTGACATGACATCTCAATATATCCACACAAACATGGATAGGATTAAAATGTCAGTAATAGACATCCAAAGGAATTAGAGGGATGAAAGTTTTACAAAGCCATATATACACATCCATGTATATATACATGGCATCCTCTTGCATCACCTCCTCTAATCAAGCCCTGGATGTTCACTGTATCCAACTGCTATAATGACCTGAGGGACCTGGCAATTGATTTTTGTCCTTTGTCGGGGACATGAATACCCGAAAAAAATTTCAAAAACCAAAACCAAGCTACAGTGCTGAAACTGGGGTGCAATGTAGAGGACATCCTGGCCTTTCCAATAATATATCATTTGTAGGGGTGTGTTATTCACAATAGGAGTTCTGCCTTTCCAAAATGGCTGCTATCTCAGCACCCACATTTTATGGGTACAACGGGTTTATGGGTTTCAACAAGTAGTTGAAAAATACATGAAATTCATGGTATCACATGTGACAGTAAAATGAGTGAAAATTAAAGAATGATCACACCCCAGTTAGGGTTAGACGCAACAGCATGTAAGCTTAGCAGTTAAATTCATTACTGTAATATTACTGTACCTATTTTTTTGTTATCTTTTTGGTCCTCATTTTTTTGTACTGCCAGTATTGTAAGTTTTGCTCGTACTGCTAAATGGACAAATGTACTGAGTGTATGCAGGCATTTAAGCTAGGGATCTGACCTTTATTTAATTTCCTAATTTATTAGAATTTATTAATCTCCTTTTACACAAATGTACATTAAAAAAATAAAACATTTAAAAATGAATGAATTCTCATCCCTCTCCTTTTATACCTAGTATTCATCCCTACTATGAAACAATTTGCTGCTAAATGACACCACCCAAAGCCGTACTGACTGGGTACCCTGGAATTACTTTGAGCAGTACATTGATAATAAGGACTTTGAAGATTGATGACAAGGTTTTTGAAGTTGTTGCTGATGTTGCAGTAGGGTTTTGGTCTGATGCAGTATAGAAAACAAGAAATATGACATCAACATAATTACTGTGCAGCTTCCTGTTGTCCATTACAAAGGACATTACAGAAAAAATGAAAATGGTTTTGAAAAAAATAATTCACTGTAAGTTTTTCTCTGCCAGTCAACTTATTTTATCTCAAATTTACTGAAACTCTTATTTTTATGGGTCTCAGGATAGGCTCTGTACCCCACCACAACCTGAGGAAAGGCAGCTGAGACTATAATGTGTGTGTGTGTGTGTGTGTGTGTGTGTGTGTGTGTGTGTGTGTGTGTGTGTTGTACACTAGCATTAGCTAACTCAGAAATGAAAATCCAGACGATAGTCCAGTATGGTGGTTTGCTTCTGTGACAAATAGTGGGTTAAATGTGTGCACTTGTTATTACTCCAGATCATGTGGGCATATTTGAAAGTTCTCATTGATGAACATGTTGATGTCAGAGCTCAAACCTTTCCAGAGCATCCCCAGTGTGCTTGAAAATTGCACAATTTTAAGAACCTTTGTGCAACCCTAGCAGAGAGGCACCAACTCCTCCAAGCATACTTGGGTGCTAGCAGTATATTTCCTCCTGTGATTCAGATTGACTAGGGAACTGAATTTTAATCCGATGACTACAATCACAAGATTAAAAAGGCAGTCTCTACATTTGATTTTGTATCCAGCAATACAATTGCTGTTAATGACATAACTGTAAAAGGTACAAAAGGGGGAAGTATGTACTTATTGGAAGGGACGAGGATGAATTTCTAGTAGGAGAAGTCAGGCTGATCTTGGTGCATTGTGATTCTCAGCTGCTCCATTTGGGTGTCTATTCACTGGAAGTAGCAGCACAGACTCTACTTTAATTTGTCTGAAGCAAGAAGATCTTATTGATTATTACCTATTACCAAAGTACAAGGTATATGATTTATCAATAATAATTCTCCATCATAAATTGCCTTTTTTGTAGAATCATGTCTTTGACTACAGAGGAGATAAGAGAGACAATTTTAGCAGTACTACCAAGCTTGCCAGAACAAACCCTATCATCCCTACTGGAGAAACTGGCAAGCATAGGAGTGGAATGCAAGTCGGATTTGAAGGTGATTAAAAAGAAGGATCTGCAGGAACTACTCAGACCTATTCAATGTGGCAAACTATTACAAGCCTGGAGCACTGAGGGTAATGTACCTAATTGTTTAAGTGATTAAAATACCTCCTCTGCCTTCAGCATGCACAGTAGACTTCAGTACCAAAAAGCCTGACAGCTTCAAGGTCCCATGGAGCAAGATGCCCCAGAGAGCAGCGCCCTTCTGCTCGAGATTGCTGGAAGATGGCTCAAATTGTTGTAGATGAAATGCATATTTACAAGCTTAATCTAACAAGATTAGATTGACTCACTGTTGCCAAGATGATTGTAAAGCAGTATCCCAAAAGCTTTCCAGACATTCTGAAGAATGGCACCAGAATTGGGGTTTTGCTTCTCTTATAAACCATCTGAAAACTCATGTGACAGCAAGACACAGAAGGGTCAAAGAGTCTCCAGTTCATCAGCTAAAAACAGTGCAAGAAGGCTGTCAAACCAGTATGACCTGATTGTCCTCAAGAGGAAACTGAAACCAATGAAGAAGAGAAGCAAAAGGAAATGAAACAGCTTTATCCTTGTGAGGATCCAGCAGGAGCAGAGAGAGGGCACCTCATGGAGGCAACATACTACCTGCAGGGTAAAGCCATCAGTGCAAACCCAGAACCATCAATAGTGTAGCTGAGAAGTGGCTGGCCTTATCTCTTCACAATGAAGGAACTTTACAATCAGTTCAAGCTACTTACAGATATCTCCATCCTTGAAAAAATGGATGAAGCAATGTAATAAAACCTGTGGTGTTATTTATTACAGAGCGAATCTTAAATTGGGTCATTTGTGTGCTCCTGGTCAAACTACATGTTTTGTTGATTTTCTAAGTTATCATATTCTTTAGAAAGAACAAACTCAAATATGGCATTTTTCTGCACATTTTAATACATATTTCTGATATGCATTAAAATAAGCCCTAGGTTCTGCATGCATTATGTTTTATTCTTTGTTGCAATGTGGTAAATTATATGATAATATAATTTACCACATTGACTTATTTTCAACAAAACATGTAATTTGAGCAGGGGTGCGCAAACTTTTGCACCCAATTGTAACATAAAAATATTTTTGGTCAAGCAAATTAAATATAAAAGTCCTTTTTTCTGCATTAAACTGTACTTTACTGAACTGACTCATGTTTTTATTTCCCATGCATCCATTTTCTCACAAGTATCAACAGCATGAGTGTTGCCAGATGCCAAATTAAAAACTGTTTAAAGGCAATGAAAGGGTGAAAGAATAAAGTAAGGAGGAAAACTAAAGCAGAAAGAAATGCAGGATGAGAACCAAAACATGAAATTTGATCCGAGTCTAACTTCCATCCCCTTTTCCATCCTTGCTGGATCTCTATTAGTGACATTTTAATTCTATCCATATTTGTGATGGAAATATTGAGACTTCACGTCAAACCAAGTTATAATTAGGGCTATAAATAAGCAAATGGGCTCTAATCATAGTGTAAGATGGGAGGTGTTTACTTTCCCACACTAAAAAAGTAAATATAGTTAAGGTTCATAACCAAACCAATATTTTGAATAAACGATTATTTTTTTAAATTCAACTCAAGGCCAAAAAATGTGGACCCTTCTAATTACTGGATTGTCTATTTCCTTTTATTAGGTGCAAAAAATTAAGTACACAGGCCTGCAGTCTCTGTACACAAACACTGGCAGTAGAATGAGTCATACTGAAGAGCTCAGTGGCCTTTAATGTGTCAGTGTCATAGGATGCATTCTTTCCAACCAGTCAGTTCATCAAAATTCTGCCTGGCCAGAAGTGTTCCATTCAACTGATATTCAGTTAAATTCAGTTAAACATAATTGTTGTTATACCAGTACAGGACTGCAAAACTCTGTCAAGCTACTTCTCTGGTCCAATGATAAAAAACAGATAAAAAAAATTAATGTGTTAAATTAAATTAAAGTGTTCGGATACAGCATCACACATGTTACATTCACAAAGTGTTCAGTACAGGTAACTGAGCATTAGCAGATTAATTGGTAGAGCTGATTAGTAGAAGTAGTAGGCCACAGTGGTGGAGGAAGGATAATGGTGTAGGGCTGTTCTTCAGGGACCAGCATTAATGTACCCCTGTGCACAAAGCAAAATCTATAAAGACATTGATTGATGAGTTTGGTGTGAGAGAACTCCAGTGGCCTACACAGAGCCCTGACATTAATCCAACCGGACACCTTTGGGATGAACTGGAATTCCCACAGTTTATTGCCTAACATCAAGGCAAGACCTCACTAATGTTCTTGGGGCTGAATGGAAGCCAAATCGATTTCTAAAAATCTTTTCTTACTGACTTAGAGTTCTAACTAGGGGCACGACACATATTGAAGGATGATATACAACACAGTTTCCAAAAAAAGTTGGGATGCTGTGCAAAATGTAAATAAAAACAGAATGCAATAATGTGCAAATCATTTAAATCCTATTTTTAATCGAAAAAGTACAAAGACACCATACTGAATGTTAAAACTAAAAAATTGTAACACGTTTCAAAAAGTTGGGACTGGGACAACAAAAACTGGTAATGCTAAAACAACACTTAATGGAACATCTCACAACTAATTAGGTTAATTGGCAACAGGTCAGTAACATTATTGGGTATAAAAAGAGCATCTCAGAGAGTCTTTCAGAGTTAAAGATGATGAGGGATTCACCACCTCTGTGAAAGATTGCACGGGAAAATAGTGAAACAATTAAAAACTACGTTTCTCAATGTGAAACAGCAAAGAACTTAGGGATTTCATCATCTACAAGCGGCATTGTCGCAAGATGACAGCAAAACACTTTTGGAGTGATGCTGAAACCAACTACATTCTCACTGAAATGAAGGATTTGAACATTTTTCTTCTTCTAGATGATGTGTGTTCATTTTTTCAGGTAAAGTGGCGCAATGTTTTAAAAAAAAAGCCATGGCATTAAGTTTTACATTACATTACGTTCACATCACTACGTTTTCTTCTGTTTTTTGGCCGGTTGCAAAGCAGAAATCTGATTGCTGCCTGACTCATGTAGACCCGGAGTTTTCACATTATCTGATTACTCAAGTGCATGTAAACGCATTGATCAGACTACTGACAAAATCTGATTTTCTGCAGTTATCGCATTATTAAGTGCATGTAAATGCACTCAATGTTACATTTATTGTTCTGAATGGTTCTAGAATGGTCCAGTTCTAAAATTGGCTGGGCAAATTTTCAAAGTCAGTAAAATACACTATACACACCCATGACTGCACATATTAACAGAATTATGTTCTAAAGTTATTAAGAAGTTATTGATGTTATTACAAAGTTATTGTTGTGCTCTTCTCGGAACAGTCTTTCACCATTATGTTCCTTGGTAACCATAGCCTACTGTCAACGAATAGCACTGCTTGGAGTAAGAACTGTTTATTGTGACCCATTAATTGGGGATATCACATACACAGCCTATAGTGAATCATTGCTTTAAAATGAATTCAAGGTGCTGCTGGAGCACAAAGACAAAATAAGAAAAGCTGTTAATGTCCAAAATACTTACGAACTGCACTGCATTTTCAGCTGAATCTCCAGTTCCTGCTGCACCAGTGAGATGACATTAGCTGCTTATCTGTTCCATCAGCTCCATGATGCCTATCATACAGGTGCTCCTGCTGGTCCTGCTTACTTCACCATTTCATTAAGCTGAGTGGTACCCAGGGGTCGTCTGAGAGAACACTGTGTAGTAGGGTAGAGGAGAATGCACAGAAACAAAAATCTGACCTGTTCAGTTACCTGAACAGGTGACTCCAGGTGAAAGCTGAGATCAGTATTTGATTTCCTCCATTTAATCCACTCCGGTCACAATAGTTTAAGGAAGGATACACATCAAAGAAAATGTTTTAAGGCAATAGTTCAGCTGAAAGTCAATTTCAAAAACCAATTTCCCCTTATTTCAAAAGTAGCCTAATCATTTTTGATGTCTGAAGATGGCTTTTTTTACACTTTTCTATTTGAGTTACAAGTTAATGTAGCTAACATGTGGTGGAGGCTTATTTCCAATTAGATAACAATTAGCATCATGCAATCTGCATAAATTATCTCACACATGCCTCAAACCATTCACTATACTGAGACTGTATTACTGACTACTGCCCCATTCGAAGGTACTTACATGCTTTATTCTTCCTCATTCCTGCCCCTGTCTTCTTTGATCTGTCTATCTGACTCAAGTCAAATATTGATCACAGTTTTTACCTGAAGTCACATCCTCGGATATGAGGAAGTGGCTGTAACTTCAATGCAAATATTAAAGTAACTCGGGTAAAATCTTGAAGATATGGGACTTGATGGTCATTAATTAAAGTCAGATTTAAAAAATAATCCTAATCCAAAATTCCAGTGGAGTTAAACTTGGAAAAACTGTGCAGTGATTGACATTGGCATAGCAATGGCAACATAAACAACCACACTTTTTTAACCTTTTATTTTCTTTATGTTTGCTGAACAGCAAATCATTCAAGGAGCATGAGCATTTGTCAATTAATTTAGACTAGCCAACAAAATATGCAGTAAAAACTTGTTTGTGTGACATTGTGGAATTGATGGAATTGATTTTTTTAAAGTAGGCACTGCATATGCTTGTTTTTGTTAAAGCTGTGCCTTTCAGTGATTTTAATATGGTTAAAGGGTGTTTTTAAAATGCTAGCAAGAAAGAATGATCACTATTAGCTGGTCAGACACAATATGTGTTGTACAATAACAGAAACTATAGAAGCAAGTCTAACAACCTAATGTGGTTTGAGCATGTAATAATTTAGCCATTTAGTTTACACTATGCTGATTGGTAGTCAATTGCTAATAAGCTTCCTTTACTTGTTAGGTAGATTAGCTCCAGTGCAAAACTAATGAAGAAAACTATTCAATCCTTAATTTCTTGAGCAGGTGACTCCAGGTGAAAGTTGTGATCAATATTTGATTTCATCTGTCAAATCCTCTTTAGTAAAGGTAGCTCAAAGAACCTGTAACATCAATGATGAGCTTTTAAAGTCTTAAACTACAGGAAAGAGGACAAGAAGAAAAAAGGATTTAATTGCCTTCGAATGGGGCAGAGATCAGAGACACTGCAGTGAGTGTTTAAGTAGCTGTGTTCAGCAAACAAAGAAGCCAAAGAAACCTTTTCTGTCTTGGCAAATATAAACAGTGGATTCTTTCTTGTAATAAACAGCATGACATAGCATAACCTGACACTATACTGGTGCATGGACTATGTCACCAGTACATGTTTGGCAGTGGTGTGATGGGTGTTGGCTGTGCCATAGAACTGTAGCCAGGCTGATAGGCCAGTCCAAATCACAAGTCACATGTGCAGGCTTATGGTGGTCCATGATGTAGCATCATAGAATGGCTTAAGTAGGCTTTGTTGTCCATCATGGTGTACAAATACAAACTCCACCACCCAGGACTTGAGTGAGACATGTTGGAAAGTGAGTAAACAGGCAAAGCAGCTGAACTTATCCAGTAAAAGTAGAATGCTGGCAGGATACAGCCCAATAGGTAGAATCTAGAATGAAGATTGAGTCCTCCTTTGGAATTGTTCTGAACCCCAACAGCATCCACAGAAGACAGTCATACCGGCTTTTTTTCTTTCAGACTGTCTCTTGAGGTGGCTTTCATGGAACATAGTCTGCCGTCTGGGTCAGAAGCCTGGTCAACAGCTATCATAGTGTAATCCAAACATACATGGAAAACTGCCTGAGAAAGACAGTCTGCTACCATGATGTTTTTACCTTCAACATGCTGGATATCAGTCATGAATTCCAAGACATCGGCCAAATACTGCTATTACCATCCCTCTGAAACTTTGGACACTGTGAAGACCAGTAGCTTATGATCAATAAATACTATGAATGGTCAGCCCTCGAAAGTGATGGACAGTGAGGTAGAGGCCAAGCAACTCATGGCTGATGGCACTTTAAATTTGCAGTTGCCAGCTGAAGAAGGCAAGCAGCTGCCATGCACCCTCCACTATGTGTTCCAATGGCACAGCCAGAAGCATCAGTAGTAAGAGCGTCAGATGCATTTAGCAGAGCTGTACTTTCCTGTGACTGCTTATCAAACATCTTAGACAGGCTTGAGTGCATGGGGTCAGCTGCCCGAGGGATGAAAACGTGATGTAAGTTCAGGTCATCCAAAAACACACAAAGGTCCTTAGTTGTTTGTGGTGGTAGGAAGACTGAAAAGGCACCTTCGATGGCAAACTGATTGCTTTTTAGAAATACTTTGCCTGAGGACATCAAATGATGGAAACCTGAGCTGGCCTCCTGGGTTTAATAATCAACCAGTCCAATACTCCAGCTCTAGAGCTGCATGCTTTTCCTTGTAAAACGCCTCTACAGAAAACAGCTTTGCAAAACAATTCAGCAATATCCTGATCCTAAAACCACACAAATGTAATGTTCAATGTTTAGGAACAGTTTCTTCTTGGAGGGCTTGGAAGGCTTGGAAGTCTAGATATTAGACTGTTTTAACACTAAAAACTCCATGTCCACATTTCAAGTTCTCACTCTCATAACTATGGAAGTTACTAGGGGTGGGGGGAAAAATCGATTCTTAGATGCATCGCGATGCGGACGTGGATGATTCTAAAATGATTCACAGATGTCAAAAATCGATTTCTAAATTTTAATTAATAACCTAATAATGACGGAACCCAAAAGGCGGAACCTTGCAAAGTGCGGAAGTGCAGCACCCGGACAGTCTGTGGTGGCACACTTCATTAAAAGCTAGTGCATTGAGAACATTTTGAGTCCATTTTACCATCTTGGCTGTACATGTGGCTCAGTACGTACTAATGTCCTAGTGTAGGCTAAAAATATAATACAAAACAAAAACCCAGACTTACTTTGCTCTGCTTTAAGCTTTAGCTCAGCTGTAGCCGCTTTTCTTGCATCACCAACTGGAAACTTTTCCACAAAAGTAGAACAGTTTCTTATAAAATGTCTCTCAATGTTCTACTTTTTACGAGGCTGAAATCAGTTTCTCGTTCTCCAGCTTCTCGTTTTCCCGTTCCACCTTAAATGGTGCCTGAAGCGCAAGAATGTAACTGCTGCACCATTTAAGGTGGAACGGGAGAATTCAAACAAGAAGCTGGTGAACAAGAAACTTCAGTTTCATGTGTTTTTTTAGTGTTTGACAGTTTCTCACTGCAAATTAAATGTATCAGGAAACCAGATAACTGATTATAAATGCAAGTAAGTCCATTAATTTCCAAATTATCAATGTTCTTAAATCTTTCTCTTTGCCTTTTTGTCAGCTACTAGCTAGGTGAACTAGCAGCCATAGGCTACATTAATTCCAGCGTTTAAGATCATTTATTGTTAAAACTGTGTTTGAGCAATCAGCAGAGCTTTATTTTACTGCAAAGGATGATTATTATATTTTTACCTACAAATCTAATTCTGCTGTGGAGCTGCGACAGCCCTTGAACTAGCATATGGAAGCACTATAGCTTCTGTGGAGTTAAGGGGGAAACCATATTACACATTTCCACCCATTTTGAAACCCTTCCACCCAACTCGGAATGGACAAAGCGAACTACAACCTCTACTGCAACATTTATTGCCAAGGATTTGCATCCATACTTAGTCTTAGAGAACAAGGGCTTTCACGCTATGTCGAAATACAGCGTCCCATCTTGAAGATTTTACAGACACAGCCACCCCCCAACTCTCTACAATAAGACCAAAACCGAAGTTATAGAATCACTGAAGAAAACGAGTAGAATAGCTGTAATCTGCTGCATGGACACCCACTGCCACTGGATCTTATTTCACAGTAGCGGCACATTTTATCGCAGATGAGTGGCAGCAGTGTCTCATGTGCTCCAAACAAGAGCAGTGAATGAGAGCCTTCCAGTTGACTTGCCACATCGCTTCCATCTGATTTATTAATAAAAGATATTGGAAGTAAATTCATTATGGATCATTACAAATACTTTGCTTTAAAAGTTACAAGTTGTCACACAGTGAGAAAAAAGAAATCTTCTATAGAAATCTTAGGAAAAGTGCAGTGTTGGAGATTAAATAAATATTTATGAGAACATCTTTGACAAGACATTGTCTCAGTAACATCTGTATTGTTAGATTAGAATGGATATACTTTCAAATTCCCTTTATAAAGTAATGTGTAATGGAATTCAGGAACTGCCCATTTGCTTCCAAGGTAGTCACTGGGTTTTCTGTTCTTTTCCAAGTGCAGGGAAAGATATTAAAATGATCTACGAGTCTATGGTAACTCACCATATGGTACAGATGTAGCAGATAGAAATTGGGTTGAAAAACACTGTTGTACTTCTTTGTAAGAGATTAAAGAATACACACATTTTTGGCTTTGTAATTGTGGAAGAAAAAACATCCTTTAACATGTCTTGTATGAGGCAACCATGTGAAGAACTGTGTGTGTGTATGTGTTGGAGTCTGTAGCGGGTCATGCCTTATTCCCATTCACCCTCAGAACAACAACAGCATAAATGCCATAGAGACAGATCATAACAGCTAAGTATAAAGCCAGATTATTATCAGGCATGAGCAGCATTTAAATATAAAAAAGATAGCTTGGACAAAAACAAGATTACTCAACAAGCAAAGGGACAAAATACACAGTTTGCAAGGATGTGTCCCCCTCGCCCACATACAGTGGTTCCTACGTCCCTGAAGGCGTTGGCAACTCGCAGAAAATGAGAAGTGTGCAGCAGGGTAAACTAACCCAGATAGCTAGCTGACATGTCCAACATTACAATGTTAGCCAATAAGTAAAAGCCTGCTTTTTTATTGCATGACAGCTCAGATTAGACTTTTAGATTTTAATATCCATCCTTATGTTTTCAGTTTATATAATATAGCAAACATTCCTGTCAAAATTTCTTAAAAGAAAAATTGATGGTGAAAATAGCATTTCACTGAAGAGAGGACCTAAAAATATTATTGTTTGTTGTGCTAGTCTCTTTAAAAATAAGGCATATGCCTGTTTGTAACAATAGGAAATGGAAGTTGGCAGGTGTTTTCTCCTGCTGTCTCAATTCAAATTATTGGCTGACAATGAATTATTAAGAGGTTGTCACCTCCATGTTCAGTTATTTTTGACGCCATGTCAGCATTCCAGATGTTTAATTGACAGTAAGTGACAGAACTGTCACACGTCCAAACAGTGCTGGCATCAAGCCAGGGGTTGTCTAGTTCAGTTATAGTGTAGGTCAGTTATCTGTGCTGTTATAATAGAGATTTTCTTTTTTTTTTATCAAAATTAGTATGATCAACTCATAAAGTACCATGAGATATACATGATCACAATTTCAGATGTAATCTTATACATCTGAATGGCCATTATATGCTACTGTAGTACAAGCCAAAAGTTTCTAAATCGGCTAATTAACTAACTATCAGCTAACAATATGAAATTGAAAAACATAAAAAACAAGATATACTCTGTTCTGCACACACATGCTCATGAAAATGTCTACAATTAAACAGACGCATGAGTACATCAAGCAAAGCTTACGTATTTTCTCCTGAGAGTGTGAATTAGCTTGTTAGCTATTTCTCAGTAGATGTCTAAAATTACACAGAATTATCAGCAGAGTAAAGCAAAGCATACATTTTTTGCTCAAAACTGTGAAAACATGAGCAATACACTTGTTCTGTGACTGCTAGCATGAAGTAGCATTACTTAACTAGTTAATGTCAACTTAGCAAACTCTTTACAATGTCAACACATCAACATACCATTCTAGTTTACATTCTGGTGCACCTGTGGGCTATATTGTGTTACACCTATGTGTTATAGTGCTAAAGCCTCTAGTACTTTGTGCATTGGAAAAACACATTGAATGTGAAGAGCTGCAGTGAACTAAGAAAAAAGCAGATCACACATATATTCTTGAGTAAAAAAGTATTGTTATTTCAAATAAGTTTCATTAGAAAAACTACAAGTCGATTACATTTTTAACTTAGTAGATGAAACTAAGTGAATGGAGCTGGAAACTACGTACAAATGAATATATGGTATGGTCACAATAAAGATCTATAGCTTCTCCTATTGTTTCTATAGTCCCCTACCCTTGTGATATGATTAATATAGTAGTATCAGTGTGAGATTGTATCTGCGCCATCTAGTGTTGAATTTACCTAGGAGAGGCAGAAAGAACAAAAAAAAAAGTAATTTGCTGTTTTATATCTTAGAATATGATGACAAATAGTTTTTATTTGGTGTTAAGCTGAATGTCATTACATTAAGTCTTATGCAAATGTTTGGCTGCCCCTGGTTAAATGACATGTTTTGTAAATTGAGTGAAAATAAGTAAAGTGTTTGCTGTATAGGACATAACATATTTTCACTTAGAAAATCAACACAAGATGTTATTTGACCAGGGATGTTCAAACATTTGCATACGGCTGTACATGTTTCTTACCTACTTATGGGATTTCTGACACTGTATGCCATACAGTTGTCTATAAAAATAAACAAATTACATCTGCAATTTAGAGTTAAAGATGGCTGCTGCTGCTGTTGCTAGCTGTGCAACTTACCTATGTTGATTATTATGGCTAATTCATTCTGAGGGAAAAACTAATCTGCTGGATTGTTTCTTTGAATATGGACAAATAGTATCCTGATTGGTGAGCTGAAAGCTATTAAATATGTGTTTTCTGTTGCTGTCTGCAATATCCTCGCCACAGTGACACACTGAAATCAGCCCGGAGTGGTGAACCACACAGAGCTAAGAAACACATCAATCATTTTTGCTTTTATGAGTCAAACACTGAGCTTTTGTCTTGTGCGTGTGTGATTGCACTGTAATTTCCTGCAAAGAAACTTTTCACTTTGACTGATTTGTTTTCATTTGTTTCTGAAAGTGCAATGCAATAAAAATAATTAGAGCAATGTCATAGTTTTCTACACTGATGATGTGAAGTCTAGACTGTGTGTATATAGCTGATTAAAGCGTCAATCAGAGAGGAATGTAGAGGTAAATTACATGAAACAGCAACAATTTGAAGCTACTCAATTTACCTATGTCAGTAAATTAGGCCTACCATGGAAAAAACAAACCAATTCAGATTAAAATCAACTGGTAGATAAGCAAACAAATCTAAAGATGATGAGCAACATGAACAGTAAGTAGTCTTGCACACAGTTGATTTCCACAAAGTAGCCTGCTATTTGTAGCTCTGACTCCAGCCTATCTATCGAGTTCTAAAGCATCTTCACTGTTTCCACTAATGCTCTTGTACAGTGTCTCTGTGTAGCTGTTTGACCATGGCCAGTTACACAGGACCACTGAACATGAGGTCTCTGTTGCCATAGAGTCAGTATCAGTATACGCACACACACACTGCCCTGTTCCCTCTTGGCAAAGTGAATGATCAATTTTTTCCCTTCCCCTAAATGCAGTCAATCAGACATGACATGTTCGGAGTCTGAAGTTTGTTTTATCAGAATCAGAATTGCTTTATTTTGCTAAGTATGTTACACATACAAGGAATGCATCTTGATGAGTGCACACATGTATGACATGCAACATACTGAACAGATCAGACAAGCACACAGACTATTACCAAATATTTAACTAAGGGACAAATAAAATAATAATAGAATAAATAAAATAAGGAATAAGAAAGAATAATAAAGAGCCAGTGTGAAATGAGCTAAAGAGATGAGTGTATTTGCAGGTCTGAAGAGACATATGATAACTAGTATTTGCACAACATTACAGAGTGAAATAAACATTTGTAAAAATTAACATTTGTACAGTTGTGCAAATATGCACTATGTTGTAGATGATTTATACTGTAATACAGTAAGGGAGCTTTGTTGGGTTCCGTGTAAAATTAAAGTGAGAGGTCCACCACAATTTCTACAGTCTTTTGTGTGTTGAGCAGCAGGTTGCTCGCACCTGCTCAACTTCCTTTCTGTAGGCAGAATCATCACTGTTGGCTATGAGGCCCACTGCGGTGGTACAGATTTGAGGATCTTCACAGCTCGTTTCTTCGAGACACAGTGTAGAGACTGAAGAGAAGGGGTGAGAGAAGACAGCCTTGTGGAACTCCGGTACTGAGGGTCCAGGGGTCTGACAGACCTGAGGCAGCAACTCTGGTACTATGGTGTTAAAAGCCGAGCTGAAGTCCACAAACAGAATTCTAGCATAGGTTCCAGGACTGTCGAGATGCTGTAGCATGAAGCGCAGGGCCAAGCCGACAGCATCATCAATAGACCTGTTAGCTCTTTTTGTGAACTGCAGGAAATCCAACAAAGGGTTTGCAATGGCCTAATAATTTTTTAAGCAATTATCTAACAATACTGATATGATTCTGATATCAATGTGCATCACTATTTTAAATGATAGTGTAAAGATAATTGTACAAAATATTGTGTCAGAAACCACACAAGCAAGTCTGTTTGAGAATACTTAACTATTTGACACAGTTGGAAGTAAGAGTGTAATGTTGTGTGTAGGTGTGCAATTTTTCACAATAAACATCCGTTATTTGTTAGCTACATATGACTCATAGCTCCAGTGCAAAGCTAAACAAGCTTCAGAAACTAAACATGTCTTGACTTACTGATAATATTTGGTGCATGGTGGGGATTGAATAAATTAGATATTCACTTTAAAAATCTCTGTGCTCATGAGAACACTTTGATATTCATATTTGTAATGATCAATGAAGTGCACCTGGGGTCACATAAAAAAGTCTCTGCAGAAAAACTGATTTTTTTTTTCTACTTTCATTTGCTGATGAATAGTGTGTGCTTATGAGATATGAGATAGATTTGGATTCTGCTTTTACAATCACTGCAGCTTTTCTTCTGACCTACATCACTCAGAGTACTGCAGAACATTTACAGGGTAAACAACGACACTCTGCAGAAACAAACAGCTAAGTGGATGTCATCCAGTCAAACAGTAAACTTTTCTTACTGCTTAATTTTACAGATGGGTTTTTGCATGAAACTCACACTGTAACACAACATACAGTTAATAATAAAAATAAACTTTTTTTAGCATCTTTCATATATTTAAAATGCACCTCAAAGTGCTTTACAATGTAATGTAATGAAAAAACAGGAAGAAAAGAAAGAAAACAGTCAAAAAATATAGTAATAAAACAGGCAAAAATGAAAATTTTCAACAAATAAAAGTGACAGAAAGTCACAGAAGTGAGAGAAAAAGATAAAATAATGATAATAATAAGGATGGATCAATTTCTTGGCATATTGTAAGCACAGGTAGGGTCTTGCTCATACAATAGTCATTAGACGATAAAATACAGTTTTGGTAGCGCAATTAATATGCAGTTGATAAGTTCAATTAGATTCTAGAATTACACCAAGATTTCCAATTTTAGCATTTGTCTGTAAAGCCAGATTTCGGAGTCTGTCATGCACCTTTTATCTATGTTTTTCTACCAGTTACAAGTATTTCTGTTTTGTTGCCATCTTGTCATTAAAGAGTACAGTTAGAAGAACACAAATTTGATTCCTGAGGTCTCGCTCAGCCATTGAATGGACTTAAATTACATCAGCAGCACACCTGATTTAATTTAACCCCTTAAAAGGCCAGGGCCCATCAGGGGCCCAAAGTTTTATAGAATTATATAGAATAGCTCAGCCAGTTTGCACTGAGGTCCCTGTAGTTATATATGAATAATATATAATAATAAGCAGGTCTTCTGAAGGAAAAAAAAGCTATGATCAACAACCATGGCTAATGTAGCATTTAAATAGTTTCCAATCTGCATGAGCGTCTTTAATTTCCACAATCAGTCATATATGGGTGAATGTACTGCTTCATCAAACCTCTCTTTCACTCTGCTGATGCAGTGTGATCCCCAAATCCCAGCACTAATCACATTAGCTGAGTATAGTTCGTGACAACTGACATGGTGGCTAGTGAGCAGATCACTAATGAAGATCGCTAATATCTACTACACAGGGTTCAACAGTGCCTCTGTGAGGTACGCTGAGAATAACACATTTGCTAATGATGTTAGATGTAGAATTAAAGAAGGAAAAGAAAAGAAGAATACAAAGAAGAAGCAGATGATAATTAAGAAATGAGGAAGGAGGAAGAGGATGAGGAGGAAAAGAAAACAAGAATAAGAAAGATGAGGAAGACAAGAAGAAAAAAGAGCAATTGATGAAGTAGAAGAATGTGATGAAGAAGAGGAAGTACATGATAAAGAAGCACAAAACGAAGAAGGTGATGATAATGGAGCAGAACATGAAGGTAAAGATGAAAAACAGGAATAAGGTGAGAATGAAGAAAAAGATGATAATGATAATTAGGAATATGATAATTAGGAATTTGATGATGATGAGGTGAAGGAGGAAGAGGAAAATGAATATGAAGATGATTAACAATGACGATGATGAATATGAAGAATAATAAGAATCTGAAGAATTTGAATATGAGGAAGATGATGAATATGAAGAATAGGAATATGAAGATGAATATGAGATGATGAAAATTAAGATAGGAATAAGATGATGATAGTGAAGCCAAGGGATAAGAAGATTATGATGATGAGACGATGGTGTTGATGAAGATGGAGATGATGTAAACGAAAAGTAGAACTTATTGTGATATGTTGATGAAACTCTTCAGAGTTGAGTATTTTACGGTGATAAAGAGGAATCTGAATGAACTAATTTACTGATTTAAAGTATAATCTCCTAATAAGCTTTAGATTTGTAGTCAGAGACAGTAGTTCATCTGTTGCTACACAGTTTGTGGCCATCCTCTAGTCCTTCATCAGTGGGCACAGAATGCTCTGTTGGCTGGATATTTTTGGTGGGCTATTCTCTATTCTACAGTCACTGCAGTGCTGAGACACACACACACACACACACACACACACACACACACACACACACAAACATCTAAATGCTCCACTAGTGTGTGTGAGTGTGTGTGTGTAATCTGAGCTGGGAAAAGAGGAAAATAGATAAAACAGTAATGACTAAAGCTCACTGTTTTCTTCTAAATTAAATATTTCTGCTTCTTCTGTTGAGTTCCCGCTCAGGGTGATCTTGTTGTTAAAAAATAGAGAGGTGAAAAATGTAACTGGCTCTGGCCTACTGTACATACTCTATCTGTTTCATTTTAGAAGCTAAAAGAAGTCTTTTTATTAAGGTGTTCTATTGTCTGGTTTATTGTTATTTTTCTGTTTGTGCATGTCATCTGGCTGCATGTATGTGCATGTAACAATTTCTCCTTGTGAAGCAATAAAGAATGAATGAATGACTTGATGAACTTAATTAAATTCAACCGAAGGGAATTGAACTGAACATAACAGAACTGATCTGAATTCAGTGTGAGAGAACATTACTGCAGTAAACACCAACAAGTAGTTTTTTTTCTCTCCTTCATTCTTTTCTCTCTCCCCCTCTCTTAATTCTTTCCTCTTTGTTCTCCCCTCTCCCTCTTTCTCCTTGTCTTTCACTTTTCCGGTTTCTTTCTTGTTCTCACTTCTCTCTTTCCATCTTGTCTACCTTCTTTCATTCACTTTCTTTCTTTTTCTTTCTCTCTCTTTCTTTTCTCTCTTTCGTTTTCTCTGTTCTCTGTCTCTTTCTCGTCTTTCGCTCTTTCTGTTTATCTTTTTATCTCTCCTCTTTCTCCCTTCTCTCTTACTGTTTTCTTTCTTTTTCTCTCGTTTTTTTCTCGTTTTTCTTGCCCACCCCTTCTCTCTTCCTTTTCATCTGTTAATTGTTTTTCTCTGTATCACTGTCCTTTCCTTACTCTCTCTCTCTCTCTCTCTCTCTCTCTCTCTCTCCCTGTCTCTATGTGTTCAAGCTTGATAGCGTGTCTGTGCCTGTGCGCGCGCGCGCGCGTGTGTGTGTGTGTGTGTGCGAGCGTGTGTGTATGGTTCAGTGGTGACGTGCCACGCTGCCGGGACTATAACTAGCGCACGGGGACAGATCACGCGCGCAAACACAGCCCGTCGATCTCCACGGACGCACGAGGACCAGCTCTTCGTCCACCTCGTGCTCTCCTCCACACACGCGCACATACTCACTGACGCGCTGCATGCTCGTGTTAGAGAAGCGTGTGTGGCTCACCTTGCGGCTGGCGTTCACAGAACGATGAAATGAACAGCGCGGAGCGTTACTTCTGAGCGCGCGCTCTCGGAGGTGACCGCGCGAAGACAATGATGAACTCCACTGACGGAAATGACACGGAAGGTTCCGGCGCGCAGCTCGCGCTGGAGATTGGAGCTGAAAACGTGGCCACTCTGTTGGTGTTTGCGCTGATCTTTGCACTGGGCGTGCTGGGCAACGCTGTGGTCATCACGGTGCTGGCCCGTAGCCGGCCGGGCCGAGCCCGCAGCACCACCAACATCTTCATCCTGAACCTGAGCGTGGCCGACCTGTCCTACCTGCTCTTCTGCGTGCCCTTCCAGGCCACCGTCTATGTTCTGCCCACCTGGGTACTGGGTGCCTTCGCCTGCAAGTTTGTCCACTACTTTTTCACTGTCTCCATGCTGGTCAGCATCTTCACGCTGTCTGCCATGTCTGTGGACCGCTACGTGGCCATCGTGCGCGCCCGCAGCTCCTCGTCTGTGCGTGTGGCCCGGAATGCCCTGCTGGCCGTCCTGGTCATCTGGCTGCTGTCTCTGGCCATGGCGGCACCAGTTGCATATTACCAGCGTATCATCGAACGGGCAGACAATGCCACCTACTGCTGGGAGCTGTGGCCACAGGCGCATCACAGGAAGATCTACGTGGTGTGCACCTTCGTGTTCGGATATGTGTTGCCACTGCTGCTTATCTCATTCTGCTATGCCAGGGTGAGTACATCACAACTGCACACTCCCATATAGTGGTACATGTTAATTGGTTAGCATGTTGCATTATTTATTTGGATCCAGTGAACACTCTCACAGGTCCAGCTGGATGTGCTCACTGTCTAATCTCCTTTTGGCTGCTCTCACTGGCCATTTTATCAGGTACATCTATCTTTTAGGTCTGGTGTATAGGTATAAAATTACAGACTGTAGCTAATCAGTTGCTGCCCAATTTATTAGCCCCCTCACCCCATCCATTACTGGTCATTTTCTAACTACCGCTGTTGACCAGATATTGTTTGTGTGCTGGAGCAGCAGTGACACTGATGTACTAGTGGCACAGTTTTAAAAATAAAAAGGGTTCTTTGCTATAGAAGAAGCACTTTTGGTTCCCTAAAATCCTTGAAGTGAGATATATGAGTCTGAAGAACCTTTTTAGAGTTGAAGGATCCTCCACTTTACACATTGTAAAGGTTCTAGAACCTTTTAGGAAGAGTCCCAAAATTGGTCCAGAACATTTACATTATATGAGGATTCTTTAGAAGGGTCCACACGCTCATAAGTCCTCAGTGTGATCTTGTTGTGAAATGATAGATTTCATTTTAGAAACTTTTTATTGAGATGTTTTATTGGTTTATTTTGTTTTTCCTTTGTGCATGTAATTTATCTGCATGCATGTGCATGTAATATTGTCTCCTTGTGAAACAATAAAAAATGAATGAATGACTATGTACGAGTGAATATGGTTGATTATGTATGTATGATTATGCTTACTGAATTGAACTGAACTGAACTCAGTTTAAATGAGCTGAACTTAACTGAACGAAATTGAACTGAGTGTGAAGAATCTTTGAAAGTCGACAAAACATGCACATAATGTAAAGGTTTTAGGAAGAGCCCTTAAATTGGTCTACAACATTTACATTACATGAAAGATTTTAAAACCTTTAAATGGTTCTTCAAACTCAAAAATCTCTTTTTCAGACAAGGTTCTTTAGGGAACCAGAAGTGTTTTTTTCTGTGTAAAGTGTTTCTTCTGAAAGAACACTTTGTGGCACCCTTTTTTGTGTTTGAGCCGCAGCTGTTTTGCTGGGGTTTCTGATAAAGAGGCCAATGAGTATAAATGTGTTAATGCAACCTTGCCGCAATTTACACGTTTTTGTTTTAGACATGTTTTTCTGTTTGCAGGTTTTAAATCACTTGAGCAAAAAGCTCAAAAACATGTCTAAAAAATCTGAGGCTTCTAAAAGGAAGGTACGTCTTCTACTCTTCTGTTCATATCAAAATATGATATATGTTGCTTTTTTTAAGACTGAAATGTACCAAATAACACATCACACTGTTTATCACAGAAAGCTCTTTGAAAATTGCTCCCCATTCAGTACTGTGCAAAAGTCAGAGACCACCCTTCCTTTATTTAGTCAAAACAGCCATTAGGTACTAGTTATTCATTAACAGGAGATTCTTCTGAGGAGATTAAATACAAAATAATCCAGTGAGAAGTTGTGAAGTGAAAAAACAGGAATTTCTAAAACTGGAGTTTTGAATAAAAGTGGACTTGTAACAAATGTGCAAGACCTGGTAGACCACCAAAACTGTCACCCTCGGATAAAAAGTACCTAAAGCTTCCATCTTTGAGAGAAAGAAAGCTCCAAAGATCTAAAAAATGGTGAGGCTGCTGGTGTTCCCAGAACAATCGTGAGTGGCAGAAAATGCAACAAACTTCTAAGACTAAACTTTGAAGATGTGGAAAAATCTACCTTCAGATTTCTTTGAAAAACTAAAAGCAAGCCTCCTGAAAAGATTTGAAACTGTAATAAAGGCAAAAGGTGGACACACTGAATAGTGAAAACATTCGTATTATATGTATTTGTTGAGGCTTCTGTGTAAAAAAAAAAAATGAAATAAATGAAGGGCGTGCACTGTCTGTGTGTTATAGCCAAAAATCCTAAGGCAGATTTATCTGCTAGAGGCTTTGGGAAACAAACACTAATCAGATTTGAACAGCACTGTCAACAGTTTTTTGCTGAATATTTTACTGCTTTGAATTGAAACTTATGGTACATTCTTTTCTACACAAAAATAATGCATTTCCAACCCAGTGCATGGAATAATTATATATTCCCAAATCAAAATAACTTACAGCGCCAGTGACAAGAACTGAATCAAAATCACCTCAGAAAAAAAAGTAATGCACAGAATTTATTAATTAATTCATTAACTCCATTGATGTCCATCATTTCCACATGAATAAAATATTTTTACACTGACACAAATATAGCCAAAAGTAAGTAAACTGGAAGACAGTAATTGTGTATAAGTGATATATTTAATTTATGAGGAACTGACTGACACAATTGAATCAAGTCAGTTCAATGCATCCTTTTTTTTGTGCACTCTTTAGGAGAAAGTCCAGTACTGTGGGAGTTAGCACAGGTGTTGTTTCTGCTATTAACAACCAGGCACTTTGCCAAAAAAACAGCATGTGTTGAGAGAAATTCTACAGATGATACATTCTGAAATACTGCAGTATTTGGTAAACAAAAAAAGAACACATTTCTTTACAAACTGAAAACTGTGCTATGTTGAATGTACATACACTTGCACATACTGTACACATACATACATTCATACTTACACGTATAGCTGAAACACTGATTACAACTTCATTTGTAATGGGCAGGGCTACCTCACTGTAGGCTGAACAGGCAGATTCATGTAAATGTGGCAGTTTTCGTGACATCACAAATACAGTGAATTCAGAATGGGCAGATTTTACAGTTTAGTTTGCATATATATGGACTGTACGGACTGAGCAGTGAAACTTTCTGTTTAAATGGAACTGAACTAGTCACTGGGCTGGTGCTTTATCTCTATGTGCTCACATGTGTATTAGAGTTCAAACTCCATCCTTACAGCAATCCAGATTTGATATATGCTTCTTTATTTACTCTTTTTTAATTGTAGTGTTTTTGTTTTTATAAATAGATCCATTGAAATCTCAAGGCTAAGATAAAAAAAAAGAATGTTTATAATTCCAGGAGGCCATGGCTAATTCCTTGAGCCTCAAAGCTGATTTCTAGGCTTAGCAGTCCTGATGTGTGTGTGAGTGTGTGGGTCTGTTTCTTTCCAAACATAAGCACTAAGATACGATTTTTGTTGTTGGATGTGCTTATCATATCAGAACACTCACAGAACAACAGAAATGTTATCATTCAGAAATTGCAAACACGTTTCATTAACACGGTTCCAATTCTTTATTTGCTTTTGTCATTTCCATATTTTGTCCGTGTTTAATTAGATCCCCACTTTGCTCTCTGAAGCTTTACACAGCCCAAACTGCTGCAATAGCAGCTGATAAAATGAAAAATGCTGCCAATAAAAAGTGTAGAATCATTTCTTCAATCCAATTTTACTAAAAAATAATAACAATAAAAGCAATAAAAAGTGTCCTGATATCTTATGGAAACAAGCATAGAAATCATATCTCACTGAGTCATATTCAATTAAAAAAAGCACACAGTCCCAATAAAAAATGTTGAATCATCTCTCGAATCAAGTTCTTCTGAAAAATGACCCATAGTATCAACCAGATGGGTGGCATACTTTTTTGGAACAATTCATTTTGCTAGTTTAAAGATCATTTTCTATCTGAAACAATTATTTGAGATTATTGATAGTGTCAACAATAATACAAATCATAGACAAATATTTTCATTGTAGATCAAAGTGACTTCCAACATTGCGTGAGTTAACAACTTAACCTGAAGAGGGCAGGACCTGTTTACAGCTGCATTTTCAGTGATCCAGTCATGTTTAAGTTTCATTCGTACATATGAAAAGCCAGGTATAAACATGCCCAGGATGCATGGAGTGGATTACAATGAGATTGCTTAAACCACATTCAGAGATGGTCAGAGATGGATCTTAACTGCATTCAACACAAGTGTAAATGGAATGTGTCGAAGGTGTAACTTAAAAAAATATGATTGCAACAGAATGTTGCACTATTAGTTCCCTTACTAGAAATACTGAAGATATACTGTTGAGTATGTACCCCCACTGATAGTGTTTGTAACTAGTGTCTTATGGCTTTCAGTGGAAAAAAATGAATGCTCATCCTGTATGAAAATTACCTTCATTGAATAAACAAATGACAAAGTAATTTAGTTACTATTGAAATGTCTCCAACAAGCCAATCCACTCAAGGCATGCAACTCCACCCACAAGCAACGTTAACCTAAATTTTTACTTTCGACCACCTAAGATATCAGAATTTTATCTAATAAAAATATAATTTTGCAGGATGTGAAGGATGTGTTTGAAAACGATTGCCATGGATGAGATGCATATGAATAAAAGGGAGATAAACAGACATCAGGTCTGTCTGTGTAGTGTTGATGAAAGCTAGTTGGTAAGAGATGTTCTTAGGAACTTGGATATTTTCAATGTCAGTCCCTACCTAAGCCAAACTTGCCTTGCAACCTAAACTGTAATAATTTAATGTAATTTTTTTGCAGGCGACCCTGCAATGTTTATCTCACCTGTGCACTTTGCACTTGAGCACCTATGTGCTCAAATAAAGAAATTAAGAATAAAGAAAAACTTTTGATATCTCAGCCTATTTTTTTTTTTTACTTTGTGCCTATTTTGGCCCCATTTGTGTGTGAGTTACTCGGTTAATAAATTTAGCTATAGCATAAGTCAATATTTATCATGACAAACTTCTAAATGTTCATCAACAGTAATTTCTTAGCTAGCAAGTAATCTAACAGCAAACAGCTTTGTTTAAATTCACCCTATACCCCTCCATATAGGGTACTATAGAAGTTTGACTTCTACACATAATAAATGCATTACATGTGTATGGAAAGCTGTGTACCCTGTGGCTGTATATATTGCATTATTTGGGGTGTAGAGTTCATAATTTCATTATCTACGTAATGCATTACATAGGGACTTTTGGGCCATTTCGGTTTTACCTGATGGTAGAAAGTTTGCCAGCATAGTGCTAATGTAAACTTGAGAAACAACAAGCAAGTGACAGAAAGCTTTTAAACATTTTTGAATGCTCACTGATACGAGACCATAATGACAAGCTACAGTAGGGTCCAAAAGTCTGAGACCATTAGTGAAAATGCTATCATTTGCATTTCTTTCTAATTTAATGCAAGTTTTTTCATTACAAATTATATTGTTGACATAACAATTAGCATGAAAAGTAAAATCTTTTTGATATCAGCTCTAGTTTAAATAAAGATGTGTTGAGCTGTTAAACTATGTTAAACTACTTCTTTAAAGGCTTGAATTCAAAGTATGCTTTTTCTTATTGGAACGCTAGCCTGCTAGATAGTTAGCTGCTCCACTGAGGGCAGCTATGAAAAAATACAATGTGTAAACAAACTGATTTTGTTGTCTGGTTGGATTTCATGGACACAGATTTCAACAATAACTGTGCTTTTTCAAGAAGTGATTAAGAAGCAACACTCACATGTCTTCTGAAGCACTGAGCTTTCTTGAGAGGTTTATGCACGTAAGATTCCTGTTCTTGCCGTACTTTTAACTTCAGTCGGCTGTAGTGACCGCTGTAAAACTGCACATTTTTTCCAATAATACCTCAGAGACATTTAATGGGGCATAAAATGACAATTTAAAAAATAAGCACACTTTCTTTGATTTAGCTAAAACAGTACTGAACAACACTTCCATTCCCCAACTGGATATTTTAGCCATAATGTACGCAATGGTCATCTGAAAAATAAGGTGGATATGAAGAGATTACTTAAGATGACTTAATAACTTGAGACAGTTTGAGGGAAATGTGTGTTTTAGTCATACTGTTTTAATGCTGCTACTTGGTGGGGTTTAAGCTTCCATTACTTAGCTACATTAGCCTCATAGCTCCAAGACAAAAGTAAACAAAAACAAACTTCAGACACCAGACATGTCTCAGCTGACTGACTGCATTTGAAATAAGGAGAGGAAATGTGTAAATTTGATTTTTAGCCAAACTATTACTGTAAAAGGTCAAAGACATAGAGTGATAAAGAGTCTCTGTGGATTATGTTTGTCTTCAAGGCATTAGCTGGATTGATTTTGCTAAAATGACATGAGTGCAGTGGCTGAGCTGAGCCGGGCTGAAGTCAAAGCGTCTCATCACTGTGATTAATGGCAGCCTGTGGTGAGTGCAGTAAAGTGGACGGACGGAAATAAATAAATAAATAAATAACAAAAAAAAAAACAAAACAAGCAGATTACGGACAGGCTGTTCGGATGAACATTACTCACTCCGGTTCTCCACTACGAACGGACCTGTCAGAGTCAGCTGTGCTCATGAAATGGCAGCTCCTTCCTGAGCTTATCTATGCATACAGTGTGCTTAGAAAAACAACAACCTTGGCTCCGCTCCTGAGTTATTAAAAAGAAAAACCTGAATGTGATAAAGGCGGAGGCTTATTTCTGAGATAAGCAAAGCCCGCAAAGGATCACTCACTTCATGGTTCATAGTTTTAGCTAATTAAAAACGGTCTGAGGAGCACGCTCCTAAGTTTCTTCCTTCAATGTGCACGCCGTCTTTTGATATCCATAACTTTCTCACCTTTGCATATGGTAGCTTTTAGTCCACAGTTTATTTGTTGGAAATTCAATTCAAACAAGTAAAAATGTTATTATCACACATAAAAATTAAAATTGGTTCAGACTCTACAAAATTCTGCATATATTTTAACATGTAAAAATTCAGTTCTGACTAGTGAAAATTCCTAATACGTTTCAAAAGAAGGAACCATTGTAGCCAAATTTCTGAATTCAATGTTAATATAAACCATATTCATGTACATATTCAGTTCTTACATGTAAGAATAGAAAGCTTTTCTATTTGTACATGTAAATTCAATTTTCACTGAAAATAAATCAAATCAATTCAGAATCGTAAGATGTCAAAATAAAACTTTAACTTGTAAAAATTAATAACCACGTGTTTAAACTGAATTCACAATAGTAAAAATTATTCCTCCAATGAAAAATTAAGAAAAGCCTGTCAAGTTCTTACTAGTGAAAACAGATATTGTACATGTGAATTATAACCTAAATGTTGACATTTTGAATACTTTTACTAGTATCAATAATTTTAACTAGTTTTAATTGAATTTCTCATATTAATAATGTAATTAACTATTATCAAAAAATGTTCTTACATGTTTTTTTACACATTCTTCTTCACACTTTTTTCACCTTTTCACATATGTTTAGTTTTACATTTTCTCACTCTTCACTCTTTTCAAATATATAATTTCATATTACATACTTATGTTTGAAAACGTGATTGTTTCTCTCAGTGCTATCCTTATGTAAAGGAATCAAGCAATGTAATTATTTTATTATTACCTTGACCTCAAATAATAGTCTAGCGTAACCAGAATGAATCAATCTCAGGCTGACTACAGGAAGGATGCTTTAATAAAAAGGTAATTTTTTGGCATGAATGTAAGGGAAGCCTAAAGTGAGCTAACATATGTATGTATAGATGTATGTATGAATGTATGTATGTATATCTGTAGTAATACCTAGTTTTAAACCTTTTACATCAAACAGCGCCAAAACCTAAGCATATAAAAGAAAGAACGCTGCCTTACTTTTGAGTCAAGAAGGTGAGATGGAACCCATCCAGAGGGTGTTGAACTGGAGCCTGGGTGGATTGGGGCACTAATGTGCATTGGGAATGGTCCGTGTCAAATAAAGCAGCTTCTCCACATCAGTGGTAGTTCTGGGGGTTCTGGGGTACCCTTGGGACAACAAACTTGGCCCCCCTTTGGCCACCCTAAATGAGCAGTAAGTCTCCTCACTCTTGCGAACACACCGGATCACTTTTTTTGCGAGCACGCGGCAACAAAGTGGCACACCAAAGTAAGAAAACCTTTTCCAGTTGGACCCTTTCAGGTGATGGGTGGAGTTTCCCTTGTGGAACAAAAAGTGCTGAAGAGAGAAGCAAAGAAGAAAGAAAGGTGAGTAAAATGTTTTGTCAAAGCTGTCTGCAAGCATGTTACATAAGTTGTGTAACTCTAACAGTCATGTAGGCTAGCGTTATTCAGAATGTGTTGGATTACAAACATTTTATAGCTATGGACAGGGAGATTTACTTGAAAGAGGCCCCGAATATTCTGTAATAACTCTCGCTAGGACGAAGCAATCTGAACGAAACAATGTGCAATGTGCTCCTCAGTATATGGAGCTTCGAACAAGCCCCTGTGTCAGAGCGATGAGGTAGGCGCCAGACAGCCGTCACAACGTTTAACCTCTGTTTGTAACTTGTGGGTGCATACCCTCGTACCCCTTTTGCCACTCATCAAAAACCGCTCCATTATCAAGCAGTCGGTGTATGGTGCTCGATGTCTTGGTTGCACCATTTTCTTTAACACCACTGTGAACACCGATGTGTACCTGGACATTTTTTGAACACTTGGTGAATCAACTGGATGATCATGAGTTAATGGAAGGTTACTTCCAGCAAGATAGAGCAACGTGTCAGACATCAGCAAGGAGCATGGCAGAAATGGAGTCCTTCTTCGGCAACAGGGTAATTTCAAAGGGGCTTTGGCCACCACAGTTGTTGGATCTGACACCACCAGACTTCATCCTTTGGGGTATGCTTGGAACAAGCCTAACACTGTATAAGATTTGAAGGAAAACATCCAACATGAAATTGATGCTATTCCCCCTGATATGCTTGCCGACACATTCAGGAACATGGAGTGCCGCGTTGAAATGTGTCTGGCAGAAAACGGAGATCACTTCAAGCATCACATATAATGCAATCGATTACACATACGTCAAGGTATGTAGCATATTTTTTTTGGTTAAGATTGCTTCATCCTAACGGGAGATACAACTGAACTCTTTTGAGTGAATCTCCCTGTATAAGTATAACGTTAGCTAGCTAATGCAGAAATCCCATTGTAGTGGTGGCATAACATTTGTTTTCTGCTCTTTAGTTATTTCCAAAATGGCGTCTATAAATATTTGTGGGTTTGTGATTGCTTGAAGGTAACTGAAACCTCCATGTAATATTTTGATGTGTATAAGTTTTGATGTGTTAAAAGTTTTCTATAGTGTTACTTTGCAATAGAAAATTTCTGTGGTATTAATTAAATAGATTTTTTTTAATGTTTTTGTTTTTTTTACTCCAGATCTCAGCAAATGTAGAGGTGATCCTGAAGCACAGCCAATTCTGAAAATGTACCCAACGATTCTGATAGGGGAGGAGGGGTTTCAAGGTGACCTCATACAATAGCCACCTCTGGCTTGAATAAAAAAAAAATGCTCAGTGTACTTTTGAGGCAGACATTTTAGGCTTCCCAAAAGCTCACAGAACATAGTGAAAATGTAACTGAAAACTGCATAAATAAAATGTTGAATGATATCGAACAGTGACTTTTGCCTCTTAATGCCTGCATTGTACAATAAGGTAAAAGGTAATTGGCCCCTTTAACATAACCACTAGCCCCAGCCTGCCCCTTGAGTTCAAATGGTTTAGAACCGCCACTGCACCACATTACTGGGGCATGCAGACATTTGTAGCAACCTCAATCAATAACAGGCTGGCAGTACTTTTCAGCTACCACCGCAGTAAGAGGGTTTCCCGCTTACCAGGTGCTGGGCCTGCCCACTGTTGTGGAAGGTCATGTGGCAGTCCACTACATTAACTTTTGCCTAATTGCAGGAGATTTCATCTGACTAAAAGGACATTTTGGAGACAGATGTTTTGTTTATGTGGGATGTGAATGTAACTTGAAATTAACTTAGTCAAAAAGGGGGAAAAAAGAAGGGTGTTGAGGTATTTCAGAGGAGTCTAGTTTGTTCCCCTACCTCAAATATGAAGGTCATTACCATGCCCTTTAGCATAATAGCCTTTGTTGTCACACTCATGATGAGGATAGTTGTTACATAACCCACTGGGCAGTTCAGGATGTCATGACATGTTTTTAAGGTATAAATGTGGATTTCTGTACTTTTTGACAAAAATTGGACTTGAAATAATCTTAACCATTTCACATAAATTTTCATTGTTTTTTTTCGGTTTGTTCAGCACTTACTTGCACAAGCTCATTAAGAAGTATATCCACTGCATAATCCTGCAGAGCATCTTGCAGCAGACTGCAGAGGGAAGAACAAAGCTTCTAGTGCCCCCTATAGGCCTCTTTAAAAAGCACCTATGAAGACAATGAAAATTTTGAAAAAACATTTACATTGTTTCCTGGCAAAACGTGTATTTTTACATTGTTACCTGGAAAAAAAATCTTGAAGTTATTAAGACCTGCTGGCATTTTTATATGCTGTGGTTCAAGAGATTTTACTCTTTGATGTGTTCATATTTAAAGAAATGTATTTTAAAAATGTTTAAAAATGTTCTCTACATCTAACTTTAGATTCTGCAGATCCCACAGACATGTAACAGTGGATCCACTGTGAGCCTAAATATAAAGGGAGCAAAATAATGGCTTGGGACTCTAAGGGTTTAATAAATTGAATTAACTTATACAATATATCTAAATTTCTGTTCATAGGAAATGTTCTCTAAATGTTCTTGCTTTTTTAATTGGAAATAAACTTGTGGCAGCAAATAGTTGCTGGTCATGTTAGTCTTTATGCTAATTTGTTTTAGTGCCATAATAGGTTTTCAACTTATTATGGCATGATTAATTAATAAAGTAAGGAGATTTGTTTCTGTCAGTGCATTCAGTCATCCATCAATGGCTCAGTAGCATTGGGCTGGATATTTGTTTACAAAATGAGGCAGTGTAAAAATACTGAGACCCTTAATGAAACCTCAAACATCAATAACAAAAACACTATGCAGTAATAAAACTAAACTTCATAACAGTTTTTATCAGTTTAGGTTTTATGTTTCTGTTTAAGCAACATAAAATCAAATATAAGCAGTTTATTCCTGATCAACCAAGACATGTTTAGACAAAATTCAGACTTCATCATGACAGTTATGACTGTTTTTATGATGCAGTTTTATAGATAACACTTTGTCAAACAGTGACACCACATAAGCAAGGCTATTTCAGATTACTTAACAACTCAAGTTTTAGGCAAGTGTGTGATGCATATTTATACCATGCTAATTGGTGGGGTAACACTCAACATGGCAGCTGTATTAAAGGAAATCCCCCCTCCTTCAATATAAAGAGCAATTATATTTTTGAAACGTTAACTTAGTTATTATTGTGGGTATATGGGGGTTTGTAGGTTTCTCCTCATTCAGGTAGGTGAGGCTAGGTGTGCTCCATTTACGTAGTGACAGCGGTTTAAATGGAGTGTCAAAGGCACTCAATGGCTCTTATGTAAATTGTTGCATAGGCTATATACAGATAAAATAAAAATGTCACTAGAAACTATTGTAGCTCCTCAGGATGAATGGTCACTTGTGGATTCAGAAACAACATTTCAATTTTATTTGAAATGATTCTTTGTCAAGATTTGCCATGATTTCCCATGCTGGCATGTGTTATCACATGATCATAATGCAGTGTATGTCAGATCATGTACCATTTATAAATGGAGTGGAAACCAAATAGAATGGCGGATACTGGAGCACACCCATCACAACTGGAAATAGCTGCCTGGTGGTGGGGCCAAAATGAGGACTTAATATATATTCCATTCCATATCTTCCATCACTTGCTAGCTAATAGCTAATTTGAAATATAAATGGACACTTTTTATACTTTTTTTGCAGCAGGATGCCGCTGCTAAAACAACATGAAAAAGTCATTCCACAAGATTAATGCCATTTTTTTATGCCTACAAGTCACAGTGTGTTTTTTTTTTTTGATATAGTTTCAATTACATATTACTCTGTGGGAATATTTTTTATTTTGTGCCACTAAGAATTACACTCACCATGCTGAATGTGAAATTGTGATGAGGTGGAATATTTTAATGCAAATTTGGCTGCCATGTTGTCTAATCAAGGATAGACCTTCAAACATTAGTTTTTCAACAGTGAACAACATGACCTTTCTGTAAATATTTCTAATTTCTAAATAAAAACTGTTTCCACTGTCTTCTTGGTGACCGGGAGGACCTCTTATGCTTGTTGGACCCTGTCAAGGATGGAAAAAACAAGAAATCATCTGTGTTGGATAAAAACAAAATTTATAGACAAATTCTCAGTGTTTCAGCAGCAAAGGGAGAGCAAGGCCTGCAAGGCATTAACAAGCAAGCAATCAACCTTGTTAATTACTTAACAAGGTTTTTACAGTTTGTTACTTGTTACTTTATAGACAATATATATAATACAAAAAGTAAAAAATAAGATAAAAATATAAACTCTATCCTTCACAAAAATAGCAATATAAAAGATTATAAATAAGTAGAAACTAAGATATTTACACTGTAAGGATATTTTACCCAAATTTCACATAGAGTATTGCACATGAGGTACTGATTTATATTACCCTAAGGAATGGTGAGGAGTTAACAATATAAACATTATAAACAGAAAAGCAAAAATCTTTACACTATAGAGATATTTTAAAAATATTGCACATGGAGTATTTATAATGTTGCACACAGAAAATGGTGATGAATTCCACAGTTTATATTTTGTAGGTGTGTGAGGTCTAATGAGAGAAGGAGCTGCCCAGTGCTGCCCGAGTCTCATGCATGGGGTGAGAGCTGTTCTCCAGCATGGATGCTAGTCTGGCTAACACCCTCCTGTCTCCCACCTCCTGCACTGGGTTTAGGGGGCTTCCCAGGACAGAACTGGCCCTCTTAATGAGTCTGTCAAGTCTCCTTCTGTCCACCGTTGAGATCTTGCTACCCCAGCAGACCACTCCATAAAAGGTGGCTGATGCCACAACGGTGTCAAAGAAGGTCCTCAGGAGTGCCCCCTGCACTCCAAATAACCTCAGTCTCCTGAGCAAGTAAAGTCTGCTCTGGCTTTTCCTATAATGTGCACTAGTGTTATCTGACCAGACCCAGTGTTGAGGTGAAATCCCAGGTACTTATAAGAGTCCACTCTCCCTGACTGTTCACTGGTGGAGGGAGGTGACTGTGTCTGTGAAAATTCAACACCATCTCTTTGGTCTTCCCTGCATTGATCAGGAGGTGGTTCCTCAGACATCAGTCCACAAGTCCTGGGTCAGTTCTTTGTACTCTCTCTCGTCCTCATCTGTAACGATTGCTGAGTCATCAGAGAACTTCTGTAGAAGGCAGTTTGGTGATCTGTACATGAAGTCTGCAGTGTACTGAAATGGTGCCAAGACCATTCCACAGTCCTATGCCCTCACATACTGTGGTCAGTTGGTGAGACAGTCCAGAATCCAGTTTGATAGGTGGTGATCCACCCCTGTTATCTCCCACTTTTCCCTCAGGAGCCTAGGCTGTATGGTGTTAAAAGCACTAGAGAAATCAAAGAACATGATTCGCACAGTGCTTCCAGGCTTCTCCAGGTGAGAAAGAGCTCTGTGTAGGAGGTAGATGACCGCGTCATCCACTCCAATGCCAGATTGATAGGCAAACTGGAGTGGGTCCATAAATGAGCTCACCAGAGGGTGGAGATGCACAAGGACCAGCCTCTCTAGTGTCTTCATCAGGTGCAACATCAGTGCCACCGGCCTGTAGCTGAGGTCCTTTGGTTGCTGCGTCTTTGGCACTGGTACCACCAGTGGATGTTTTCCACAGCTGTGGTACCCTCCCAAGCTTCAGGCTTATATCCCACACAGCTGATCTGCGCAGGAGCCTGGCGCTGATGCCATCCGGACCCGCAGCTTTCCTCACTTTGATCTTTCTGAGCTCCTTTCTTACCTGGGCTGTTGTAAGGCACAGATTGGAGCAGGGGGGCAGGGTGCTGGAGCGTGCGAGTAGGGGGGTTGAGCTGACAGCAGAGAGACCAGTGGTGCGTGGCTGTGAAGTGACAGTTGTGAAGAGGGAAGTAATTGTGGGAGAGGGGGCAGGGCAGTGCCCTGAGGGTCCAGAAGAGGGGGGCTGCAGCAGGGGTAGCTGTGTAGCGGTGGTAAGTGATCAAATCTATTGAAAAACAGATTGAGATCGTTCACCCACTTTTGGTCTCCTACAGCCTGGGGGTATGGTTTCTTGTGCTTAGAGATTATTTTTAGGCTTTTCCAAACCCCACTGATGTTGTTATTCTGCAGCTGTTCCTCAATCTTTCTGTAGCTGGCTTTTTCCTCCTTTTCCTTCTCAGTTTCCTCTGCACAGCCCTCAGTTCCTCCTTGTCACCTGATTTAAAAGGCCCTCTTTTTCTCCTTCAGGAGAACCTTTATATCAAAGTTTCCCACACAAAAATTGTATACATTCCACCAATCCTGTGGGCTCAAATGCCATTTTTTTTCATGGAATGACTAAAAATTCTCCATTTTGCTTTCCTAATGCCTGAAAGTGAAGCCTTTATACAATTAGCAATGTTCTCTTTTTATTTTTCAGTGAGTAATTACCTCCCATATACGTATCTCGGAAGAACATGTGTATGGCCGAGTGTATGTGTATATGTATGTCAGTCAGGGCAACTGTTCATCTTTACCCCACAACAGAATAGCAGGTGCATATTTCTGGTCTACTCACAGCTCCACTAACCTATTAATACATATCACACACACACACTGAGCACTGTAGATAATTATTTAACACAACCCTAAATCAGCCCACCCAGCTTGGGTGAGGGGTACAGAGGGAGCAGGACAGTGAGTGCAGAATTCTCTATCATGTAGCAGCTTTTAACCTTATGGGAGATATTAGACCATAACTGACCTTGGTAAACTATATAATATGATACACTAGTCTATAAAACCACAATAAACTCTCATATACACAAAAATATTAGATATTACTCCATAAACAACGTCCTATACTCTAGACTAGGAAACATTAGTCCAAAACACAACAGCAATAATTTTCTTCCATACCCTAGAATATGAAATATTAGTCCTTAAACTACTTCAATAAACACTCACATATTGTAGAATAGGAGATGTTAGTCTATAAACAACCTCAATAAACACTCCTATATGCAATAATAGAAGATATTAGTCCATAAACAACCTCAATAAACACTCATATACACTAGAACAGGAGATATTATCCATAACAGTCTGAGTAAATTGTCCTATATATTAGAATAAAATATATTGGTTCATAATTCTCCTATATACATGATAAAAAGATATTAGTTCATAAACAACCTCAGAAAACACTCCTATACACTAGAACATGAGAAATTAGTTCATAAATGCAAATAATGCAATATATTCTCATATGTACTATAGTAAATGGTATTTAGTTCATAGACAACCTCAATACTTTCTCCTATAGACTAGGAAAGGAGATGTTAATCCATAAACAACCCTAATAAACACTCCTGTACACTAGAATAAGAGATATTAGTTCATAGTCAACCTCAATAAATTCTCCTATAGACTGTATATCAGTGGATGTATAGTCTATAGGATATGGATATATCAGTCCAAAACCAACTCCAATAAACATTCCTATGCATGGATATTGGTCCATAAACAATCTAAACAATGAGTCAAAAGATTCAAAGATGAGTCAAAACCATCACTCTATACATCACCAACAGTGAACGAAAGTGTATGAAAAGTGTATGCAACCTGATCTATATGCAAAAAACATAGCTCTCAGCTTTTTCGAAAAACTAACCGATCAGTTTGATGGGAAGGAAATGGTCCACACTGCCAAACTGGAGCTTACCAATGCAATATCTCTATTCTGACAAGGTAAAAAAAAACTGCATTCTCACTTAAAAAAAACTGAGAAATAGTCATGCTCCAAAGAGAACATGGACTGATTACATCTAGTCTAAAAGCCTTAAAAGGGTGTTTCAGTATGTTAGACATGGAGAGGTTTGATACAGTACCTGTCAGAAGTTGGCACACATCTACTATATTTTCACCATTATTTTTACTAGTTTCCAAATTGTTTCTATTTTTTCCATATATTATTTTAAAACAATAGTGAACATGAGAACTATTAAGTAACACATAAAGAATTATGCACTGACCAATAAAGTTAAACTGGTCTGTAACTGTCCTATCACATTTCTCCACAGACGGCGCAGACGGTGTTAGTGGTAGTGGTGGTTTTCTGTCTCTCCTGGCTTCCTCACCATGTGGTGCACCTGTGGGTGGAGTTTGGCTCCTTCCCCCTGAACCAGGCCTCCTTCATTTTTCGGGTGGTTGCCCACTGCCTCGCCTACAGCAACTCCTCCGTCAACCCCATCATCTATGCCTTCCTCTCCGAAAACTTCAGAAAGGCCTACAAGCAGGTGTTCAAGTGCCAAATCTCCAGTGAGTCGCCGCTAAATGACATCAAGGAGGTCCGCAGTAAAGCCGAAACCCCTCCCTCCACTAACTGCACTAATGTCTGATGTGTTTCAGGGTTTTGGAGCAGACTGGAGGAATAGGACTGTCCACAAAGCCTGGAAATTAAAGCTGAATAATACCGGGGCTGATCCTTATACTATAAACTCTGCGCTTGAGCCTGCTAATGTGATGCTGTTGACATTATGCCTCAAACATTTCTCTCAGTCTTTCAGCTTCTTTGGAGTTAAAGGAGTAGTTTGGGGGTGAAAAAAAATTTCCCAAATGGCCCCAGAATAGCCCTAAATGTAGTCAATCTGCAAGACATGTTTGCTATTTGATCTGTAAAAACTGACAAAAAATGCAGGGTATAGCTAAAAACCACAGTAGCAGTTTTCAAAATTTTGTTCTGGCAGCATATCATGTACTTAAGTCAGAGAAGCTACTTCTAATAGCAAATCTATTTAGGGGTGTGTGAGGATTTAAGCATGTTTGCACCATGCTTATTGTAGTAAACTTGCATCACATGCTAGCAACATTATCATAACTTTTTTATATTCAAGGCTAAACTAAGGAAGCAAACTTTAGACAACAAACATGTCTTCTACATTTGGGATGAAGGGGAAATTGTGAAAATTAGATTGTTTTTCCTATATATAACTCTTTCAGCATGTCTCTGGGGCTACACTTTTCTTTAGATTGTTAGCATAGCAGCAACCATGGACAGCAAAAAACGTAAGAGGAAGTCTAGACCTGGTATATCAGAGGTCAGTCACAATGTGTTTTTTTTCTGGTCCATCTGAACCTAAGAATGTAGCTGCAGGACTGATCAGCATTAATGATAATGTCATTACAATTAAAGGTTTATAACGTTATTAGCCGTAGGCTCTGGAGCAGGTTAAATGTATTTAAATGTGAGTAATGGAATAATGTGAGTTCAGAACATGCTTTTCAATAGGAAAAACAGAATTTGTAGCAAAATATTCTCCATTCAATTCAACTTTGTCATGTGCAGCACAATGAAAAGTCTTCTCACTGGTGCACACAGTGCATGGTACACACAGCAGTACACAATAAAAAAGTGCTGAAATGACATAGGCAAACATGTTTTTTAAGCAATTCACTTAGCACTAAAAGTGTGAGACCAGCATATACTTTTGCAGCAAGTTTTTTCTTTTGCTCACTGGGTTGGTACAGCTCTGCATACAAAGAAGCTGCATTCAAAAGTTTGAACACTCCCAGTGACACACCCCGGTTGATGTTCTATGTGAAAATAAGTCAGCACTTCAACAAACTTAAATATGGCATATTCGTGCAAATTTTAGTGCACAATTTCTGTTTATTTATTGAATTTAACATTAGGATGAACATAAAATGTACAGTGTAAAATGTGCCCCCAATATGTTACATTTAGCAAAAAAAACATAGTTGTGTGGAGGATCAACATGTAATTTGACCAGGGATGCCCCAACTGTTGTAAACGAGTGTGTTTATTTATTTGCATGCAGACAACACTGTATGTGTCAGGTGTGTTTATTGTGCCTCTATTTATGCTAAGCCTCATTAGAAAGAAATGAGACATGCTAATATAGTACCTCATTTGAATGTGCATTCAGCCATTGTAATGACACATAAGCTGCTTTTTTGTTTTTTATTAAGAGTTAATTTTGCTGGTCGCTGATTGCCTTTTCCTGTGTTAGCGCGCATTATAAAGACGTATGGCCTTGGTTGTTGTTGGTTCTGTTCAGCAATTACCGCTGTAACAGCAGCAGTGGCCTGTTAAATCCCAAAAATGGGGAAACCAGACCAGAGACTGGAATCGCTCTCTTAAAACTTCCTGTCTGCCTCACCATAATGAAATTGGACCAAATGGACTGTGATTGCATTAGGGAATCACACAGAGAATCAGGCACAAACATACACTGCCATGTAGCTTATGGAAATCACAGCACTGGTGGCAGAACAGTGGTCATGCAGGCTCACAAGACCCTAAAGCAGGAGTGCATTTGGCTTCATGCTAGAGGGAGGAGTCATTCGAGAAAATTGTTTTTTTTTTAAAGCAAGACACTTCAAACCAGTAGAGTTTTATTATGGGTGCATGATCACTCAATCAATGAATCAGTCAATCAGTCAGACTTTTTTTAAATCTAGCGTACATTGAGGGTGACCCTCATTTCCAGTGTAGCTGAGCATTATACAAAATAGGGGATTAAAAATATAAATATAATTAAATATAAAATTAAATGTAAATATAATTCTGTATAATATGAGTCTAACAAAGAAACTGAGGTAGAGCATAAGGATACGATTAAAACAGTATGGAGCTTTAGGCAGTTTAAAACAAAAAATGATCATCAGAACAAACAAAAAAATGTATTCATAAAAATCAAATGAAACAACTGAATAAGATAAAAATGAAGACAATAAAAAGAATCAAACAACATAATGATGTCTACTCAGCCTACATATATGTATTACTAGTCAATAAATGGAAAAATTATTATTATTGGTCCAATACTGGAATTACTGATGATAATTACACTTTTAGCACTCAGTGTGCGTGAACTAGGTACATTCTGGCAAACTAAACTCACCTAATTTTCTTATTAAAAGCTAGCTAGCTATCTTGCTGTTGCCATTTGTCCTCTAAACCCGCCATTAAATTCCTAACATCTGGAATACAATCAATAACATAAGCAAAACAAGCTAATTAGCAATATGATATTGTTAGCTAAGTTTTAGTATTAGTATTTTAGTATTAGTTTTAGTGTTAGTTTTTTACTGCATGTAGTTTGTTGCACATGTGACACACATCCTCGTGCTTAATTGGAGATTTTCTGCCGTGATAACTTATTTTACATCAATAGCTGGACTGGTTTAGAAATTTCACACTCAGTTTGTTCCCTCCTTAAGAAGTCAACGTTCCCACCCATATTTATCCCTAAATTTCTCATGGCTGTACAGAGATGTTCTCATTCGAGATCACGAGACCAACGCAAGAGTAAGGACACACGAGACGCTGATTTTTTTTGCCTAAACCTGAAGCATTAAGAACACTAAATACCCAGTGTAATATGTATATATATATATATATATATATATATATATATATATATATATACTAGCTGGGTGGGTCCTGAGGGCTAGTTTGAGAGCACTTTAGCATTGTTACATGCACTTGCTATGGTAAATGGTAAAACCATCAAATGTAGAATATCTATTTAAATGAATGCAAACTATTTAAAATTAATTAATTAAAGTATCTGGTTTATATCAGTATTGGTCACAATAAGATATTAAGAATTCTTTATTATTTTGGCCCAGAAATTCCATGTCAGTGCAACTCTAGTTAATCATTTAAACAACAGATTCCACAATGAGTCTGTTTATACTTTGTGCATCTTGGACTTATGAGGTAGTTATCAATCAGGCTGAGAGTGAATGCAAACAAGACTCATTACTATCAAGTCACTAATACTACTTCGAGAGGAGGTTTGAGATACACAGTTAAATTTTTTTGACAGTCATACATAATATAATATAATATAATATAATATAATATAATATAATATAATATACAACCCCATTTCTAAAGGTGGGTGCTGGGCAAAATGCAAATAAAACCAAAATGCAATGATGTGCAAATCATTTAAATGCTATATTTCATTGAAAATAGCATAAAGACAACAAATCAAATGCTGAAACTGAGAATTTTTATTGTTTTTTGAAAAATATATGGCCATTTTGAATTTGATGCCAGCAACACACTTCTAAAAAGCTGGGACAGGGGCATGTTCACCACTGTTTTTCATCGCCTCTTCTTTTAACAACACTCTATAAGCATTTTGGAACTGAGGAGACCAGCTGCTGTAGTTTTGAAAGTGATATGTTTTCCCATTCTTGTTTTATATAGGTTTTCAGCTGCTCAACAGTTCGGGGTCTCCTGTGTCATATTTTTTATTTCATAATGCACCAAATGTTATCAGTGGGTGACAGATCTGGACTGCAGGCAGGCCAGTTTATCACCCAGACTCTTTTAATACAGAGCAATGCTGTTGTAATATGGGCAGAATGTGGTTTTACATTGTCTTGCTGAAATAATCGAGGCCTTCCCTGAAAAAGACGTCATCTTGATTGATGGCAGCTCACCTCAGTCAATTTTAAATGAGCTCAGTCCCAGAGAAGGTGGCAGCGTTTCTGAATCCTGTTTATGTATGGTTTCTTCTTTGTGTTTTAGAGTTTTAACTTGCATTTGTGAATGCAGCAACAATGTTCACAGATAATGTTTTTCAGAAGTGTTTCTGAGCCCATAGTGATTTCCACTACAGAATCATATCTGTTTTTAATGCTGTGCCATCTGAGGGCCCAAAGATCATTGCCAGCAAATACTGTTTTTTGGCCTTGTCCCTTGCATACAGAGATTTCTCCAGATTCTCTGAATCTTTTAATGTTATTATGTACTGTAGATTATGAAAAGCAAAAGTTCTTTGCTATTTTACGTTGAGAAACATTATTCTTGTATTGTCGCACTATTGATTGTGCAGTCTTTCACAGAATGGTGAACCCTCTTCCCATCTTTACTTCTGAAAGGCTCAGCCCCTCTGCTCTTTTTATACCCAATCATGTTACTGACCTCTTGCCAATTAACCACCAGGTGTTTTTTTTAGCATTACACAACTTTACCAGCCTTTTGTAGCCCCCATCCCAATCTTTTTGGAATGTGTTGCTGCCATCAAATTCAAAATGGGCATACATTTTTCAAAACAAACAATAACATTTCTCAGTTTCAACATTTCATAGTTGTTTTTGTACTATTTTCAATTAAATATAGGGTTTAAATGCCATTTGTCGATAGGCCAATAGTCTTACTTCCATTGTGGTCATCTGAAAAATGTTTTTACTAGTTGAACTATTAGATCTAAAACCTAACTCTTGGTAATTATGGAGGTTTCTTACTAAGTTAACATAATTAAGTAAGTAGCATTTGGATCAACTGCATTTTAGATGGAATTGAACCAAGTGTAAATTTATGTTTCTTCAAGACACATACATAAGCTCCTCCCAGACAAAAATGTCTGTCATTTATGTGGCCAAGTGGAAATAGAATACGGATAAAGAACACTGCATTAGCCACTAATATTCAGAAAACACATGTTGTTTGTGGAAATGCTTTCGTCATAATGAAGGAAGTGAGCAGTTACAGATATGCTAGGTAGAGTCAACAATAAAGCTTTTCAGTGGTGTGTGATATAACATGGTTTAGCTGAGTGTGACTGAGCTAAGCCCTCTTCAAAATTGCTAATCCTTAGAGAAAACAGTTAGACGAGACCAGACATGCTAAAATGAACGTACTTCTTTATTTTAACGTGTTAATATTTTTATCATTGCAGTGTAAGAGATAATACAAGCATTTCTCTTTGTAGTGTCTTGCCTTTAATATAAGTGTCCATTAGGTACCTAGTCTGAACAACAAGCAGCAAAAAATCACATCCAGTCACATCTGCTTGGAGCCACATTTGCATACAAATGCAGTAATTTCACTGTAAGATTTCACGTTGTTAGCATGCTATACCAGTGAATCTGATCACACATAGCAGCAAAATCTGACCCTGCTGCATGATCACAACCATAAGCAGTTGTCTACAAGGGACTGTGCGACTATTAATCTGTACCAGTCATTCAAGAAAATAGTTGTTTAGACATCATTAAAACATTAAACAAATATGAAGGTTTTGGACATTGGTAAAATGTATTTTGGTAGTAGCTTGCTAAAAGGGGCTGGCTGTAGCAGCTGGTGCTGTGGTTTGACCAGAGATGCACTGCAGAAAGGTTTCAGCCTCAGGCACTCTGCCCACAGATGTACACAGACTGTCAGATGCGAACAACACGCTAAAATCCCCACAGTTCTAAGAAGCTCACCTCTCTCAGTGAATTTAAAGTAGCTTTGGTCCGTGCACTGTCCACTAGTAAAAACACATACTAGTAGCAAGCGGTTGCAGCTACTCACTATTAAATCTTTCACAGCAAGAAACATGATATCCTATTTAAAACATTATTGCTGAATTGTGTTTGAAACTGTAGTTTGTAAGCAAACAAAGATATTCTTGTGTGTTTGCCAACTGGTATTCCAAGTTTGTTTTTGTTATGTACATGACACACTAGTCTGTGATTTGTTGCTGTGCATGCCAGTCAAATGGCCTATCACAAGACCTGGGTCATCAAGTTGTTGACCCATGGGCACAATATTTGGTGAGTCCCTACCTGCCTACCTTTTTGGGTAGTCAATGATTTAAGTGCATAAGCACATTTTTTCCCATTTGAGACAAAATGATACCAAAGTTACACACAGACTAATGACAGCACAGATTAACACAAAGCCAACAAAAAATGCGGCATTTCCTGATAAAGAATGCGTCAAGCACATTTACTCCAAAGAGAAAGACAAATTTAAAATCAGACTGCTGAAATGTATATAAAGAGGACAAAAAGCAGCAAACTTAAAAACCTAAACCTAGCTAAATTGTACTGCCACAGCAGGTGGGGGAAATGTTTTTATTTCCATTTAGATCTTAACTCTGATGATGACACAGATCACTGCCGACAATGCAACTTTTTTCTTGAACAAGTTTCAGGTCTCTTTTACAGCCCCCCAGGCACATCTTTTAAATATATGGAGCTTTAAATTCAAAGTACATTCAAAGGAACACTAGCCTACAGCTAAAAGCCTGAAAGCTGGAATAAAGTAATGGTGGTTAGTGGGATGGTTGCTATGCAGTGGAAAAAAGGAAAAAAAATTAAACTAAAGTTTGAGTTTTGGGTTCCCCCTAATGATATGGATACCCATAAACTTATGATAGTAACTTCTTTTTTTACTGCGTTGCCATAGTGTTCGAAAAATTAGATAAAATTCTTACAAACCCAATTCCAAAAACATTCGTACAGTATGGGACAAAGGTTGAAATGGCAATCAAAACAGAAAGCAGTGATTAATAAATTCTGTTTGAAATGTATTAAATTGAAAACAGGACAAAAACATGAAATTTGTAATTTAACTTCATGAACTTTCTTCGTAAATATATGCTTTTTATGATGCCTGCAACATGTTCTTGCTGGAGGCATGTTTACCACTGTGGTACATTACCTTTCCCTTTAACACACCTTAATAAATGTCTGAGGTCTGAAGACACTCTTGAAAACCAATTTTTTTGTTTGCCATTTTTCAGTTATACAAGTCTTCAGCTACGCAACCATATGGGGTCTTCGCTGTCATATTTCCACTTCGTAATGTGCCATATGTTTTCAGTAGGAGACAGGCAGGCCAGTCACCTGCGCAACATAGCAACGCTGTTGTAACATGCGTAGAATGTGTTTTGGCGTTGTCATGTTAAAATAAGAATGGACGTCCCTGAAAAAGGCAGCATATTTTGGTCCAAAATGTGTATATATCTTTTAGTGTTAATGGTGCTTAACAGGTATCCAAGTTACCCATGTTATGGGCACTAACCATCACCCCATACCATTAATGACCCTGGCTTTTAAACTACACTGAGAATAATTTTCTTTAATTCTTAGCCCTGGAGAAGATGACATCCATTATTTACATAAACATCTGAAAGGTCCTTGAGACCATAATACACATTTATACTGTAACAGTACACTATATCAGTCCACAGAGTTTGGCAGCGTTTCTGGACTTAGTAGATATATGGCTTCCAGTACAATCTTAACTTGCATTTGCAGGTGCAGCGTTGAACTGTGTTTACTGACAACAATTTGTGAAAGTATTCCAGAGCCAATGTGTTGATATCCATAACAGAAACATGGCAGGTTTTAATGCAGTGCTGCCTGAGGGACCAACAGCAACAGACATTCATTTGGAATTTTTGGCCTTTCTTTTTATGCACAGAGATTTCTCTGTATTCCCTGAATCTTCCTTGGATGCTCCTATTATACGCTATAACTAAGGCAAAGTCCATAAGGTTTATATACTTCTCAGGTGAACGCGATCTCTTGTGGCTTGGAGGGGAATGGTCGACAGCAGATGTGACAGGCGGATTTTGGGCTGAGCTTGGACTGATTTTTGACATGCAACATAAGGGTCAGATCAGGCTTTGTTTTCTAATGAGTCATTTTTAATGGAGTACATTCATTTCTTATTTGAAGGACATACATTTTGTGTGCTGTCATGCATTTTATCTCTTACTCTCTGTCTCTCTATTGTAGTCCAATATGTGTCCTACAAAGCCGTGGACAAAATAAAAAGAAAGCATAACTGTTTAAAATTCTGAATGAGTCATGGACGGTTTCATTGGGGAATCGTTTTGATCTGGTCATTATTTCAGATAATGAGCACCCTGGTCATGTACAGAGCTTGTGACAGTTTTTGAGTTATGATAAAATGAGGACCAGAGCATCAGATCTCTAGTGTCAGATTCACTGTAGTTGCAGCTGTTCTGCAGCAGTTACTAGCCAGAAATAAACTTCAATGTCACAGTTCTTCCTCTGAGCAGTTATGTCAGTGTCAGCTATAGCAAATGCTTAGTTGCAGATCATTTTTTTTTACTGTCTATCAAATCAAGAACTTAGTAACAAAGCACAGCAATGTAAAAACTGTCTGTAATAATCCATCTTTGTTAGTCCATGCGAGCTGGTTCAGGTCAAGTTTGGGTTTCAAATTTAGCTCTACCAGTCGGGCCTGGTCAGATGGAGTCCCAAAGTCACAGGTATGGATTGGGTCAGACTTCAATATTATGTCCATGCAGACCTCTAATTGAGACACAGGCTTCAGTGTGTAATTAGCTGATGAGCTGAATTAGGTCTGTTAAACGAGGTAAACTCTGCAGTGCTGTTGTCCTCCAACAGTCAAACACTAATTAGGCGTGCACAAAGACACGACTGAGCCTCTGAAATTCTATTGAACAGCTCTCCCTATCTTAAGCTAAAGATAGAGATTAAGATATTCACTGCATTTTTTGTATTTTGAAAGATAATACAACCAGATATTGCACACCTACTCAAGGGAGCAGGGTAGAGGTTTTAGGATGGTGCTGACAAAAAAAAAACCAAGCTGAAGATCTAATCGCTTAGCTGTAATAAAAAACACGGTAACACTTTCTATGAATGTCACCTTTGTAAGCATCCATAAACACATTCATAACATGTTATAATGCCTTCATAAGGCATTATAAACATGGCTATAAATATTTATAAAAATGCATTAGACGTTATAGCCATGCTTATTATGCATTATGAATTGTTAACATAATACATTATAAGTACTGATCATAACAAATTATAAGAGCTCATAAGTCGTATTTGTCCGCTTTAAGTAAAGTGAAGCGTACTGTACTAAAGCCTCCTCCAGTGTCAAGAGTGAGGCTTCAAGTTGAAGTATTTACTTAAGGATTTACTGAAACACTAAAACATACACAATAAAGCACATTACAAGCTTCAAATGTCAGAGTTTAAACTAGTGCTGCCATCCGTGTTTTACCTAACATGGGAAAGTTAATGTACACCACCGTTAGCTTGGTATTTGTCTTTACTTTACACTCTCCAAGCTGGGACTGACTTCATTGACACTGACAGTATAACATGTTATCGACACTACTTATAATGCATTATATTAACAATTCATAATGTATAATAAACATGGCTATAAAGTGTAATTCATTTTTATAAATGTTTATAATCATGTTTATAATGCCATATGAATGGATTATAACATGTTATAAATGTGTTTATAGATGCTTACAAACGTGACATTCATAGAAAGTGTTACCAAAAACACTTTGCAACTGAATCATGACCGAATCGCTTGCCTTGCCAGCTGTTGGCCACTCTGGGCGCCTATCGCTACAACACAAGCAGGCTGACCATGGCCGCGACCCAATCAGTTACTTTGCCACATATCAATAATCTGATTGGTTGCCACTCTGCTCCTTTGCATTATGTTTGTCCAGAGATGTCCATGTCCATGAGAGAGAGCTAAGTGAGCACTGTGTGCAATATCAGTTTGTGTCAGTTATTATGAACCTTATAACACATAATGACATTTAATGATGGAAATGATCAAAAATGCAAATCAAAAAAGGCAAAACATTTTGCATTACATCACTGTTTATGTTATGTATTATAGTGCTTAATATTTCAACACACTTAAAATATACTGCATGGCCCAAAGTATGTGGACACCTGACCATCAGACCTGTATGAGCTTGTGACCCATATGATCCGTATGTCCTGATGTTGCTTCGAGAAGCACTATGAAACTCTATAATGAGTGATTCAACAGAGGATTGGTGATTTTTATGCACTTCAGCACTCAACGGCCCTGCTCTGTGAGTTTGTATGGTCTATCGCTTTGTGGCTGAGCTGTTGTTGCTCCTAGATGCTTCCATTTTACAATAATAGCACTTGCAGTTGACTGGAGCAGATCTAGCAGGGCAGAAATTTCACAAACTGACCAGTGGCAAAGATGGCATCCTATAACAGCGGCATGTTTAAAGTCACTGAGCTCATCTGCACAACCCATTCTACTGCCGATGTTTGTCTGTGGAGATTGCATGGCTATGTACTTGATTTAATACAATTGTTAAACAAAGGTGTGGTTGAAACACTCATAATTAATTATTAATAATTAGGAGAGGTGCCCACATACTTTTGCCAGTAAAGTGTAAATATAAGAATAAGATTCATCAATTGCACTACACCATCAGCACCCACTTCCTTTACACTTAACGCATTATACTTCACTCACTTTATATGCACAGACAACTAAATCTGAAGATATTGTATGTACTATTCACAATGTTTATGCTTGTTGTGTGAAAGACCACTGCTAATAATAAGTCTGCACTGATAATACGTGTACAACAGTCACTGCTGCTGTGGTCCTGTGCTTAATAGTTTTGCAGTTTATTTCATATAGGGTTACCAGGTGACCGGTTTTGGACTGGACAGTCTAGTTTTGAAATCTGCTGTCAGGTTGGTACTATCAACAGGGCCTGCCTTGTGGATTCTTAGTTTTGGATTTGTCCTCATGCACGTACATCCTGCCTCAAATTACATGTAGTGTAATATCCAGATCTGTCCTTCATGTATATGTTCATGTATATGTCCTTCTTGTTAAGATGTTTTGTCATACCTGTTACATTGTATGAAAATAAGGACGGTCAGAATAAGAACAATAAAAATAAACATTACATGATTCGTAGTTCTTTATGGTCAATTAGTTTAATTACATGTCAATTTGAATTCAACAAATCAGGTTGCAGATGTCTGGCCCAACCTACCAAAAACACTTAACACAGTCCATGTAAAAAAATTGAATGCTCAACTGTCATAAGCTCCTAACTGAAGAATAATACAAGTTCTGTCAAGAGATAAATGTGAAATGTTCTCAGCTTTGCTCTTCAATTATATAGCTCAACATAAACAAATGTGTGGTCAGAGAGGAAAAGGTAGCGTGTCTTATTTGTCATCATCAATATGTGAAGAGTTTATTGCAGGTGAATTGAGAGAGGCAAAGTATTTTTCAGTCTTCATAGGCTCTACCCCAGACCTTGCTCATGTTAACCAACAAACAAGAAGGAGATGCAGTTGAATGTTTTATTGATTTTGAGCTGATTACGAGTCACACCAGAGAGGGTTTAGCCGAATGTATGATTGCCATGATGAAAGATGTTGGCCTAGATCTTTCCAATTGTAGACGATAATCATATAACAATGCACATAACATGTCCAGGAAATATAGTGGACTACAAGCCCACCTAAAGCAAATAAATCCACTCATTCATTATATACCTTGTGCTACCCATTCCCTGAATTTAGTTGGTGTAAACAGCATTGAAGCTAGTGGTCCAGATGTTGGGCATTACTTTGATTTGTTACAAAGCTTGTACACATTTTGTTCTGCATCAGGGCAAAGGTGGGAACAGGTCTTTAGAAATACTAATATACAAATAGGGTTAACATTAAAATCACTCTCAACTACCTGGAGCAGCCGGGCTGATTACACCAAAGCGCTTTACCAGCTGAGTTGTGGTTTTCAGTCATTGTTCTCAAACGTATACATTCCTCTCTGTCTTTTTCCTGATACTTTGAGTCACAAACTATGAGGGAGAATGTTTGTTTTCTCTAATGGGTAGGATTAAAAATGAACTAAACTAAACTTAAATGGGTCAGAGACGATTCAACATGTTGGACATGATGATTTGGTGGATGCATTTGCGAAGAGAAAAACAAGACAGAAACTTGTTGTTTAAGGTAAGACTGCCTTCTATATGTTTACTAAGGCTACTCAAATACCCCAGTGGATGTGCAATGTATTAATGTATGCACTTTTTTGCATAAGACGCATATGTTGCTTTGGGGAGGGGGTGTTCAGGGCTCCTTGCATTTATTTGTGAGGGGTGAGGCACAAGGTGGGCTGCATTGGTTCATGTGTGGCAGGAGGGGGGCCCTGTGTTGGTTCATGCCCAGGGGCCCATGTTTTGGATCTGCATGCATCTGTCTATGTAAAACAGTCAAAAGGGTATGTAACAGACTGCTGTTTGAATGTTATTAGAATTATTCAGCATATAACGCAGATTGATGACTTTTCATGAAGTTATAATTGCAAAACCCTATAGAAGGCTTTTAATTTGAAACAAAGGATACAGGAAGTGTAGACACATGGCGACACCCAACCGCATCTTCCCTATGTCTATGTAGCCGACAAGAGGGAGAGATAAGGACAGAGAGAGGTGAGAAGAGAGAATGGTACATTAAACTAGCTAACGTTACGATAGATAGATTTTACAATTTAAAATAACATTCGCACTGTAACGTTATTCTCTATTGATGTTTATGGCCAACTAATTGTTGTTATTATTATTATTATTATTATTACTACTACTACTACTATTCATACATTGTGAAATAATAGTCCAGCTAACCTAACATTAACATTAGCAAACTCAATGAATCATAATACTGGTAACATTCCTTCAATAAACATCAGTAAAATAATTGCCAGCGATGTTTATGTTGGGAAGGTTATCTTTAAAATTTTTATTTTGATTATGGCAGACATTTGAAACTCGTTCAATGGCTTTCTAGTAACAGTTTCTTTACTTTGGATGTTGTAGTTTGGATGCTGAAAGTAAAGATTTAAAGATTCTATTAAACTAATCTTTTAATAGAATGCCATTTATTAGTCTGTCACTGATGTCTATTAAAATTATCATAAGAACAAAACACTGAAGGCAAACAATTTCCTTTAGGTACCAAGTGGCTATGAAATAACATTTTGCAAACAAGCAAAGTTTCAGTTTAAGATTTATTTGCAACTTAGTTACAAGTTTAAATTTAATAAAAACGTGTTTTAAACACAGGTTCACAAATGAGTTTTCCTTTACTATATTGCATCTGTAGGTCTCTGTTCATAAACATAAACTAGCAAAAACAAATTTACTATAAAAGGAAATAGTGTTTGTATAAATTCAGAAAAAAGACACATGCCAGTCACAACTGTATATGTGTACATATTTCTATATTGTGGTCTATTTACACAAAGTTAGGTTAGTTCCATCATTTATGTTGGAATAGGCACTCCCAAAATTTTACGCTGCTGCACTGACGTTGAACCGTATGCTTGCCCTGGGTCGGTAAGTCCAACAGGTCAAAACAAGCTCAAAACTAAGTGTGTGCTGTACCCTGATTGGCATGCTGACATGTTATGTTTTTCTACACACATAAGCCAAAAGGAACGACAGATTTCGCATAATGTAGTGGAGTAAAAAGTAAGATATTTGACTTTGAAATGGTGGAGTGGAGTGAAAGTAAAACGTCACCCAAAATGGAAATACTTCAGTACACATACACGAAAAAACTGCTTAAGTACAGTAACGAATTACATTTACTTAGTTACTGTCCACCACTGTATATTTGAATGTGATATTATTTATGAAGTGAAAAACATGCTATCTATTGAGTTTTGTAGAGCCAACCTGTTGGAAGGTACATGGAAACTTTGACAGCATCTTTAATCATGTCAGTCATAATCCTTGGTTTGCAGAGCAATTCGCCTTGAGAAAATAGTGTCTCTTGAACAAATGGCTGAAGAAATGTGACAACCTTAAATAAATAAAAGGTGTATGTCATGTTTTTTATTGGATTTTATTTTATGTTGATACTTGCACCAAAATAAATTTTATGTACATCTGGTACCTGGCCAATAAAGATTCTGATGTTCCACATGCATATAATGATTCAAGGTATAAGGGATTGCACAGGGTATCTGGTGTGTCATAATTTCCAAACTGAGAAACACTCAGTATTTAGTACTATAGCACTCAGTATATACAACCCCATTTCCAAAAAAAGTTGGGATGCTATGCAAAATGTAAATAAAAACAAAATGCAATGATGTGCAAATCATTTAAACCCTATATTTGATTGGAAATAGTACAGAGACAACACATGCAATGTTGAAACAAACATGTTATTTTATTTTTTTTTTTATTTAGAATTTGATGCCAACAACACATTCCAAAAAAGTTAGGACGGGGCCAACAAAAAGCTAGTAATGTTGTGTAATGCTAAAAAAAGCACCTGGTGGTTGATTGGCAACAGGTCATTAACATCATATGGGTATAAAAAAGCTTTCAGAAGTAAAGATGAGGAGGGGTTCATCACTCTGTGAAGACTGCACGATTAAATAGTGCAACAATTCAAGAATAACATTTCTCAACATAAAATAGCAAAGAACTTTTGCTTTTTATCATCAGTGTACAAAATAACATTAAAAGATTCAGAGAATCTGGAGAAATCTCTGCATGTAAGGGACATGGCCAAAAACCAGCATTTGCTGGCTGTGATCTTTGGGCCCTCAGGCAGCATTGCATTAAAAACAGACATGATTCTGCAGTGGAAATCATTACATGGGCTCAGAAACACTTCTGAAAACCACTGCCTATGAAAACATCTTGTCACTACATCCACAAATGCAAACAAAGTAAAAACTCTAAAACGCAAAGAAGAAACCATATATAAACAGGATTAAAATGGACTGAGTGGAAGTGGAAAAGTGTCCTGTGGTCCAAAAAATCAACATTTGAAATACTTTTTGGAAATCATGGACACTTTGTCCTCTGTGCTGAAGACCACTCTGCTTGTTATCAGTGCATAACATTTGGCGCATTATGAAATGAAGAATACAACAAAAGAGATCCAGAACTGTTGAGCAGCTGAAATTCTATCTCAAACAAGAATGGGAAAACATTTCACTTTCAAAACTGAAGCAATTGGTTTCCTCAGTTCCCAAACACTTACAGTGTGTTAAAAGAAGAGGCGATGAAACACAGTGGAAACATGCCCCCATCCCAACTTTTTTGAAACGTGTTGTCAGCATCAAATTCAAAATGGGCATATATTTTTCAAAAAAACAATATAATTTCTCAGTTTCAACATTTGATATGTTGTCTTTGTAGTATTTTCCTTTAAAAATATGGTTTACATGATTTGCAGATCATTGCATTCTATTTTTATTCAAATTCTGCACAGCGTCCCAACTTTTTTGGAAATGGGGTTTTAGTACCCCACTCATACTATTCACTGAGTACTGAATAGTATGCCAGCTTTTCAGTCGTGCAGGGCAATGAATGTGCATGGAATAATGTGGAATTTTTCATATAAACAGCTCTTATAGTTCACAAGTTGTCTTTTTTTTTACTAATAAGAACAACAATGTAGCATCAACAACATCCTTTAGGAGCTAAGAAGTTCTGATAAAAGTAACAGGCACTGACAGGGGTGAAGCTGTGGCAGCTATGTGGTGCTGGTTTGGAGCTATGCTTGCCATCCAGGGGGGCAAGCCTTCAATGATACCACCAAAGAGGATCACAAGTGCTCCACCGCCACTGCCACCAAACTGATATGGCTTCAGTGAGCACAAGCTCCTGTGCAGAGGTGGCTGAAAATAAGTCACCAGTCTTCACCGTTGAAAAAAACCTTCTATACTGTGGCCTCATTTTCAGGAGATTAATGCTTCTGTAATTACAATTCATGGATGCTTCTGTTGTAGTCATCATTGATATCATGAGGCAACAACTGGCATTATTTGCATCCAGATTTACCAGTGGCTGTCAATAAAGTAATTCCATCTGACTTAGCTAGAAATGAATGAAAGGTCTAATGACTCAAATTAGTAATATAAGCAATTATTGCATCAACATTGTCCCAGTGCACAAATCAACAGTTAACTCAGACAGGGAGCAGTGATCATTAAGTTCTAAAGGCCAGATCACACCAGCCAAACTGAATGGGATGGGATGGTGGGACATTCATCTGCTCCTCTCTTTTCTCTGGTTTTAGAATGTTACCAGCTGACAGACAGATTAGCAGGATGGCAAAGACGGCCACCATGTCACGAGCAAGGAAGGTGCTGACTTAAAGCACCTTAAAGAAGATCCTTCTCCACCTGGTCTTCATCATACCAAAGACCTGCTCTATGATGTTCCAGGCTTTGGCATGGTAGCACACTCTTCCTTCTGTTGGTTTTTAGAAGTTAGTGATGATGGTTAGTGATGAAGTTAGTGATGATGGGTGCTGATACATGGGTATCACCTATCCCCCATGGTGAAGTTACCTCTAGAGGGTTGAGTGCACTTAGGTAGATTTGGCTATTCTTCAGCACCCTGGTGTCATGAACAGAACCCAGATACCCAATGTTAATGTCCAGAAATCTGCTTCTGCTGTTGTATGTTGCCTGGTGCTAGACAGAAGCAAACAGCTTGTGGTTGATGTAGTTCTGGCCATCCAGACCTTGTGGAACCTTCACTTGAAAACAACACCCATCAGTAGCACCCACACACTTGGAGAACACCAGTGAGTTGGCTGCCTGAACAAATCCTGCACTCATTGCAGAGATGTCCTGTTGTGTTGGGAAGTAGATTACTTCCTCCAACAGGGTGAGTACCTCAGCATAGAAGCAGTGGGCTAGACTATGCACAGTGCTTCTCGAGACAAGTGGCAATTGGTACCCCATAGGACAATCAATGAATAAGCTAGTACAAACTGAACAGACCCAAATCCCATGTGCCCACCCATGAGTGTGTCCTCAGGGGAGGAGTAGCACAGCCTGGCTTCCTCTGGCATTACAGGACAGATTATGGTATCTTGCATTTAGTACTTATTTTATGCATGCAGTGTATACCATCATGTTTAGTAACCTGGGGAAATTCATCACTATAATCATCACCTTTATCAAGACATTTAGAGTTAATTAGGAAAAACTCCTTTACGTCTGTAACTGCCAACAGTGCGGTCCAGCTATGACATCAAACTCTCCTTATTGCCACCCTCCGATGCTGTGTGTATAGAGCATGGTGCAGCATTAAAGAAAATGTAACAGCTTGTGCCATATTGCACAAAATTGGACGTGAACTGGCGACAACTCAGGTCACATTCAGCAAACATATTAATTATTTTGCTCACTTTGACATGCCTGTATTGCATTGCATTTACATTACTGTATTGCAAATTTCTTTGCAACTAGATTGGTGTAATAATAATAATAATAATAATAATAATAATAATAATAATGATAGTAATACATTTTAATTATATAGTACACTTTTCATGACAATGTCGACTCAAGGTGCTTTACAGAAAAAATAAACAAAACTAAATTCATAAAAACATGTCTATAAAGAAGAGGCTTAGAATTATACTTAAAAAAATCCAGAATTTCTTAAAAAAAATTCATAAAACACATATAAAAGGAAAAATCTTAAGATTCTTCCTAAAAGATCCAGAGTTTCTAAAACAAGCAAAATTACTTCAGAAAAACAGATTTAAAATGAAGTTAAGATTCTTCTTAAGAAAAAAGGTCCAGAAATACTTTATTTATAAAAACACATCTAAAAAGAAAATCTTAAGGTTCTTTTTTAAAAAGAGATAAAGATCCAGAATTACTTAGAGACTCAGGAAGCTTGTTCCATAATCGTGGACCCAATACACTAAAAGTAGGGTCACCCATGGAGCATAACTTTGAACATGGAACTGCAGATTTCAGTATCCAGCCCGAAGCAGGACTGTGGCACAAGTCTGAGGAAGTAAAAGATCCGGCAAATATCTTGGAGCTAGGGTTATAAACATTTATAAATCAAAAGTAAAATTTTGAAATTAATTGTCTTTCTAATGGATAACCAGTGCAAAGACCATAAAACTGTAAGGATGTGAGAAAAACCTCTGAACATACTGCAATCTTTGTATACTCTTATTTGGAAGTCCAGCCAAAAGGGCATTACAGTAATCTAACTGTGAAGTCACAAACACATGAATCAGCTTCTCAGTATTAAAACAAGTCAGAGAGGTCCTGAGTCTCATAATATTCTGTAGGTGGTAAAAAGGTTGTAAGGGTTTACAAACAAATTAACAGTGGCATTAATTGCCATCTTATTATTATAGACCAGTACAAAACATGCAGTAAGTCAGACTATACTGTTCACTGTATCCTTGCTATGAAAAATCATGCTGTCAGTCTGGCAGTGTTTCAAGATTCAAAATGAATTTAGTTAAATGGAGGGAACTGCCTTAAATGTACTGGCTCTGTGCAGCGACTATGATTCACTCGGGAGTATCAGGGGTGTGCTTTCAATTAAACCTTGTGGTAGGCTTAGTTCATTTATAGTCAACATCATATTTGATCAGCTGTCCATTTTCCCCAGTTACTGCTCATTCTCTCCATTCCTCCTGCTCCTTTCCTCCCTCCTTAATTCCTCTGCATTCTCCTGGGGTAGGTGATGAGCAGTAGGAAGGAAGCCGGAGGACAGAAGTGGACAGAATTCTGACAATCTTCAAGGGTGCTACTGGAGTATTGTTCACACTCTTCTATCACCTACAAACCTTTTTCAAAACAAGCTGTAACATATCTGTATGAGAGTGAGAGGGCTATGATTGCTGAGCGACTGGCTGTATAATGATATATCCACTCATTGTTTGGAACCACTGTTGGACACCGGTAATGAATATTGAAAACTACGTTCACCTTATTTTACGTTCACCCTGTGCTCAAATGACTTTCATGTTCATTTTTAAGTTAAATTATTTCAAGTAACATACATTTTGATTAAGCTAATGTTGTCCACTCATGTAACTATAACGAAATGCACTGCTTTTTAAGCACTCTTTAGGATCAAATTTGGGAACAAATGCGATTAAACATGATTAAGTACACAAACTCATGATTAATCGCAATTAACTATTTTAATTGTCAGACAGCCTTAATATTAACATATACAGTACACTACTTGTTTAGTTGTAAATGAGTTTAAATCCAGCAGCTACTGAATAAGACCCATGCTGTGCAGCAGATCAGGAACAAGGTGCTGTAACCTACATTTTTATTAGCACAGCATAGACGGTACTGAGCAATTATCAGAAATGAAAGACAATGAAGCATGAAATCTAGACATACCATGTTTTCATAAGCAAATGCACTTTACTCTTCTTGTTCATATGAACAATGAATAGATCAGCATTAGCAGAGATGTTAATCACACTCCAGCCACACTTTATTCAAGGACTAAAGCTCTCAATGTTTTTTAGAAAGAGCAACCTGGCATTTCTACCCTAATTGTTTTGACAAATTAGACCCTTGTCTTGATTTACCCAGAGCCTCTTAACCCTTCAATGATAAGGCTATTTAATCATGTAGCTATGTGGGTAATGACAGCGAATGATAGCCTAGAGACTGAATAACCCTTATAAATCTATTGTCAGTGAAAACTGTAATTTAATTCTAATTATTTCTCACTTTTATCAGATTTTTTGCAACATCTGAAGAAGGTCAGGGTGAGAAGGTGAGGAGATCATCAGGCATTTTTACAAAGAAGCTGTTGAGAGTAAATTGGCACTTCTTCATCTCTGCCTGGTATGGAAATACAGCAGCTCATGACAGGAAACATCTTGAGAGGCTGCACACAGTGCTGCTTGAAAATAATTGGCTGTGACCTCGCCTCAGTGTCCATCATCTTTCACTTGTTTATCCAGCAAAATGTCCTTAAGGTCTCCTCTGACCCCTCTTTTCCAGCAAACAGCTTGTTTGAGTTGCTTCCATCTGAGAGCTCCATTCACTCAAGAACTACTAGAAAAACATTATCTACTCTGCTGTTATTAGAATGTTTATTTCGTAAAGCTGGTTTTGCATGGTGAAAACGATGTAACTTTAGTTGTTTGAAACATACAAGAACACTGTGTGTTACACTGTTAGTTGTGTGCAATAGAATTTCCATGCAAATTGTAAGCAATTCAAAGACAAAGTTGCAACACATTAGTTAAATAATCAGTTCATATTTTTGGACTATTTTTTCCACTATGATGTAATCCCCAAGGTGTTATTTACATATTTGCAAGATTTGAAAATCTTTGTATATTTTTTCCAGCTGTTATTGCCCAAAGTAATTTGAACTGTAGCTACGTACATCATGATGAAAGCAGGCTAATAAGCAGCCACTTTAACAGCTGTTACTGTCAGTTGGCTATTTAATGTAGGTGGTTATAGAAATGTTAGTTTAAGAAACTTTAACATGGCTCAAGAAACTGAAAAATTTACTACCGACCTTGAGCCAGTTCACAGGAAGGGGCATTAAATGCTATTAATGCATGTGATTGTTCATAACGCATGGCTGTTTCTTGAAATTTGTTTCACAAAGTTGCTCCCAACTGTTGTGGCTGAGTTTCAAATGAGTTGAAGGACACTTTCACTTAACTCAAGGTGAAATTTAGTTGTGTTGATTTCAAGCAAATAAAGTTGCATGAAAGTTTCACTTGTGCCACTGTTTATTCTTCTGTGTTAGCCTGCAGTTTTTGTTGTCTGCATAACTACAGTATTAATTTTCTCCTCTCTTCATGGCCCATAATTTTACACAGAGTGCAGATTCCTTTTGGATCTAAAGCCTGAAAATAATTACAGAAGAAGAGGGTGAGATGCGGTGCTCGAAGAACTTGCAGTGCATCTAGAAGAGGAAGGGAGAGACATCAAGTATAACAGTAATGACTACCTAAACATTAATTGCTAACTTGAGAAATTAATTCATGCTTTCATGACTTCTGGATTAGACTACTATAACATGTTGCTGACTGATTGCCCTGCTGTCTCTCTAAACAGGCTCAAACTAGTTTGGAATTAGGCAGCCCAAGGGCTTAACAGAAGCCAGTTTTACTCAACTTAGACTGGTCCTGGTAAGATCCGCATTGAGTACACAGTCTTGAATATGACAGTTAAAGACCTTAACAACCCATCTAATATGTATCAATCTGTTGAAGCTGTTACAGCCCTTCCAGTCCACCTTTACTACAAATTCCAAGGTTCATGTAAAGCTACTTTTCTTATATAGCCCTAATTTCCAATCAACTTGTGGGCAAGGTGATAAAGTACACTTTTCAAACTTCTGCCAAAATGCATTAAATCTGGACTTTGGATTGATTATTATGTACTGGGATTCCTCACAGGCAGATTTTTGGCTAGCGAATGCAGGCAAAAGGTTCTAAAGATTATTGTAATCAGTCCAATAATTGTAAACACAGTATTCATGTTTCCAAGAGCTTTATTACTGCTGGATGGAAAAGAACAAAGCAAGAAAAAAATCTGATCTCAAAACCAGTCTAGGGACTCCACATACTGAATGTTTAAATGTTTCCACATTTGTCTCAGCTCATGTAGGCATTAATAATGATCTGATCTGATGAAGAAGTTAAAAAACCCAGAAATCCCTCTTGTGCTGCATTAACCCTTAGTGTTATTACTGTCGTTTGCTGTACTATTCAGATAACTTACACTCTGCATCGACAAGCTTGAGTCCGCACTTCTGGCTTTTTTTTCTTCAAAAAATGACAAAAAATGTAAAAGATGTTTCTTGCATTACTTTTGTGCTGCAAAGAGCAGAGCTTTGGTTTACTGGCAGAATGAGTACACAGAAGGACTTCATCTATCCTCTTCATTGACAACTGGAACTTTATAGGAGATTGGTCGTCAAAATTATTATAGATTAGCAAAATAACATTGTTGTCCAGGTAACCACATTATTATTTTTAAGTGTTTTTAATTGTGTTTTATTCTCATGTATAAAATCAATGTTTGCTACTTCATTAAGCAAAATGAACATTATTAGATTAGGATTAGAGTGACAAAGAAATCAGAGAACATTTGTTTTTATTGGGTTACAAATGCAGAAAATTGAATAAATACAAATATTTTATTACAGTAGCTCAGCATCACCTAAACATTCTGTTCTTCTGGAGTAAAATAAACACATCAAACATTGCTTTAAAATATCAGTCAAATCTAAACATCTGTCTGATGCCAATACATTTTTAAGCAAATATCTGCCAATGCTGATAGATGAACCATTCTACCATATTAGCTCAAACTTCAATCCTGCAATATTTAAACTATTTAAAAATATGTATTTAGACCATAGATATATACTTGGATTATGTCATGATTATATTTTAACCCCAAGGTTTTAAGTGAGATAGAAAGCAGCTAAATTTACAGTCATGTCCATAAGTATTTGGACAGTGACAGTTCTTGTAATTTTGCCTCTGTACACCACCACAATCTATTTTAAATGGACTAGTAAAGATGTGATTGAAGTGTAGACTTTCAGTTATAATTGAAAGGGTTTAACAAAAATATTACATTAACTGTTTAGAATTACAGCTTATTTACATAGTTTCTCCATTTTCATAAATTGGACCAACTAAAATAATTATGAATACAAGACTTTTTATTTTTCCTGCTACTTTATGGCCATTTCAGAATATTCTATTTCTTTGCCTTAAGAAGCTCTTGTGTTGCTTTCACTATGTGTTTTGGGTCATTATAAATCTGTACTGTGAAGCGCCATCCTATCAGTTTTGCAGGATTTGACTGCATCTGAGCAGAAAGTATAGCTATATACACTTCAGAATTCATCCTGCTGCTTCCATCAGCAGTCATGTTATGAATGTATACCAATGACTCAGTTCCATTGGCAGCCATACATGCACATGTCATAGCTGCATCTGAGCATCTAACCCTCTACCATGTTTGACAGATGATGTGGTATGCTTAGGATCAATAGCCTTTCCTTCTCTGTACTCTTCTTTTCTCATCATTCTGGTACAAGTTAATCTTGGTTTGATCTGTACAAAGAATCTTGTTCCAAAACAGGGCAGGAATTATTAGATGTTTTCTAGCAAAGTCTAATATGGCCTTTCTGTTCCTGAGTGTTACCAGTGGTTTGCATCTTGAAGTAAACCTGCATTTACATTCATGAAGGCATCTTGTGATTGTTGACTTTGACAGTGATACGCCAACCTTCTCTAGAATGCCCTTCACTTGACTAGATGTTGTGAAGGGTTTTTTTTTCACCACAGAAAGAATTCTGCGATTATCCACTTTAGTTGTCTTCTGTGGTCTTCCAGGCATTTTGGTGTTGCAGAGCTCACCAGTGCATTCCTTCTTTTTAAGAATGTAACAAATTGTTGATTTGTCCATTTCTAAAGTTTCTGCAATCTCCCTGATAGATTTGTTTTGTTTTTTCAGCCTAATAACGGCCCCTTCACTTGCATCAACACTTCTCAGGACCACATAATGAGAGTTCTCATGAACCAAATGCACATTCAACACTTGGAATCAACTCCAGACCTTTTATCTCCTTAATTTGTCATGAAATAATGAGTGAACAGGCCACACCTGGCCATGAAACTGCTTTTCAATCAACTGTCCAGTTACTTTTGAGCCTGTGAAAATGGAGGGACTATGAAAAAAGGTTGTAATTCCTAAACGGTTAATGCAATATTTTTGTTAAACCCTTTGAAATAAAGCTGAAAGTCTACACTTAAATCACATCTTGATTGCTTAATTTCAGATCTATTGTGGTGATGAACAGAGGCAAAATCACTGTCGAAATACTTATGGACAAAATACTTATCTCCAAAATTCAACTTGTGAAAATAATACTTTCCTTTATTATTTTTTAATTCTTTATTATGGTTTTTAAATATCTTTTTTGATGTTGAACAATTTCGATTTATCAAAACTTTATTTTAGTCACACCCCTGCATTTTCAAACAGGCAGTGAGAATGTATCCCTGTCCCTCATGGTCACATGGCCACATGGTGAGCAGTTAGACCTTATTGTTTTGAAGTAAATGTGTCCCAGTGTCTGAAAATCATCAGTCCATTTCAGATGAGCTTTAACCCAGAGAGGTCAGTATCATTTCTGGATGTTGTCGACATAAAGCTTCCACTGCGCATAGTACAGTCTTAACCGAATCTGTGGATGCAGTGGAGAATGATGTTTATTGACAACAGTTTTTCAAAGTACTCTTGAGCCCATGACATGATAGATGAATGCCAGTTTTAAATGCAATGTTGTCTAATTGTTGACAGTCTTTTTCTGGATTCCCTGATCTTTTGATGATGTAATGCTCCAAAGAGGGTGAAATGTGTAAAATACTTGCAATTCTTGGCTATGAAAAGTTATTATTGAACAGTTCGGCTATTTGCTGGTGCATTTTTGGCAAAGTGGTAACCCTCAACCCTTTCTTGCTCGTAGGGCCTGTTTACATCTTGCATGAACATGCAATTTTGGTGATCAAATATCATTCGAATTTCACTTGACCGCCTGAAAAAACAAGGTGTAAACACACATTGTGGATAACCATCAGATGATTCAAACCACATTCAAAGGTGGTTAGAGATGGATTGCTCAGATGTGCATAATCTCAGAAAATGCCTTGTTCGGAAAGTCAGTGTCATTTCAGAACCTTGACAACTTTATCCAACCATCTGGCACATATAATAGACTTATCAAAAAAGAGACTTTTTGGTGAGAGAACTCTGTTCACACAAAATTTTAAATGACAACAAAATTTAAGCAGCCTACAAGGGTTAATAGCTACTTCACTTTAGAAATGAAAAGAAAAGTGATGGAGTGGTGGTGGATTTGAAGATAATGTCATCACTGTCAGAGCAGATGATCAGTGTTAGCGCTGATAAGGTTCTTCTTGATTCTGTGATGTTGGGATTGACTGTGTGAATGGCAACTCATAGTGGAACTCTCTGAAGGTGAGCATATAGTTTCAATTTACTCCAAGAAACCCAATCCAAGCACTCTGCTAGAGTCATTCGTGACTTGGCTACCAAATCTTTTGATGTGCCTCAGCAGATGAAACTCTGAAGGCTTTACCTCTTACCACTGACCAGTAATGTGGTAAATAAAACTCTAGAGAAAGTTTCACAGATCAAACTGCCTAAGGGTGAGAATATGAAGTGGCTGGAGGTTGCACTGGTTGGATGAATGCTTTTGAAACAAATAATGTCTCATCTTTTAGGTACAAGAATGCTAATTTACTAATTCCTTTCACTGATGAAAATGTTGCATCTGATTTGTTACATGGATTGAACATTTTTCTATTTTCTTGCTACTACTCTATAATTAAGTAAGAAAGTGTGCCTGCAAAATGTTTAATTAGTGTTAGATTGTGATGTGTATCTGTCTCTAAGGGCCTGATCCTTTTAGGTTATCTTAGAATGTTATGTATCTTTCTAAGCCTCTCTACCACATGTACATAACCTTGATACTTGGCGTTGTTTGGGCCAGTTGAGGGTGATAACACTCTGTACAGTTGGGGTTTGTTCCTGCTTTCCTGTGGGAGAAGGAACCAACTGGTGACCTGTGAACATCTCTGTATGAAGACGTCTTGAAATAAATGTAATCTTCTTCTCAAAAGCGCACAACTTGGTGTAGTTCATTCTCAGTAACCTCAGTAACAACTTCACAAGTCAACATTAGCATAAAACAACTGTTTGCTAATCCTTTTATTTAGCTTCACCAATTAGCTTTATGTTCATCAAAGTGTCTCTCTTGGTTAAAAAAGAACACTTTAAAAGTCTTTTGGCCCAAATTGCGTTAAACACCTGAAAGGTGTGGCTGCTGAGTGTTGACTACAGTTGTCACAATACTATCATTTTGATTTTGATACTGATACCAAGTGCAGTATCACAGTGCTTAATACCAAACAATGCTATGGCCTAAAATTCTAAACACTCATTGTTGTCTGAACACCAAGGGTTGGTTTCTCTGACAGAAATTAAGCCTAGTCCTGGACTACACAGCAATCTGAATCAATAGAAAACTCTTCAAATGTTAAATAAATCAGGTCTATCAGGTAGCTAAATATTTTAGACACAGCCTCATCCAGCATGATCTGAAGAAAGGATTAACAGTGAGATGAAGAAATACAGTATAGCCTAGTATTCATCATACTGTGTTTAATTCTTACAACGCTCTGATAATATGGTGTGATTGTTTTCGTATTTTGGTCGATTACAATCACATTAGAGAGTCACACGTGATAAGTTGTTATTTTTAAGGTGATCCTGGGCTACTCAGATATGTCATTATTTGACATGTAAATGCTAAAAAATTTTGCTTGTACAAATCTTGCAACTCCGATACCTTTCCAGAAGTTGCAGGCCAGAATTCAACATATTTCACCAACAGTTTTAATTTTCATTTATTACTTTTTTGGTGTATCTATACAATCAAACCCACATCTGATAGAATTGTACGTATGTTTGAGTGTAATATTTATCTTTTTAAAAAAAACATTAACTATACCTGAGTTGCGGTTAAATATTCAAAAGTTTTCTCAATAACATTATTGATGTCAGCAATAAGGGTAAAATTACAAAATAGCAATGATAATACTCATAACTTTGAGATTAAAACAAATACACCATCATTTAGCAGCCCTACTGTTACTATTTTACACCTGGCATTAATATACGTCTCAAGAAATCTGATCATAAGTGGATAGTGCTAAGTACAGATGTGAATGGGATACACTGTAATCCAATCACTCAAACCACCTTCAGATGTAGTCAGGTATGCTTACGACCACATAAAATCTGTAGTGTGAACACTAAAGAGCCACCTAACCCACTGTGCCATCACTGTAGCTTCTTATTCACCTTCTCTTCAATGGATTTAGAATCAATAAATAGAAAAATTCCATTTTATTGGGATTTAGCTTCAGAAAGTAAAATGTTTGATATCATGAACACAGGAAATTAGTGCAGGGTATGGCAGAGTAGTAGTAGGAATAGTACTAAGTAGTATTAAGGCTTTACATCTGAGCGCCATTTGTGTAACAATGAAAAAAAAAAGATGATTGATCTCACTAGGGGCAGCATATAGATAATAAAAAAGGGGGGCTGAAAACTGAACCCTGTGGGACACCTCTTATACTCCTAGGTATATTTTGAATTTTTCGCCTGAATGTACATGCCCAAAGCTTAGGAGCATTAATATCAGATGTACATTTCCCAAGGAAAGAAACTGAAATCTATTAGTGATATAGGACATAAATCAGACAAGAGCAGTATCAGTCAATTCCAAAAGCAGAGAGATGAGAAATTAATGTGAGATAGTTGATCATATTAAAAGTAGCACTCAAATAGAAGCACAGGTGTTCATGGCCCGCAAGGCATTTCTGCCTGTCGCACCTCTGCAGTGTACCAGCTGCAGTGGGCTTTTATCTGGCACACAATAACCTAACAGGTTAAAGATGGCTTTAGTCAAGGCTGGTAATTTTTCCTTCTGTCAGTTTTCTGAGCCATGACAACAAACAAGTTTCTCAGTTGAGTTTCTCAACATTAACTTTTCTGTAACCAAATAGCCAGCTAACACTAATAACTGTTTAAATAACTGCTTTTGCAACTGCTTTTAAGTGCTGATTCTTCTTTTACACAGAGCTCAGGCTTATATGGGAATCAAAGGATGAACATGATTACAGGGGAGACCTAGATGAGCATGTAGTGCTTCTAGGACAAGAAGCATGAGGCATCAAGTGCAACCGTAATGCAACTTTTCAATACAATTTATCAACATTAATTTTTAAAAACTTAACATACACAGAAAAGATTAAAAATGCAAACAGGGAAAAAGATAGATAGATACAAAAAAGATAGATGTATTGATACAGAAAACAGAATGGCAATGACGGCTGGCAAAATTATACAAAGGTGATAAAAACACAAAAAAATAGTCAAGAATCATCACGGAGTGAGAACAATAGGATATATTAAAAAATGAGTAGCTGCTAATTTGACTAACAAGTAGAGTAATTTATTGTGTTGCGTGCAACTTCTAATTGCTTTATGTGACAGCCGAATTGCACAGAAATTATGTTGCAGGCAACTTATAACAAGTAACCCTAGCTGCATGGAAGTTTCACTGTTTAACGCTAGTCTAAGAATATTCTGTGTTGTCCTGATGAGTGGAAAAATTATAAGAGCCACTCTGCTGTATAGACAGAAAAGGCCTATCTAAAAAAACATTTTTTTTTCAAAAATATGGACATGGCTTTGGGATGAATTCATTTACTCACACGTGATTAGCAATCTGGAATTTCTCCACAAAAGAGAGCTATTAGGAAGTTGTGTTTTTGTGCTTCATTTAAAGTGAAGAAACAGCCATACTAGCAGGATCTTATGAATATACAAGTTTATGGGAACAATGTTCAAAATAAGGTATGGATAGCACAGAAAGCAGGTCTTAGCTGCAGGGGTCCATATTGATGTTTTCCATATATTGTCATTTTCTGTTTCTGATGCAGGGTAAATGCAGGGTTCACATGAACTGAATCGAAATTCATATGAATCCAGGGTTAAAATAAAAAAAGGCTAAACTTGTTTTGGGGAAATTGAAGCTTTCCACTTTGCTGCTACTTTGGTTAATTTGTTGCTTGTTGGTTTATCCATTGTTCTCCCTCGAACATAGTCTATTGATATTGCTTGCATCAGCAGTGTTGATTGGTTTCGCTTGTAAATGAGACTGAAGACTCTATGTACTTCAGGGATAAACTAACTCACACTATTGTGGTAGCTGGAAATAGCTGGATCCAGAGATCCCTTTAAAAGCTGTATTTGAAGTTTACAATTGAGAAGTCAGTCATAGCTACATACATGTGCAAGCAGGGTTTCAGGGTAGGGTGGTTCTATGGATGGTTCAAAGGGTCAAACTAGGCGTTAGTGGTGTTAAAAATCCAGTATTTTAACCCTTTAACATTCCAGGCTTATTACATACTAAGGATTATTATTCATAAATTATAGGGACTTTAATGCGAACCAGCGAGCTTTTTTAGGTTATAGAAGTGTAATAAAACTTTGGGCCCACTGACAGGCCCATGGCTTGGAAGGGGGTTGATCTAGTATGAATCTACAGTGTGCATAATTTTTACAGTCTGAACGTAACAGTTGTGGAATTAATGACCTCCTGTAATCAGCCGTTCTGCTTGTATTTTTTGTATTTGTGAAAATACACAGGATACAAATGATTCTTGAACCAATCAACTGATCAGATACCACTTCCAATAGGCATTTATACCACCTCTTCATTGCAGAGTTTCATCATTAGTGACCAGACTAGTTGTCCTCTAGGCCCAGAATTTTGTTTGCCTGTTTCTTATCATTCAACTTGTCAGTCTGCATACACTGTTTATCTTCCTTCAAGTTTGTTTGTACTTTGCATGGTTTTGCTTTGTCTCAGTGCCAAGCTATATTTCTCTCGCTACTGTTTTTCCTTCTCTGTGTCATTTAAAATAATAAATCTTACATTAAAAAATAGTTAGGAGAGTCCCAAAAGTGTGCAAAGCTGCATCAAGGCAAAGAGGATCTACTTTAAAGAATCTAAAATAAAAAATACTTTGTATTTGTTTAGCACTTTTTCTCTCACAATATAATACCACACATTCTTAAAAATAAAGGTACCAAAGAGCATTAAGAACACTTTTGGAAGAATCTTTTAAATAGATTTCTTTTTACATTTTATTTAAACAGAACCTTTCTCATGCTCAAGGTTACAAAATCCACTAACTAATCAGAGCCAGCCAAAACAAAGGAGGACAAAAATGAGGCAAAAAAAAAAATCACATAACAAAACCAGCCAAGTCAAAATAGCACCAAAAGAGAAGAAAAACATCACAACCAACCATAACAGAAAAGGACAGAATGAGGGACAAATGACAAAACAGAAATATCCTGTGCTTTAGGATTATTACAGAGACTCTTCTTCAAACATTACAGAGCTGTCCAGCAGCCACTTTTAACACATACATTTTTGAACTGTCATAGAATATTCATTTTGAAGCTGTGAAGTGACTGTGGAACTTGTGGATGAAATAACAGAAACTCCAATCCAGTGACGCATCTAGAATTTTTATTAAGTGGGGCCTTAATGGGGCCACAGTTCCTGTTCTGGGACCATCAAATGCCATCACATTCAAAGTGCTCCATGATGATCTCAAAGTAACTCTAACTGAAAATTATACACATATATTTTCAAGTTTTACATTCAGCCGCAGACATTGTAAAATAAATTCAAATATAATAAATGTAATAAACCTGTAAGCAGTAAAAAGTTCAGAAACAACCCCCTTTACGTAGTCCAGAGGCTTGGTCTTCCTTAGAAATGGTCATTGATTTTAAATGAACGTTAAGCATCATGGTGCAGTCTGAGAATAAAATACAAGGGCAAAAATAATTGCAGTCGAATAAGTGTGGCCAATCCTAATCTTAAAGACCTTACCACCCTGGAGAATTCAGATCCAACACAGCAGGGTATAATGTTCAGATGCCCTTGAAGACCTTTATTATCATCAAGTGGGCTAAGGGCTGGAGCTACATGTTCAGAGCCAGAATTTTCTGCTGTAGAATGATTAAGCTCATTGAGTTGAACAACTATGGAAGCAAATAATGTTTACTTCTTAATATGAGAATTCCAAGCACATTGGCCCCAAAAGCCTTACTTTATTAAGGTTTGGTAGCACTGTATTCTAGTTAACATGTGTGGTCACCCAGAAAGCTGTTATCATCCAGACATTCCTCAGGAAACTTGTCTGTGTGTGTGTCTGTGTGAGAGGAAGAGAGACAGAGCCTTTCTACATTTCAGTTACTATATTTTGAAAATACTGCCCCTGAGTTAAGACTGGGTTGGATACAGTAACATCTATTGCTCCACCTCTTGAACTTTTAAACTGATTAAGTGCATTAAAAACATACTTTTTCAGTCAAAATGTTCTTCTGGTGATGAGGACATATAATTTGATATTAGATGTGTTTTGGAAGGTTTCTAGATGCACCAAACAGTTTATATGTCAATATATGCACATTCAAGATCTTTTTCCCAGGTTCCTTTGTAAATTAAATTATAATGAGATGTATTTATAACTTTATGTACGCTAATTGATTTCTTGACATCAATTTCTTCAAAACATAATTTTTACACACATAGGGTATTAAAAAAACAAAGATCTACTTTTCCTTGCAAAGGTCAGTGTGTTCCCATTGTGATTCATTAATTTTCTTCGTTCATTCTCTTTTTCCTCGAGTTAGATAGTTTAGAGCTGCAGGAACTGGGACAAACCTCTCCAGTTTCTGATTGATTTCAAACTAAACTGCATCAGCAAAACATGCCTGCAGCCAGCTTTATTTTGGATACAGTAGCTGTAAGTTTGCTCAGCCATTAGAAAGATGAGGTGTGTTGTTGTTGGCTGTGGAAATGCTCCATCAAGAGCACAAATCAATGTTCATTTCCTCTCATTTCCATTGAGAGCCAGATATTAATGCAAATTATGGCTATGTTAAGCACAGCACCCTTAATATGGTACTGAGACTGATATTGAGGTAAAATAAAGAGAATCGAGGGTCTGCAGTGATCACTTCATGACAGAGGACTAACAGGAGAACTCGACTGTTTTTCCTTGATCTGAGTTACAATCTTTGAAGGTACGATTGTTCTTGAGTAACATTTTGAATTTATTTGGCCCTTGCACTCTTTGGTTGATGACATGTTTGCATGAATATTAGTCAATTAGCAACTAAGCAAGTAGCAATACAGGCAGGAATGTCTGGGAAGTAATCCTAGCACAGTGGATGAATACATTTGTGTGATTGAGGCATGCAAAGACAGATACAAACTTGACATTTTATTGGCCTCTTGGAACGTCTTTCCTCAAAAAGACAAAAAAAAAAAAGTAAATTTTTGTCTGTATCAGCCAAGACACAAGTGTGCAATGTGTGTAATATGTAATTAGCCATTGAATGGAGATATTTGGGAGTGGGTGGACAGTTATATCTGCGTTACTTTAACCAGAGCAATCAATTAAGCAATTGATATAAAACTCTGAGGTGCCTAGAACATGCCCAATAAGTATTTAGAAGGGTGAAATAAGGTGAATTCCCCCTTCAAGAAAATCAGAGCAATGAAAACTAAGTCCATGTTGATGAATTATGTGACCAAGAGGTGGCATATAAATGATAAAAAAGAGAGGGCTAAGAACAGAACCTTGGGGACAAAAAGAAAAAAAAAAGATATGGTAAAGGAGAAAAAAAATACTAAAGGCCTTAGACTCAGAACCCACGAGGAGGTTTAGAACTACAAGCAGCTGCAGTGTTGTTGAGTAAAAAGAAACCAAACTGTAAGTGTTTAAATGCAGATGGGAGGCAACAACATTTTCCAACAAGCAATGAGAGAAAAACTCAGAATGCATTTCTCTCCCTCATGCATATGTATTTGAGGAGGGTTGTGCAAACCATGGGAGGATAGCACAGGATCTCGAGTTGAGATGTTGGAAGTGCACCTGATTACAAATTCCATTTACTAAAGTTTAAGCAACTCACAGTGGATGATTTTGCATGGATTTTTGTTTCACCAAACAATATGTTAATATTTTCCTCGCAGGTCGAAAATATAGCATTTGTTTTGACTGGGAACAGAAGGAGGATGCAGCTCATGACTGTGTGCGCACAACCTACACATCTCTGCTATAAAATAAAAATGTAAAGTTTGTTTCCAGATCCAGCTTTTGTGAACAATTCAGCTGAGGTTGTAATAAAGTACATCAAAACAGGATTAGTGAAAATAGACACTGTCAGACACTGGCAACTTGAAAACAAAATAGAAACTTGAACATGATCAAAACTCGTGGCTTTGTGGCTTCAATGCCTCATAGGATGTGAGATATTCATGTCATCTTTGTAGAGCTTTATACAGTCCTTTTTAGGAAATCACTTAAAGTTTGTATTTCTGTCTTTTATTGACCGTTAGTTATTTGGAACACTGACATACTGTTTAATAAAACTGTATATGGGGTCACATGGTACGTTTTGTTCAATGTTTAAAACACCCCAGAGTAACTGAGGGACCTCATTACTGCTTCACTGAAGTGTGTTTATTGTATTGTCTTGCACTTGTGCTCCTGTGTTGCACCGTGGTCCTGGTGGAATGTTGTTTAGTTTCACTGTGTACTTGTATATGGCTGAAATTACAATAAAGCCTGACTTGACTTGACTTGACTTGACTTGATCTAAAATGGAAATTCAAAATGTTCCAAGAGTGAACTTCCTCTCTTTTTCTTTTCATAAAGGACTACACATACATAACACCAGGACCTCTCAGCAGCCTCATTATAATCCAGTCAGAAAGTTAGAGGCCTCATCAACTGCTATGTAGATGCCATGAAAACAAAAGACCGCTGCTTTTCCTATACAACAATAGGTAAATGAGTTGCTGGTGCTGTTGTCCTGCCACTCTCACTTGATCACTCAGCTGACATCTCAGGGAGCCTTCCTTTCTGTATTACTTTCTGGCTCTTCCGTTTGAGTTAGGCTGTAATAGCTAGGCCTGCTGTCACCTCTTACACTAAATTAACACTGTATATTGTCCCCAGACAGAACTAACTGTCTGTGCCTTTCTTTGCCGAGATGAACAACTGCCCATCCTGTCCACTTTGATGCAGTTACAAAATATACCTTGATTGAGTGTTGCTGCTTGCATGCCCTTCAGTCCAACTCAACTACCATGGAGCCACTTGCATGTCCCTGCCCGTCACCTTTCTGTTGAGACTGGTGCCAGTGCAAGCCGTCACAAGATGTACCTTGATCAGGTGTTTCTGCTTGCCTGTTGTCCAGACCAGTTTGACCACCATGGAACCAACTGCAAATCCACTCCTTCTGCTGTGCCGTAAATCCTCACCTGTCTGGGGGTGGACATTTTGCAAGATTCAATTGAAATGAAATGACCCTATGACCTGAGACAAAAACATTTTGTAAAAGTTGTTGTCCTGTTGTCTAGTAAAAAATAATCAGTGTGGGATTAGGTGTGACATACTGTTAAGAAAAAAAAGCTCTTTTTTATGGGTTTTTGAATTTCCAAATATGTGATAGACTATTTTAAAGTGTGAAATCATTGACAAATATAGCAGATTTCTGGGGGTTTTGAGGCTTATTAGCAGATTTATCTAAATGACTCCACAGTTGAAGTCCCCATCAGTTTAAGATTATAATTGTCTAGTTAGGGGCATTTAGATTAACCATGATCATTGATGTAGAGAAAAGCTGTACCATGACAATAAGACACCACCCATTAGGATCTGAGATAAACTCCTCTGGGTGAAAAGATATATCTCTATGAATAAGGATTGCTGTGTTTCCATACTTTGCATTGAATTTGTAGTGAAATTCTTGCCCAACCCATCCCTTTGTTAAGAGCAGGTGTCCCTGAATAGCCGCCTGTATGAAAGCTACACTGACTTTTAGTTGTTGCAAATGTGTTCATACATTCTGCCTTCAGATGGAGTTATTTCTTTCTTTAGTTCTTTCACATTCCATAGTCCTTTCACATTCCAAGATGCAACAAGAACAGGGTGATCAGGGAGGATATTACTGCAGGTTACCATGGCTTTGTTGGCTAGGGGTCAATATAAACTGTCTAGAGTGGAATGTCTAATTCTTAGACAAATGGCCAGAGGGTTCAGACAGAGACAACACATCATGAATCTGAAGTAGACTTTTAGGACCTTTCTCAAGAACACATTTAAGATCAAATTTAGAAAGATATTGGAGAATGAGGCCCATTGTCAACCCGAGCACTCTGGATGATTAACACCAAACATTAAAGTTAAACTTAATGCCAAATTTATTTGCCCCAGAAATTTGGGACACGAAATAACTTATCACAGTATTTTTTTTTTAAATGAATTTGAATTTTGTTTGTGACATTTCACTGGCACATACTAGTGTGACTTGGACTTAACATCTACATACAGCTGTGGCTTTGGTGTAAAGTATTGTGTTTGCAACCAGGTGATAGAGTGATTACGCAGAGACTTAATTGGAGCATTTTTGTATATTGAAACATGTATCATATATCCTGCAGGAGTGAAGCTGGCTACTATGTATTTCTTTGATATGAATATAGTTTGCCAGACTCTCCATGCTACGGTGTTCAGTTGCTCAGAGTTTTTAGAAGACTTATATTTCAGTGTTAATTAGGGGGTCTGGACAAATTCAGGTAAATTCTGGCAAATTACACACTACAGAGAATAAAGCAGTTGTAGAAAAGTGAAGGCTTTAAATGTTAGTGTTCTTTTGAATTCTTTCTTTCTTTCATGGTATTTTCTTTTTTTATGTTTAAAATAGCCTGCACTGCCAGCAAGATCATTATATGTCTCAGTGGGATATTCAACGAGAATTAGAGGGGGGTGCTGAGATGGGAGGGCAAAAGAGAGAGAAAGATAGCAAGAGAAAGCAACTTCCCTTGGACTCGGAGTCCAGAGCGGACTCCATTGTCCACAATCCCTCGGGAGATTATATGACTTTGGACAATCGATCACGCACCTATTAGCACTCACAGTCCCCAGAGTATTAAGAATGAGCACTTGTGTTTGTAGTCACATGACTCATTTAGAATAGTATATAAGCCTGGGCTTTAGTTATAGTCATTGCGAGGTATTGCTTCTCTTTGAACATACTGAGCGTTTTTCTGATCTGTCTGTGTTTGACTGTTATGACCCACTTTTGTTGAACTGACCTTGATTTTTGCCTGTTCCTTTGGTACCTTTGCTGATTATTTTTTTGGATCTATGTTTTGACCTTTTGCATGCCTTTTGACGACGATTTTGGCTCACTCCCTTGGTTTTTGCCTGCCCATTGTTATGATCACTTCGGTGATATTTTGCTGCCTTTTGGTTACGACCCACGCTTGTTTTTTGACCACACCTTTGTCACACGTTAATAAAACCCTGTTTGCATTTTTCATCCGCGAGCGTCTGAATTCTGTCGTCACAAGAGTCAAATAGAGAAGGAGAGATGAGGAGTAAGAGATAGAGAGAGACTGAAAGACTGAGAATGTGTGAGAAAAAGAGTGATGTGGTGCCAGAAAGAAAAAGAGCTAAAATGCAATGAACAGAGCAGGCCTGGATCATTCCATGGGTTTTATGATCCACTAGAAGGTCCCTGTGAGCAATTATGAGAAACTAAACAGTTGTAAACAGTTGTTTAGTTTCTTGTGGAACTTTATTAGCAGAACAGCGAAAAATGAACTAGTTTCAAATTTGTCATTGTGGAGGGGCTGATCATAATCCCTACGCTCTCAACAGCTTTTCAAAATATTTGCTTCATTTTCCTCTCCAGTCACTTGGCTTTGCAGCCATTCTGCTATCCACCATTAGCTCATGCATGTTGTAGTTTCACAATTACAGAATGTAATTCATCTGTTTCTTTGCATATTTTGTTAACCTCCTTTCACCCTGTTTTTCAGTGTTCAGGACCTCCACAGAGCAGGTATTATTTGGGTGGTGGATCATCCTCAGCACTGCAGTGATAGTGATGTGATTGTGGTGTGTTGGTGTGTTGCACTGGTATTAGGGAATCAGACACAGCAGAGCTGCTCTTTTCAAACACTTCACTGACACTGCTGCAATGAGAAGCCCACCACCCAAAAATATCCAGCCAACAGCATCCTGTGGGTAACATCCTGTGACTGCTGATAAAGGACTAGAGGATGACCAACACAAACTGTGAAGCAACATATTAGCTACTGTCTCTGACTTTACATCTACAAGGTAAGTGTGTCTAATAGAGTGTAGCAGTCACATGCTTTGAAGGAGTTGCATTACTTGTTGGGTTTATGTTAACTTGTGCTTTCATTAATGTAGTAATCTTGCTATTGTTTTGTCTCAATTGTAAAATTTATACTAATAAAATTGTCTCATTTATACTAATGATGTTCCCAGCACTGCAGTTAGTATGCTATCATTGTGGTGCTGCACAGCACTCATATAACCTGCGGTCATAGTGAAAAAAATTCCCTGACCCAAAAGGAGGTCAGGTAAGGGCCAATCAAACATTTGTGTCCAAGGGTGGATAACTTGATTATCCGGACCAAAAAGAGTGAGAGGGAGAAAGATAGCAAGAGAGAGAGTGAAATAAGGGAGTGAAAGAGCAGATGAAAAGACTGAATGAGAAAGAGAGAGAGAAAATGTATGAAATAGAGACCAATAGAGAGAGTAGAAGGACAAAGAGTGAAAAAGAAAGGTTGAAAGCAAAAGAAAGCAACATGGAGAAGAATAGTGAACAAAAAGGTAGGTGGAGAGGGAGAGTGAGACAAAGTAAGAGTGAGTGTGCAATAGGGATTAAATAGGATGTGCCATAATTTTTTCTCGTTTTGCAGAACTGGCTTTGTTGGTTTGGTCATTTACTTTTCAATCTTTCTTTTTCACTCTTTGTTCTTCTACTCTCTCTATTGCTCTCTATTTCATACATTTTCTCTGTCTCTCGCTCACTGTCTTTCTCATTCAGTCTTTTCATCTTCTCTTTCACTCCCTTATTTCACTCCCTCTCTTGCTATCTTTCTCCCTCTCATTCTTTTCGGTCCGGATAATCAAGTTATCCACCCATGGACACAAATGTTTGATTGGCCCCTACCTGACCTCCTTTTTGGTCAGGGAATTTTTTTCAATATGACCGCAGGTTATATGAGTACTGTTTATTTAAATCCCAAAGTTAGGGATTCAGTTTAAACATGTGAAAATTAAAATTCTTCTAGTAGTTGTTAAACTTTGACTAGTAAGAAATTAATTTTCACTAGTTAAATGTCACTGTTACATTTGTAAATTGAATTTCTTTGTAAAATCCATTAGATATTAAAAAAAAATGGGATTAAAAGTTAAAACTGCAGTAAAATTATTTTGAACATGTAATTAGAATCTCAAGATGTCAAGGTACTCTTCACTTATTTGGATTACAAGCTAAACTTAGTTTCCATACACAGGAGAAGGGATTCACCAGACATCAAGTTTGATGCAATAAGAAGAGGCCATTTGTACAGTGCCACCTTAGTCTGCCAATTTCAAATCCTGCTCAAACAAGTCTTCTACTCCTCACATTCTCCTTTACACATTACATTTTGTGGGATTGTGTTGTGTTGTGTCACTCTCACATGTAAATGAGATAATAGTGCAGCCATGCCTCACATTGCACAAGTGGCAAAACTCACCGGTAATCCTCGTATATAAATGAGCAAACGTTACCACCATGCTATTTGCTGTTAACGTAAAATCTGACGGTGCGTTTTATGAATCTGGTCTATAGTCCATTAACCTTCAGCATCATAGTCTCATTGAGTCTTCCATATCAGACACCACCAATCCAGTGCTCAGTGCCCTATTTGGCAGCCACACATACCCATGTCATAATACTGCCTCCATGATTGACAGATGATGTGGTATGCTTTGAATCATGAGCCCTTACTTTACTTCTCCATACTCTTCTCTTCCTTCATTCTGGTACAAGTTAATATTGGTTTAATCTGTTCAAAGAATCTTGTTCCAGAACTGTACAAGCCTCTTTAGATGTTTTCTGGCAAAGTCTAGAAATCTGGCTTGTTACCAGTTTTTTGCATCTTGAGGTAAACCTGTATTTACATTCTTTAAGATGTCTCTTGATTGTAGACTTTGACAAAACAACCTCCTATAGAATGCCCTTGGCTTGACAGATGTTTTGAAGGGGTTTTTCTTCACCACAGAAAGAATTCTGCAATCATCTACTTCAGTTGTCATCCATGGCCTTCCAGGCATTTTGGTGTTGCTGAGCTCGCCAGTGCATTTCTTATTTTTAAGAATGTACCAAATTGTTGATTTGGCAACTCCTAAAGTTTCTGCAACCACTCTGATAGTTTGTTTTGTTTTTTCAGCCTAATGATGGCCCCTTTTCTTGCATCTCTTTGGACCATATAATGAAAGTTCCCATGAACAGCTACCAAATGCATATTTAACACTTTGAATAAACTCCAGACCTTCAATCCAACATTTTTATTTTATTTTATTAAAACTAAAAGTCTACACTTCAGTTACATCTTGACTGCATCATTTCAAATTCATTGTAGTGGGATACAGAGGCAAAATTACAAAAATTGTGTCACTGTCCAAATACTCATGTACTTGACTATATCTCTCCTCAAGTCTGAGCCAGCCAATCCTCTGACTGGCTTCATTTAATGAAACTTAATGAGCAGGGCTGCATTCAGCCCCAACAATATATGGTAAAATGTTGATTTAAATGGAAACAGTCATGCATTGAAAACTCTTTATTTACTGTTTTCTGCAAACGTTGCATCTATGGGAGCTAAGAAGGCCATTCTTGGAGTTCCTTTAGAAAAATTTTAAATACATATTTAATACTTCAAAACTCATCTTCTAATGTCTTCAATTGTTGTGTACACCAAGTTGCAGCAGCTGCATTTATAAAGGACTTTATTAGAATCCATTATGTGCACTGCCTTTTTAATACGGCGGGCCATATATACACATCACTGCTGATTGGGTAACACCTCTGACACGTCCATCAAATGAGAAAAAACTTACCTCATAGCTAGTTGCACACTTTTTCTCACTGTTTCAATGAGACATGTTGGCCAACCCAGAAACCATAGCAAAACAGTGTGCCCCAAGTGTTACCGTAATTAGCTCAATGGAAGGAGGTATCCAAAAAAGTATCCAAAACTCAACAGACAAAGAACGAACCTCATCACTCTATGAATTATTATACCCAGCATGGGAAGGTGATTTTCCAGTGTTGACACTGTTGTATAGTGATATGTGTGTACACGTTTCACAAATATTAGAGTAGATCTGATGAAATATGCCTACATTAATGTGATGCCACATCAAAAAATGACAGGCATGCATGATACAGATTGCAAAGCAATATAAAATATAATGTAATGTATACATTATAGTGATGCACATGCGTGGTGTGAATCAGACAGCAACAAGATGTGTCAGCTTGCCATCCCTTGTGAAAAATAGGCATACATAAGTACAAACCCAATTCCAAAAAAGTTGGGACAGTAGGTATTATTAACAAAGCAGGGATTTATAAATCTACTTTGACCTGTATTTGAACAAAAGGCTATACAAAGACAAAACACTTCATATTATTCCAACTTTACTGTTTTGTTGTAAATTTACATTACATTTTCAAATTGATGCCTGCAACATATTCCAAAAAAAGCTGGGATGGGCCAATTTAAGGCTAGAAAAATTAAAAAATTCAAAGTTCAAAAAAACAGATAATGCAATTATGCTTGGACATAAAAGGAGCATTCAGGAAAGGACTAGTCCGTTATAAGCAAGGACGGGTTGCGGCTCACTACCACCAAAAATGCATCAGCAAAAAATAATGTTCCTCATCCATGAATTTGTCCTCTAAAGTAATATCATTAAAATATTCAGGAAAACTGAAGAAATCTCTGTGTGTAAAGGAAAAAAAAAAACAAAACCATAAATGAATGTCCATGACCTCTGACCCTCAGACAGCACTGCATTGAAAACTGGGAAGCTTTTGTGATGGGTATCACTGCATGGGCTCAGGACTACTTTGACAAATCATTGTCAATAAACACCATTACTGCATCCACAAATGCCCACTAAGACTGTAGTTACTTGTGGCATCAATAAACTCATTTGTGGCCTCAACATACAAATTTGAGACCTCAGCATAGTAATTCATGGACTCCATATAGTAAATTGTGACCTCAATAAAGTAACTTGTTGTCTCAATATATAATTTTGTTTCCACACCTTATGAAAAAATAATCACCATGTCATCTTAGGAGCTCTGTATTTTTGAAAAGTACACTTAAATTAATTGTTCATTTACAAGGAATTTCAAATCCAGGTAAGTTCATTAAATCTATAAGTCAAAAATATATGGAATTTAATACAAACTCAATACAAAAATAAATAATCTGACCTATTTTTGCATCTTCCAGAATGCCCACGCACACAAACTGGCATTTCTTCAGTCCGCAGCCTGAATAGACTGATATGCAAAACTAAGCAGAAAATTGGCAAACGTTTTTATTTAAATTATTTATCATTAAATTTTATGGCTTGTCAGCCTGTTTTCCATTGTGAAGCAAGAAGAAAGCAGCCAGACTGCCACAGCAGAGCAGCCAGGCAGCCTACAGTCATCTCACAGCACAAACCAGTAGGTCACAGTGATCGTATGAAAGTTGCCCTGCCAAAACCTGCCAGCGCAGAAAGACCAATTACATCAACAATGCCCATTCCCAGAAATGGATTTGTAAGCTAGCATGGTTTCCCAGCTCAATGCCTCTCTCACGTTCCTTCCCCTCTGAATATCCTGCTGTATTCTGTGGGAGATGCTATTTTTCAGTTTGACACTAACAAACAGCATGGGTAATCAGGTTCTGCAAGAACAGCTCAAGGTTTATGCAGATTAGCATTATTTTATTCAGGTGAAACTATCACTGGACCCACAGGGCAGAAGAATTTTATCTGCATGCAGATTATCACTCAAACAAACTCTGTCTTTGATTTTGACATTTAATCATTAGGAGAATATTTTTCTGTAACATTCATATGTGTATCACATTTGTTTCCATTGGCCTAGAAAGCCTGAAATAAAATGGTAAAAGTTAGAAGTTTGGGGTCAAATTTCAGAAGAGTTTTTGGATCACATCATATGTGTGTAAGGTTCTTCAGGTCTGTGGTGTTAAAGATTTTTGACTCTGCTTGTCTGCTGAGAATTTCAGTCATGAAACAGTCATTGTCAGTGACAATGCAGATACCCCAACGATCCCGCCCAAATTACCTGTAAATCTCATTGTCCATAATGTGCCATACATTCTGTGGGAAGGTCAGCATGGAGATATTCCCTTCCACACCAATACTACAGGCCCTCCTAGACTTCTGGGCAAGTACTTGTAAGGTGATCTTATGGGAGCTCTTTGTCACTAGCTTTGGTTGCCATTTCATCTACTTTTTATTGTTTAAGGCTGTAATGTTAGATGAACCCATGTTTGTTTTTTTTTCTCTTTTTAAATAGTATTAATCTCAATGAGGAACCCTCTGAGTTTGGTAACACATGCTGCTGAAGCCAATGACAATTAACAAATCTTTCACTGGTTTATGTAAAGATAAAGTCAGCAAGCACGACTACAACATCAATAAGTCAGTATATTGATGCGTTGATCTCTATTTTTAGAATTTGTACTTTGAAAAACCAGCATGCATTCCATATTCTGATCAAGTGAATGCTTCTTAAATAAACACTGTGATGAAATGTGTAACTAGTGCATGTTTATTATAGTACAAAAAAAAAATAACCACACAAAGTCATGAGGTGGTCCGCCTGGGAAGTTCAGTTTAAGCATAAAAGTCAACTTGGACTATAAAGGCTTTAAAAGCGTATAGCCTCACTAATATCAACAACAATGACATTAGGAGCTTCCAGGTCATCAAACTGTTAATGTTTAGAGGTAAACAATTACACGACTGGGGAGAATTCTGATATTTCATCACAAGATGAAAAAGCTGTCTGTTTGTCCAATATCTTAAATAAACAACTTTCAGGATGAGTACAAAATCCTGTTGTACCAATGCAGCACTATCCACCCACAAGTAAGTTATTTGCTGGTCCACGCCTCTACTGCATTGGCTGAGGCTCTCGTCTTTTCAGCATGTTGCAGTGCTGTGTCCCTTATAGTTTGAATAGATCCAAAATACTATTCAATTGTCACTCTCCCACTTTCCTTACAATGGCGCTAGTGGACTGTAACCTAGCTAACGTTGGTATTCACTGGCAAAAGCCAAAGTGGCCCTTTGTGGATACTGTTGATATGGGCTATGGGTTTTATAGGGTGTTGAGGTGTATTTAGAATGCTTTTATAGAAGAAGGCAAAAACACTCTTAATTTCAGTATAAGTTGATGTTGGATTATCTGAAGTTCCATGTGCTCTGTTTTTGTAGGTTTTGGAATGTTTAAATTAAGGGGGACCCCTGGTCCAAAGGCCCCATAGGGAGTAGGCCTTTCTCCCTTCTTTTCTTAATTCCAAATACATGAGATCCTTTTAATAAGGACCATATGTTCTGTCTCCTTTTTCAACAAACAAGTACCCTATATAAGCAGTTGGAATAATCTGTTCAGGAGGGGACACTTTAGAATTGGCACGGATCCCCTCTCACGTACTTTATAGTGCTTGATATTATACTGTTTTACTTTGTAATAAACACCTTATATAATGAAGACAGTGTCAGCAGAGTCTCCTTCATGATCTTCACATCATCGCTACTTAATAAACAACAAGATTTTGGCATCATGAACAGGATTGTGGACAAGATTTTGCCGTCACGAACTTCGGACGTGTTGTGGCTGGCTGCGTCACCGACAGCTTTAGTGCACTTACTCCCACACCTAGCCGGCAATTCAGGTGAGCGCTGGTTTGTTCGTTAAGGCTGGTTGTTGGGTGTTTGCTGTTTAGTCGCACTGTAAAGAAACATGTGTGTGTGCCACGCTGTGTTGATGTTTGGAGTGCCTCTCCGTTCTAAATTGGGGTTTATTGCATTGTAAACACCACAATAAAAAGGGGGAGTATAAGAGAGAAAAGGAAAGCTGATGTAAAAGTGTAGAATAGCCTAATTAGTAACAATAAGGTGAGCTAAATAACACCATGCGAGATTAATGAAGGTTGGGCCCTTATCTTCTTAATGGTAAGACATGTGTTTATTAGTCACTGCGTGAAAGTTGGCTTAGAGAAATAGTCAGATCAGGTTAAAAAGGGAAAAAAAGTGAAAAGTAACAGCCCAGGGCCCTGGAAAATTAGATTAATTGGAAAAAAAGAGGTGAGAATAAGAGAAGTTAAAGAAAATAGAGATGATATGAGTTAAAAGAGAAAAAAGAACTGGAGTCAGTTCAAAGGAACTGGAGGTGTGGAATGGAAAATTCAATTTTAAAGTTCCCACTCGAACACTAGTTGACGAACAGTGTCTGAAGCAGCTTTTTATTGAATATTCACACCTCATGAAGGTAGCATAAATTTAAAAGAAAAAAGGGAAAAGGAGCGGCAGGAAAAAGCATGCTATAGGATTAAATGTTATTTGTGTCTTCTGTGTTTTTTTGAGCTCGCTGTGTGTTTCTGTGTGAGGGGGTTTGGCCCCCCCTTACTGTGCGTGTGCAGAGCTGGTCTCTCTGTGTGTGTGTGTGTGTGTGTGTCATTTGTCTTGGCTGTGTTCCAGCTGTGTGACTGGCTTTAAGAATGTATAAATGATAATATGTAAAAGCATATGAACCTCTACGAGAGGACATTTCTTTGATTTTGTTAACATTTATGAGCTTTCTTGGGGGACATTTTTGAATTTAGATAACATTTATGAGCCTCAGAAAAAGAGGACTTTTATAAATTTACATAATATTCATGAGCCTCATTCAGGGGACTTTGATAAGCTTTATGAGCCCCCAAGAAGGACGTTTATGATTTTGGAGAGGAGTGGATAGACCAGTGAGGATGTTTGTGTGCATGGGTAAAGAAAAAATTAATAAGTATTTAAGGTTTTATTAGAGTGAAATAAACTGAAATTTCTTTATTGATGATAATTTGGTGTTTAAAGGAGGAAAACATTTGGTACAGATAAAAATGACCTAAGTGTTGGCAGATAAAGGGCGTAAATCATATGGGATTGCTATTGTGTTGTTAAAAATATCTAGTGGGTTTATTTGATACTTAATTCTGATTTGTTTCTTTCTTTATCCACCTATGGGGTGTGTGAGAATTGGAGAGGAGAAAGAGGGAGATAAAAAAATAGAGAGAAGAAGAAACAGAAATGAGAAGAATAACAGAAAGAGGGGGAAAAAGAAAATGATGAGAGAAGGAGAGAGAGACAGAAAGACAGAAAGAGAGAAAAAGAGAGAAAAGTGTATGTGTTGAGAGATAGATAGAGAGAGACAGAGAGAGAGAGAAGAGAGAGGAAGCAGCAGGCCAGTGCTGACACAGAGTGAGGTCTGATGATTTAGGAGGCAAAGGGGTCAGCTCATGTTGCAAGGGGGGAAGTTAGGAGAAAGAGTACAGAGGAGTAAGTTGCTAAAGGTAAAGAAGAGAGGAGATGTTGAAAGCTCAAGAGCGCTAGAAGAAAATGTGTGGAGAGAGGGTTATATAACTCGTAATTTAGTAGTTATGATAAAGATTTGAGTTCTTCTAGAGTTTTCATGGTTGCTGCAAGAGTTCAGGAACGATTCACCACAGCAACCACTCCAAGAGTAAATATTGCATCGATGAGGCTATTACTTTAGCTACAACTTTGAAGGGGATGAATGCTACTACAGGGAAGGCGCCAATTTCTACTTTTGGTACTTCTGGAAATATTACAAGTGAGATTGGGCCAAGGGCAACCTTTGCTAATAAAACAGTGACAACATCTCTGTCACCTACGAAGTTTGTAAATGTAACACAGACACCTGGTATGACATTTTTGAACTTTAAAGAAGTAGTAAATATAACCCAGAAACCTATGTTAAAGATAGAGCTTAGTGTGAATAGTAGTAATGAGATTTTTGAACCTAGAGAACAAATGGTGGAAGAGCATGATGCAGATTTATTTGTGACAGCTCAGAGGACTATTTTAGATGTGGAAGAGGAGTTTTTTGACTTTGACTGGACACCAGAAGACATGACTGATCATTATTGTGTATTACAGAAGAGAGAAACTAAGTGGTGGGCATATGGATTTGATTCTTCGGTGTTACAAATCGCAGACCCATGGGCAGGTAGGAACTCATTCTATAAGATCGGTTAGGAAGCGGAATTGTCCATGTGTGGTGAAAGGTCAAACACCAGGCACATGGCCTTCAATTTTAGAGAAGTACCAGAACCATTAAGTGCTAAATGTCAATCTTATGCATTATCATGGCTGTTATACCAGCAGCAATCAGCAAAAGATAAGTTAATGGCTGTCAGTGCATCTATTTGGACCTAAACATAATTGTTCTTGATTGGGAGAGTTACCATATGTGAATTTACTTGATCAGTATGAAAATATGATAACAGCGATCCCTGATCTGTTGGAAGTGAAATCTGTAGGGTTTGTAGTGATAAGGCATATATATTTGTACCGTATGGGTGGATAGGATGCTGTTACATGGCAACGTTGAAACTTCCGTTTTTACTGTCCAGAAGGGAAAAGTATCTGATGAGATTCAATCTGATGCTATTTCTGCAAGTAGGAAGAAAAGGGAACTGGCACAATTTCATAATCTGGAGTCCTATCATTGGAGGATAAGTCTAGGAGAGAAGTGGGGTATAGGATTATTCCCATGGTATGGTGTGACATTTTTGGCAGATCACATTGATAATATTACCTACACCCTACAGGGTTTTGCAAATGAGACTACAAGAGGTTTTGAATACTTGTCAAATACTCAAAAGAGTCATAGACTGACGTTGTTGAAACATGACATGGCTCTTGATTATCTTTTGGCCAAACAAGGTGGCCTATGTGTGGCTTTGAACTTAACTGGTGATGCCTGTTATACTTTGATTCCTGATAGTTCTGACAATATGACTAGTGTCATAGATGCATTGAAGCATATAAGGGATGTGTTTGGCCCATTGAAAGGAGCTGGATGGTCTGCGAATGCTTGGTTGCAGGAGAAATTAGGACCATTGGGAGCAGTGTTGGTTCAGATTATGGTAGCAGTTCTTATATCATTAAGTGTGATGTTTTGTTTCTGTACATTGTTGTTAACTTTAGCGAAGGCTATGATATTGAGATGGGTTGGCGTTGTGATGCCTGGAGATCAAGTTCAGATACCATTACTACATAGGACTGACACAAAAGATGATGAGGAAGCGGTGATAGAAGGCAAACTGATGGAGAAATATCCATTTTGGATATCTATTCGTATTATAGTCTTAACATTTATTTCTGTTACTATTTTGGTATTTAGTAGCCTCTTACTTTAGAGTGGGATGATAACAGGGGGAAATGAAAAAGGTGATTTATAACTTGGAATAATGTGAAAGTATGATACTGTGAATTTCACATTTATTTATAAGGTGTTAACCTGTATTTGATGTTTCAATTTGCATCTGTTGTTTTTGCAAAAGATACTGGTTGGTGGTTTTCTTTTCTTTCCTTCAACAATGATGTTGGGGGAAGACCACTGTAAGGGTGGTTGAATCTTCGGGGACCCTGATGTGCATGGACAATAAGAATGGACAGAAGGACTTTCACATATTGCATGCAGAAATTAATCATTCACAGGTTTGATGGAAAGGTTTTTACAAAAGTCCTTTTGAAAACTAATTTAAAAACAGACAGACTTTTTAACAGACTTGTTATCTGATAATATTTGGAAGCACAAATACAGTCCAGGCCACACTGGCATCCACCTTGATGTAGGTTCCTGTATTTCCACACACACAACAAAAACAGACACCCACTTTGAAGAATAGTGGATTGTATTAAATTTTGTAAAGGACACAAACTCAGATGAATATGAATCAGATTCTACAAAGACTAAACAATCCCTTGAGAATTTCTCCTGATCGATAGCTTATCTAAAGGACAAGCTGACTACAGATAGCTCCTCATCTTGTCATGACTGTTTCAGCAGTGCCTCAAAGCAAAAGGTGTCAACAGTCTGACAGTGCCAGAGTAGCTGCTGTGAGCTGTAATGACTGAGCACTTGGAGAAAGCATCTTTCATCTTTTGAACTCACTGACCTTGAACTATTTCCACAAACTTTCCACAGTTTCTACAAACTATTTCCACAAAAACAACTGGTCACTGCAATTGGGAGTATTTTCCAATGATTATCAAAGAGAACTGTGAACTTCCCTAAAGGTACGCTGAAGTCATTTAGTGTCATTTAGTGTCATTTAGTGGGGCAATGCCTCACTAACTGATTGTTATGTCCCCTAAAACCACTACTTTTTATACAAGCTTCTATAACAGCAAAAGGCTACTGCTTGCTGCACGCACCTGATGTAAAAGGATCGATTCACACAGGAGGTTTTACATGCATCAGCCTTTTTTCTGTACCAGAATGGATACACTGTTATTCCCCTCTCCCCTTCCTGGGGCCCTCCATGGTTGTTGTGATTTAGTTCTGCCACTAGGCCTGACTGTTCTGTTGATTGTGGCACACCTATGAGGGCCAGGCTTCACAACTTTAAGATATTTTTCATAGAAATCCCTACAGTGAATAAAATAACTATGTTATTATTACTCAGTAGCCTCTATAGTAAAATTTTCATGTGTAAAGCCTGTAGTGCCTTCAGTATTCTCATTCTGTGTAGTCTGCTTCTCCTTATCTTTCCCTTTACCCTTAATGTTGTCCACTGTGTGGCGCATTTGTTTTTGTGTTGAGTGTGTTGTCACATAAATTATTCATTGCAAGCCGATCTCTACAATGACAAAATGACAAAATATGGTCCTGTTTACCCTTGGCATTAAAGTCTGATCTCCATGATCAGATTGCGAACATCAGATCATCATCCAGTGAAGACGCTTTTTACATTTACACTAACCCTTTTCAAATGTAGCTTCGTGATCAGGTGTAATTTCCCAATGCAATATTTTCATGTTCAAGTCAGTGTGACGCCAGAGCAGAGTAAGTGGAGCCTCTACAGTAGTCACCAGCCTTCCTCTTGAAGATCTACCAAAACAATTCCAAAAAAAATTGGGACAGTATGTGAAATGCTGATAAAAACTGAAAGCAGTGATTGGTAAATTCAGTACAAGAATACTATTTTATATGTTTTACCTCATGAGCTTCATTGTTTTTGTAAATATACGTTCATTCCATATTTGATGCCTAAAAAATGTCCAAAAAAGTTACTTTAAAATATGTTCAGTGTTATTGGTGCTTTCAAAGATATGCAAGCGTCCCACAAATAACTTGCTATGACAGACTCTAAATTTTGAACTTGGTACACTGTACAACAATCTGCACTCATAGATAATACAAAAATCTGCACTCTGCACAAAAATCTTCAAGGGTTCTTTAGTAAACAATGGTTCTATATAGAACCATGAACACTCAAATAACCATTTGCATTCTTAAAGGGTTCTTTGCATCATGAAAGCGTTCTTTAGATTGATGGAGAATGTGCTGTGGATGGTACTATATAGAACATTTTTGAAAAGGGTTCTATATAGCACCCAAAGGGTTTTGTTTCGATGTCATGTTTGTAACAATAGAGAAACACTTTTTGGTGCTATATAGAATCCTTTTCAAAAAGGTTCTATATAGAAGCTTCTACAGCACATTCTCTGTTAATCTAAAGAACGCTTTCACCATGTAGAGAACATTTTAATCATCCAAGGGGTTCTTTGACTGTTCCTGGTTCTACAACCCCATTTCCAAAAAAGTTGGGATGCTGTGCAGAATGTAAATAAAATGATATGCAATTATATGCAAATCATATAAACCAAATTTTTGGAAATAGGAAAGGAAAATACTACAAAAACAACATATTAAATGTTGAAACAGAGAAATTTTATTGTTTTTGAAAAATATATGACATTTTTTGAATTTGATGCCAACAACATGTTCCAAAAAAGTTGGGACGGGGGCTTGTTTATCATCATGTTTCATCACCTCTTCTTTTAAGAACACTCTAAGCGTTTGGGAACTGAGGAGACTGCTATAGTTCTGAAAGTGAAATGTTTTCCCATTCTTACATGATGTAGGATTTCAGCTGCTCATCAGTTCGGGATCTCCTTTGTTGTATTTTTCATTTCATAATGTGCCAAATGTTTTTAGTGAGTGACAGGTCTGGACTGCAGGCAGGCCAGTTTAGCACCCAGACTCTTTTACTACGGAGTCATGCTGTTGTAATACGTGCAGAATGTGGTTTGGCATTGTCTTGCTGAAATAATTAAAGCCTTCCTGAAAAAGACGTGGTCTGGATGGTAGCATATGTTGTCAAAACATGTATATATCAGTCAGCATTAATGGTGCCTTCACAGATGTGCAAGTCACTCAGGACATGCGCACTAATGCACCTCTATACCATCATGAATACTGGCTTTTGAACTGTGCACTAATAACAAGCTGAGTGATCTTCAGCCCGAAGTGTCCATATTTCTAAAAAGAATTACAAATGTTGATTCGTTGGACCACAGGACACTTTTTCACTTCCACTCAGTCCATTTTAAATGAGCTTGGGCCCAGAGAAGGCAGTGGCATTTCAGGATCCTGTTTATGTATGGTTTCTTCTTTGTGTTTTAGAGTTTTAACTTGCATTTGTGGATGCAGTGACAACCTGTTTTCACAGATATTAGTTTTCAGAAGTGTTCCTGAGCCCATGCAGTGATTTCCTCTACAGAATCATATCTGTTTTTAATGCAGTGCCACCTGAGGATCCAAAGATCACAGCCAGCAAATACGGGTCTTTGGTCTTGTCCCTTGCATACAGAGATTTCTCCAGATTCTCTGAATCTTTTAATATGTACCATAGATGATGAATAGCAAAATTTCTTTGCTATTTTACATTAAGAAACGTTATTCTTGAATTGTTTAACTATTCGCTCACATAGTCTTTTACAGAGTGGTGAACCCCTTCTCATCTTTACTTCTGAAAGACTCAGCCTCTCTGAGATGCTTTCTTGTACCCAATCATGTTACTGGCCTGTTGCCAATTAACCACCAAGTGTTACACAACTTTACCAGCCTTTCTTTGTCCCTGTCCCAACTTTTTTGGAACATGTTGCCATCAAATTCAAAATGGGCATATATTTTTCAAAAAACAATAAAATTTCTATGTTTTAACATTTAATATGTTGTCTTCATACTATTTTAATAAAAAAAGGTTTAAATGATTTGCACATCATTGCATTTTGTTTTATTTACATTTTGCACAGCGTCCCAACATTGTTTGGGAATGGGGTTGTATATAGAATCATGCTCTTTAATAAAGAACTGTGTTTTTTAAGAGTGTGGATGGTCTTTTTCTTCTTTCACCCAGAGAACACATCCATTATTTTCATGATAGCGTTTTGAAGAAGAAAATTTGTTTAAAGTACTGTACAGAGAAAAGCAATATAGTCATGCCTTTGTTACATTTCAGTGTAGATTGTATTCAGTTTTGACAAGAATCCAGCATTTTACTTTTAAAATGCAAATCTACATTCACTGATTGTCGGTAAAGAGGTCAGGCGAAGTTAAAACAATGTAATAGGACTTTTGTTTTCTTCATTTTGGTATGTATTTTGTATGTCACTATTGAACAGAAATGTAATGAGTAAACTCCTCTCCATAGGATTTACGTCTGACATCATATTAGTGACACAAAGAAGGTGAAGTTTCCCAGCATTCCCAGCAGTTTGTTGGTTTCTCTTAATTAGATCTTATTTTTCTTATTTTTCGTTAATTATCAGATAAAGTTAACTTTAGCTTATAACGTTATCTTCATGCTGAAAGTGAGATTTTGATACATTTTACAGGTATTTATATTATTCGCCATGATAGTGTTTTGTGTTGCAGTTATATAAATATTTAAAAAGCACAGATTAAAATTTTCATACAATTTTATATGTAAATGTTACTGCTTGTATCATGTTTATTACTTTTTCTGAATTCATTGATTGTTAGATTTTGCTTTAACATTTTGTCTATAGATGGCATGTTTGACATTTATAAAAAACCTAGAGTGAAAAGATACATATTTCATCAATGTTTGACATTTACCTTAAATAAATAGAAATATCTATACGGAAATTGTTTTCCAATGTCATATTTGGCATATTTAATCCATCACATCGTCTGTGCTGAGCAATGAGGAAACTCTTTCCAGGTTAATTTCTCGTTGCTGTAGACATTTGCATGGAGAAATATTAAACCTGCTGTGGTAAGACACTGGATGCTGGATTTATCCACAAGTCTGGAAGCCTTAGCAACCATTCCAGCTGCTTGTCTTAGTCTGCCTCCATGTGGTCAAAATGAGCCTTACATGGACTTACTTATGATTCTTGTTTTTTTGCCTCCTGAAGTTAATTAATAACATTTGCCTTGTCATACTTCATCTTGCAACAAAATTTGTTAATTATTAAACAGGTTTTACAATTGTGTGCAAAAACTTGGGCGTCTCTGGTCAAATGACATGTTCTGTAGATTTTTGTAAGTGAAAATAAGATAACACATCCTCTACAGAAAACACACTTCTGCACATTTTAATGCACAATTACTGGTTATTTTCTGAATTTACCATATTTGGGGAATTAAATAAAAAACATAAAATGTGGCTTGTGCAAAAGTTTACATATGCATTTTATATTTTTTTATTTTTTTTCAATATGTTAAAAAAATAGAAATGATGCAATTTGTGGAAAAATGTCATATTTCTCTATAGAGAATGTGTTAACTTATTTTCACTTACAAAATCAGCAAAATGTGAATTTGGGTATTCAAACTTTTGTCAGAATTCTTCAAAGTGATAGTAATAGGAACCAGACGTCTGAAGAGTTTAAGGCCTCTAAAAGCTACCTTACAGAAAGTTAATACATGAAATGGTTATGAGTACCCTGCCCCACACTGTGTCGCGATAGTTTTGTTATAAAGTTTTGGTCAAAAACATATTAAATCAATTCATTTTTATCCATTCATAGTGGAGAGGTACATGCAGGGAGTTGTAAGGCAAAATAGTTCCCAAAGAAAACTTAGTTTTTCTGGTTTAACTCTATTTTACCATCATCAACATTACATATAAAAAAATATCAGAAGATGTGTAGGTTCACTGGTGGTTTTGGATAGTAAACAAAATGATATATTTGTGTTGTCAACATCGTGACCCCTGGTTTCTATCACCACCACTGTAAAGAAATCTGAGTCAATAGGTTTCTCTACAATTAATTATTTCACACCAAACCACTCTTGATGACTGTTTACATCTAAACCACTGTATTGTGCAGAAATTTTGAAAAATTAGTACATGAATCAGAAAAGAGCAACATTTGAGCATGAGTGAAGAAGACACAGCAGCGTCTCTGCTTCTACAGAAATATCATGGAGAGCATTCTGACCGCCTGCCCAGTCCATCACTGGGTCAAGCTTCCCTACCATTCAGTACTATCTACATTGAATGGTGTAAAAGAAGAACAGCATGCAAGGAAAGCAGGAACTATCACTCTTATAACCACGCCCATCTGGAAGGAGGCTATGGCTATGGGCCATTTCCTCTGTTAGAAAAACCAGCATAGATCAGCATGGCTAGTCACTACCAAAACCAGCATATGTTTGTGCTTTGGATTCTGGTATGCTGGTCAGCAGCAATGAAAGTTAGTATGCTGAGCATCAGCAAAACCAGCATATGTTGTGTTTTTGATGCTGGTATGCTAGTCAACCAGCATGACTATGCTGGGTGACCAGCTAAATCTATTGTTATTTGTGTTGTTTTTTCCAACAGGGTATTTTTGCTGCAGGAAGCCAGAGTGCTGAGCAGATCTGCCTGATGGACCTTGCATTTTTATATATTAGAAATATATTTCAAATACTTTGAAATTAATGCCAAAATTTCAGAATATATTGCCATATCAACCACATACATTTTAACACATTGCTGTTGTCAGAAGAAAACCTTGTATCTCCATTTTTTACATTTTTCAGTCTTGGACATAATATGAAAATACCTGATACCCTTACATTGTATGTAAATTTCATGATGAATGGACTAAAAGAAATAACCCAAAATGACTTGTAAAAAACTCCATTCCATTGACTTACATTAAAAGTACAGTAGGTTTTTTCCTTCTCCTGTAAAGTTACCATTTTGGAGATACAAGGTTTCCTTTCAACAACAGCGATATGTTTATTTTAAAATGTATGGGGAAACATTAACATAGAAATGTACCATACAAAGATAAATGTATGTAAATTTATTTTCATATACATTTGAAAATGTATAAAAGCAGCCGTACTACCTGTCTAATGCACTTTACTGTTTGGAATAGCTTTTGGAATTGAATTTGTATTCCAGTATCTAAATTCTAAGTATTAGTAAACGAAACTTTTTTTTTCTCTACCATCATGTGCTAATATGACTGTATAGATATTGTATGGCTATATACGTGGTGGTGGTGTGTTAGTGTGTGTTGGTCTGAGTAGATTAGACTGCTGGATTTTTTAAACACCTCAGTGTCACTGCTGGACTGAGAATAGTCCACCAACCAAAAATATCCAGCCAACAGCATCCTGTGACCACTGACGAAGGACTAGAGGATGACCAACACACACTGTGCAGCAGCAGATGAGCTATCTGACAAGGTAGGAGTGTCTAATAGAGTGGACAATGAGTGGACACAGTGTTCAAAAACTCCAGCAGCACTGCTGTGTCTGATCCACTCTAACCAGCACAACACACACTAACACACCACCACCATGTCAGTGTTACTGCAGCGCTGAGAATGATTTACCACCCAAATAGTACCTGCTCTGTTAGGGTCCATGGGGGTCCTGACCACTGAAGAACAGGGTAAAAGGGGGCTAACAAAGTATGCAGAGAAACAGATGGACTACAGTCTGTAATTGTAGAACTACAAAGTGCACCTATATAGTAAGTGGAGCTGATAAAATGGACAATGAGCATAGAAACAAGGAGGTGGTCATAATGTTATGCCTGATCAGTGTAGATATTGTGTATTGTACAGAAGAGTCTATTGTGTGGTGTTTGCAAATTTTGTCTGTATATACTGTATTTACTGTCTGGCTGCACTGTTGTCCGCTGCTGTTTCATGCTTAAATGAAGCACTATGTCCTTGAGAAACTACATTTAGTTCCTCTCAACACATCTGTGATTAAAAAAACTTTCATTTTAATGAGTGTTTGCAGGGATGAAGGACATGTCTATGGAGTTAAATCAGTCACCAGAACCTGAACCTGAATTTGTGATTCTGAACCTGAATTTGTGATGCTAAACCTGAATTTGTGATGCTCAACCTGAATTTGTGAAGGTGAACCTGAATTTGTGACGCTGAACCTGAATTCCTGATGCTTTTTCAGGTTGAAAAATTCAAGTTGTAAAATTCAGGTTGTAAAATTCAGGTCAAGAAATTTATGGAAACATCTGGGGTACTCAAGAAGGGCAAACAAAGCATAGATGTAATTGAACTCACACCTGGCCAATCACTAAACATCTCTGGGAGTGGCTCTCTGTCACCGAGTACATGCTGATGAAGGACCATGGCAGAAGAGTGAGCCAGTGGAACATTTCCAATTGTAAGTCACTTATTCTTCCTTCTCTTTATATAAGCTCACATCAGATACTAGTATTTATTGTTTTTTTGGTTGTTCATACAGATATAAGCTGATGCTTGATTTCTTATAATATAATAAGTTTTTTGAGTACATCTACGCTTGTTTCCTGAGTACCCTGGATGTTTTCCTGAATTTTACAACCTGAATTTTACAACCTGAATTTTACAACCTGAATTTAACCACCTGAGTTTTACAACCTGAATTTTACCACATGAATTTTACAACCTGATTTTCTACGACCTGAATTTTACAACCTGAATTTTCAGACCTGAATTTTACAACCTGAATTTCTCAACCTGAAAAGGCATCAGGAATGAACCTGAATTTTCAGACCTGAACTTTAGAACCTGAATTTCTCAACCTGAAAAGGCATCAGGAATTCAGCATCATGAATTCAGTTTCAGGTTCTGGTGACACTGATTAAACTCATACATATCATAGCGTTGTAGTACCTGAAATGTGGACAAAATAATTCTCATTGATTAATCTACACATTATATAGTATCATATAAATGTTTAACATAACCAAAATATTGAGTCATTGAATTACAAATCATATCCTATTGTAGTGATTTTTGAAATATGGCCAAAATAGCAAATAACTGCAAATCACATTGTAGAAATATTTGAAATATTACCACAGCACTGAATAATTGTTATACAAAATGTATTGTAATATGGTACCATTTGAAAATTATATTATATTAATTAAGTAAATCTTAATTGAATAATAACTGCACTGCATTGTAGTAACATAAGAATATAGAAATAATGCTGCATCCAAGTTGTGTCTAAAACTGGGAAACACCAATTTTAGTTGTGTTTAACATTTGTGTTTAACAGTGAAATTCGGGATTGTAGATGATATGCGAATTTACCAGATGTGATGTAAAATGATGTAAAACCTTTCACCTTTTCCACCAGTGAAAAACGGTAAACTTAGTGATGAATGTAACAACATGATGCACTTACGAAAAATGTGTGTAAAGAGAATTGCCTTGCCACTCAGAAATCTTCTGGGTTTGTCAAACGCTAGAGGGCACTCTTGAGCGAATCTAAAATGAATGGGTTAGTATGGAGCTTTTCAGAAAAATCATAGGACAATTCACCAAACACTCATAAGAAGAAATTTCCACAGTTTTCATGATTCTGACAATCACCAATGTTTTCTTATTTGTTATTTATTCTTAGTTTAAAAAAAAAAAAAGAAAAAAGAATCTATGCACACTCAAGAGCACCAAGGTGTGAACAATTCTATGGTTTAAAAACACATCACAAATCTGATGTAAACTTTTTATTAGGACCTTTCTCAAGAAGAAATTTAAGAAAAAACTTAAGAAGATACTGGTGAATGAGGGCCGCCGCTTAAATATATATATATTTTTATATAGAAGAATGTATTTATTTTCTGAACACAGAACAGCATAAAACATTTTAACACCACTGTTACACTTCTGGGTGTTTCTGAACTCCAGTTATAGGACATTCTAATGGCACCTCATGTACTTTACATTCATGATGTCAGTGAGCGTGAACCACAGTAGCAGTAAGGTGCCTTACTGTATAATAAAGTCAAAGAATATTATATTATTAATTTGATCATTCTTTTGGCAAAATTTCATATACATAAATGCAAATTTACTCACTCAAAAGCAGATTTTCTCAAATTCGAAATAGAAGCTAAACAATACACAACTTCTATTACCCTCTCCAAAAACAAAAAAGCTGCCAAAATAATGAATATATGCACCTTATTTAATACGTTTCTGTAAAAACGTGTTCATTCCCCTGGCTTTCTTTCTTTCTTTCTTTCTTTCTTTATTTATTTATTTATTTATTTATTTTTTAAACTTAGTTTTTTTGTTTTGTTTAAACTTTGTTGTTTAAAATTGTTTCCTCATTTTTCTTATGCAATTTGTTATCTGACTTAACTATATCTGTTCTGCTTTATACTGCTTTTGTACAAATGTAATTATATAATAAACAATTGGGGAAAAAAAATAATAAAAAAGGTGCCTTACTGTTCCTAGTGCCTATAGGAAGTTCCTGGACAATACGTTAGAAATGATTTCAACTTTTTTTGTTATTTAGTTTTTTTCATTTAGGACTTGCTCGCAGGCCATATAGTAGAAACGTTAAACAATGAATTATAGATCGTATTGTATCGTAGTAAAATACTGAATAATTTCACTACAAACTGACTCATATCGTTTTTACTTTTAATTCTTCAGTAGATGTGTATCCGGGACAGCGGAGTGAGAGTTTCCGGGCGAGCTGGTCGCCATTTTGCGCGCAGGACTGAGAGGTAGGAGGAGCAGCGGAGTAAAACAGAGAGCTGAAATAAATTAGAATAAAACTTTACAAAATTACATTAGTTCGGAAAAACACGGTTGTAAAAGAGCGGATAATGCACTGAGGTGTAGGCTATGAGTTGAAAAAGCACCGAGGATGTGCTGGTGTTGTGGTGGGGCCTGCGTTTCCCTGGAGCTGCGCAGAAATAAATAATGCAAAATAAGAAATAATCGACAATGGCATTGAAAATCAACATCAGAGTGGAATAACAATAATAATATTTAGAAAATAGTCTGTTGAGCAACGCGAACAGTAACACTTAAACACTCATACATAGTCCTTTTAAACAGCTGACAGAGCAAAGATTAGCCGCGCTTGCTAACGCCACTGTTAGCTGATTTAATTAATGTTAAACTTATCGCGAATCTGATTGGTATAATGAACGTTTTTTTTTTCATCAGAATAGCAAATATTTGCTAGAATGTTGTTTTCGTTGCGTTTTAGAAATCTCAGCGTTGAAGGATTTGAGTCCAAATGTACAGAAACAGAAATGCTGATAAAATCACATAGCGTTACACTAGTTTTGGTCAGTGAGCAGTAACGTAGTCACAGTGTAGCGTCGGATATTTTTATGCGCCTAAAGTTACATTCCTTTGGGATATTTAGCTAGTGTTAAATAGTCGCTACCAATATGTAGGGGTGTGTGAACTGCCGTGTGTCCTGCTTAGCCAGCTAGTTAGCTAACTCTCTCTGTCTGAATGAACACAAAAACCAAACCCGTGTCCTTCAATAAAAGGAACTTAAGCTAGCTCTGGTGGGACTATGGCTAAAAAAACAGGAGCTCCTCTGTATAGACATTTTAGAGGAAAAAACGCTGTCATTCCAAAAATAAATACATAAATATAAGAAATCAAAATGGGACCTGTGGACCGACATCCGATATTTTTCATTTACGTATCTGCCGATACTAATACATAAACAGAGGGTTACAAATGCAGTACAATGAATAAAATGCATATATTGTGGTGCAGTGCTGCCTAAACATTCTGCTCTTCCATAGTACAATAAATACTTTGTCATATATCGGTCAAATTTTATCTGTCAGATTCTAGTTTTTTTTTTTTTTAGCAAACGTCATTTCGAGTTGATCGTGTATCCCTATACTTAACATCTTTTTAGTACTAGTCATATCAAACAACAAACCTCATTTAGATAAACAGGTGCCATGCAGTAGGTACTGCTACAATTTTGGATAACAAGTAAAGCTGTTTCCTTTCACTGTTCTATTCCGAATGAACTGTTATTGTTTTATATTGGCTCAACAGTTCACTATTTTATAGTTAGGAGTTTTATTGTGATTATGATTGATTGTTAATAAGCTAATAGTAATGTCATTTTTCATATAGTATTTCATTTTTTGCTGTGCTGGCTTTGTAAGTTGTTTCATCAAAGTGTATATCCTCCTCATTCCCCTTAGCTGATTCTGTTTCCAGTTTTCTTTCTTTCAACCCAAAGAAAAGGTCATAAAGTTTAGAAAGAGATTGAGTGGCATTACTAGTAAATATTTATGCTTTAGTCAGGGCTGTGTCTTTGTAGTTAATGCATGCTTCTCAGATTAGGGTATGTTTTGAATAGTGTATGAGATACTTGTGCTTAATCCTTGTTTTGTTGTGGGCAGGCTCCAGGGATAAACACAGTAAGACAAAATGTGGGACCAGGGTGGGCAGCCCTGGCCGCAGTGGCCCCTGAGCCAGCAGCAGTGGATGCAGTCATTTCAGCATCAGCAAGATCCAGGTAAGTTTTTTTATCACTGTCTGTCCAAAAATTTGTAGACACCTACTCCTCCAACACAGCTTCTGAAATCAAGGGCGTTAATAGGGAGGCAGTCCCCACGTTGCTGCAGTCACAGCCTCTACTCTTCTGGAAAAGGCGTTAAACTAGATGTTGGAATGTGAAGATTTGATTGTGTTCAGACACAAGAACATTAGTGAGGTCAGATACTGATGTTAGATGATTAGTTCTGGATAAACTCCATTCCAGCTCATCTCAAACGTATTTCATGGTGCTCCAGAAAACACAGTTGCACTGCTCCACAGCCTAATGTTGGGGGAGTTTAGACGCTCCTAGATGACACTTGCCAGAATGTCCCAATCTATTTGCAGTGCTTGTCTGTGGAGAGCATACAGGCAGTGTGCACGCAATTGGCCATTTGTAAATTCTTAGAAAGTCACACCTCTGTTTTTGTTGCTACATTGTGAAACCTTCAGTTCAGTCTGTTTTGTAGCATTCGTAACACTAAATGTTCAGCAGTACACTAGAATATGTAGAAGCACACAGAGGAGTACGTATAAAACATTTTTTCATTCAAATAAACTATATTTATATGATGTTCGGTACAGTCATGCATGAACTGAAAAAAGCTGTATGGCAACCAATTCAGAGTAATCAAGGAATCTGGAAAGTATGTTTACAGTAATTAACCAGAGAAAAGCCACTCAGTACTAAAACTGTAGATTTTCTTGTCTGATAAGGAGGAAGTTTTACCAACATATGCTAGTCCAACAGATGAGCTCATGCCTAAGCATGGAGCTAGTCAGAACAACATTTGATTCTATGGAGCCACTGGGTGCTGAGGAAGACTCCTCATCTCTTTAGCAAACTTTAATGAAACAATACAAGGAATGGCATGTGTAAAAGTGCATTAATATTTGTCTTTACACACAATTTTAATCAGACATAACTGTACAGTTCTGTTTAATCTGACTGATTTATCAAGCTAACTTTTAACAGCTAAATTAAGAAAAGCTGACTTAGCTGTTGAACTGATTTGTAATGTGTTCTTTTTTTGTTGTTTATCAAATTCTGCATTCCACATAAAGATTAGCTTACCTTAGTTGCTGCATTGAGCTGTGAGAGTGGTCTTCCACATGGAGTAATCAAAACTTTTCCAACTGCAGGAAAGAAATAAACACGGCACCCCCCTCCAGATGATAAAGATGGCGTGCCAGGCATTATACATTTCTTGGAAACACCTTTCCACAGTTTCTTGGCCTAATAATTCTGGTTAATTTAATGCCACTGCTTTTCTAACTGCTTTGTTTTGAGGAGTTTTTCTTTCACAGAACAGAGGAAATGTGTGGTTTAAATGAGTGTCAAGATGTGAGGAGTTGAAAAAGTTGGAATGAAGAAATCTGTGTCACATCAAGCATTTATCAAGTCATGGCTGTAATGATATGAAACAATACAATTGCAGTACTAGTATTCAGTTATTCTTGGATAATGGTTTCAGTAAAGCATGAAAAAGGAGTCTGTAAATAGTGCATATTTTTTACCAAGGGTGATAAGGTAGGACTTATTGTTATAGCGATAACAGCAGTGCCTTTCCAGTAATTTTCTTTTAAATGTATTCCTTTCTCTGCACTGATGACCCCATATTGTACTGTGCAGTGAATGTGTGTGTTTTTTTGTTTGTTTGTGTATTGCAGGTCAGGTGGACTGGGCAGCTCTAGCTCAAGCATGGATCGCTCAGAAGGAGTCGAGCGGTGGGGCAGTAGATCAGCAGCCTAATGGACAGGACATCCCTGGCCTGGACGCTCACAATAACCACACAACCTTCCAAACTCCAGACTCCAACTTTGGGAGAATGTGGCAGCCAGGTAGGACTAAATTTATATATATATATATATATATATAATATAATATATCGCTGTTGTCAGAAAAAAAAAGTATGTATAAATATGTATATGTGTTTGTGTATGTGTGATATATATATGGAAATAAATATTTGATTGTGTATATAGATATTAATATGTATAATAAATATATATTTAACATACTTGCTTTAAATGAGTTTTGGAAAGAAACATTGTTCAGAAATCTTTCAGACAAACACAGTGCTCATGATTTTCACAAAATAGAGATTGAGTAAAAAAATTGTCTCTGTTGCATTTAAATTTGTTATATCCCGTTTCAAAAGCTTCAGAAACCACATGGCAATAGCAGTTTGGACAGAATGGGCTCTTTCATAAAAATAAATATTAAAAACACATCATAGTGGTTTATATACAGATTGGATTTTTATATACAAATTATACGTTTTTGTTACTTTACAAACAATCCTACTTAAGAAAAAATTCCATTGTTGATCTTATGAGTGCAAATCTGTGCTATTTTGTCTCTTAAAAAACCTTTCCATTAGGTTTGATTGTTTTTTTTGTAATTAGAGAAAAATGCTTGAGTTACCACTTAACACTGCAGCCCCAAAAAAGCCTACTAATGCACTTCTATGGCAGTAAACATTAGATTTTGAATGGAAGCCTTATGTCAGCTTTTTGTCATCAGAAACACACGTTTTCACATTCAGACACAGGATGGATATGGTGGAATGGAATTACAATACACGTTAAATCTAGTCTTTGTGGTTTTTAGCCCCCACCCCTTTTTAACATTATATTTTAAGGCTCACATTCTTAGATTTTTTTTAGGTACTTAACATTTTACAGAGACAATAGCTACAATGTCTAAGCTTGACTAAAATGCTTTGATTACTCAACTAATCAACGTATAGGGACAGCCCTAGATTAAATGTGTAAAAAACGTGTAAAACGTTTAGGAATATCTAATCAGTATTTTAATTTAACATTTTTATTAATAATCGTTCCTAGTTTAAATAAAAAATCCTCATTTATATTTTTTTATGATATTCATTTATCATAAACGCATTTAACAAAGTGTGAAGGACAACTGGCATTTGGTGCAGTTGAATTGTGAATCATTGTGCATTTTTACACTCCTAGTTATTTACAAACTTGTGTGTTGTTTAGACTGGTTTTGGAAAGAACATTGATCAGAATTCTGTCATACAAACACAAATTGTTCATGGTATTCACAAAATAGAGATTAATGAGTCAATAATTTTAATAATGTTTAAAATATTTATTAGTAATATCTAATCATTTTTTTAAATGGACATTTTTATTAAAAGTGGTTCCTAGTTTAAATCAGAAATTGCTAGTTTCTTTTTTCTCATAATATATTTTAAGAGTAGTTATTTACAAACTTGTGTGTTGTTTAGACTGGGCGATGCATGGGCAGCCGCCTCCTCCTCCTGCAGATCAGGCTTGGATTACACCTGGGCCGGGACCTATGGATGTTGTGAACCCGTCTGAGGACAGTAACAGCCAGGACAGTGTAGAGTTCACTGCGGATCCGCACCACGGAGTCTTCCCTCAGAACAGCCACGGTTTCGGGAGCCAGTCGGAACATTACCCTATGGCTCCAATTGGAGTCAACCAGTTCGATTATCAGGTATGATGTGAAAGCCCAATAATTGCATGTGGGCAGCTGCAACACTGCTCCATTAATCATCAATGGTGTTGATTATGTGAAAAAGTTTACTGTAAAACAAAACATTGTGATGTTCATATGATCAATGCAATCATTGCGACAGGTTGTACTACAGGAAGTGTAGGTGTCCATATGGTTTCTGTTATTTCATTGCACTATAAAAGAAAAAGTGAAGATGTGATTTAATAATATTGATTGATTCATCTATTGTAGGTGTCATTACTTGTCTCTTTGACAGACAGTCTGTGCGCAGTTGCTTGAATTTAGTTCATGACTCTTTTATTAAAGATTTTTGAATGTTGTTGAAATTCCTTGAAAACATTATGGTTCTTGTTGTGTACTGCTATAAGGCTCTACAATGAGTCTCCTTACTGCAGAGATGGTACTGATCTTCTGCCGTCTGAAGTGTGCACATCACTATATCACCTCTCCTGTTAATACACACGGTGCAATATATCATAACCTGCTGCTGTAATGACACTTTCACTATGCACTTTACATTGTAATATTGCTGCCGCTCCTAGTTGTGTCTATGCTCATTGTGCTTTTAGTTTACCTCATATCACTCAGTGCCTGCTATCATGTAAATACAACAAATCTGTCTCATATGCTATGTAAATATGTAAATAGATATACTTTATTTCTACTCTTATGTCTGTTTTTATTTCTATTTTTTATTTTCTGCATAGTATGTGTAAGTTTATGTGAAATTATGTCTTGCTACTGAAAAACTGCAATTTCCCTTCGGGATCAGTAAAGCTCTACCTGTCTATCTCTATCTATAGCATGGAGCAGCAACAGCAGGAGCTTATGGCCCACCTAGTGCTGGGTTCCACCCTCCTTACTGGTCTGATGGTCCCCAAAACAGACGAGACAGACTCCCAGGGTTCAGGCCAGACCGGCCACGGTCACCCAACCAATTAGGAATCAAACCAGACACACCAACTCTTGGTAGGTACAGACATTTGTTGTTGATGGTTTGGTCAAAAAAAAAACTAATTTACACAGTTATCTCTTCATCTGAAATGTAGTCAGTCAGCCAAGGCATGTTTGGTGTCCATGTTTTTTTTTCAGTTTTGCAATGGAGCTATAAGACTCCTGCAGCCAGAATTCAGATTTCAGTTTTAGAAGTTTTACGTTTCTGAATAGTAGTAGTAATAGTAATAATAATAATGATGATGTTGATAATGATGATAATGATAATAATTTGTGTTACACCTGTACAGTGTTGGAATCTGCACCAATTCGGGCACTTAAGTACAGTCTTGGTACTGGCAATAGTGAGTACCGATACCAGGAAACTGCTGAGTGATGCGCACATGCCTGCCAGTAGTTGGACTTTTACCACACGCAGTGGTGGTGTTGGATTAGTTCACATTTGAGATAAGCAGTAGTGTTTTAAAAAGGCTTTGTAAGCCAGTATTTTGGAGGTTGGCACTAGTAGTCTTTCATATACTGATTAAATTCTTCTTGAGGTATTATCCACATACAAATGCAGGTAACTCAACATTTTAACAATACAAAACACGCTAATTGTAGCCTTTTACTTTAAAGCAGCATTATGTATCAATTTTACCTTAAAATAACAGCTTCAGAATAATTTGGATGGAACATTGACCTATAATAGGAGAATGGTGTCTCTGTCATCACCACTCTGGACCTGGAACACTTGCTTTATGTAACTTTGAAGGAGCAGGCACGAGACCTCTTGCGAGAACTGCTTAACGGTTTACGGCACCACACCACACACCATCAACTCTGGGTCTTCAGTTGACTATAAGAAGAAGCTAGCTCTGTATTCCCAGCATGGACATCATGGCAGAGGCTGCAAAGAATGACCAAGCAAAAGACCAGACAAGAGTAAATCTTGGACTGGCATTTACTCGATGGTGGGAGTTAAGAGATAAAAGAATACAAGACAGTATCACGGCTAACAGGAAAACAACAAATGTCTGACAGCAAAGTGTAAATCTCTGCCAATGTTATTTATCAAAGATTGCGATGTTCTTGGTTCTTTCACATCTGGTGATGTTTTTGCCGGTGTTGTGCCGAATTCAGGTTGCTTTTGAGGGAGTGTACGTTAGAGAGACATATGGAAGGAGCAGCTGGAGTCTAGCCTTTAGCATAACAGGCTGCTAGCTATACTAGTGTTTTCTCTGACACCACCTGCATTGTGCCTTTGTTGGTCAGCTGTGTCAGTATGAGGGCCTGGTCCTTGCATTAAGCCAAAGATCTGCTGCTGCCGGCGGTGTGAATGACTAATATTTGCCAAATTCAAACAGTCTGATGCTCTTAGATTTAGCCTATAGAATAAAAGGGATGCATGTATGAGACATGACTTGAGAAATTCGTTTGTAAAATAAATATTTAGTACTGTTTTTGTAGAGTCATTTGTATGTAATTTAATTTTCTAGTGCCATTCATTCAAGTTTAGTTTGTCTAATTTGTGACGCAGAACACTGCTTTTACTAAAGTGAAACATTAAAAAAGCATAATTGTATAAATATTAGGATTTTTAGGCACCTTTCACAGAAGTGGTATCATTATATCCCTAGTAATAATAAGAATAGAAGGAAGAAGAAGAAACTTTGTACAATGAGATTTTGATGTTTTGACACTTGTTTTGTTCTTGTTCAGATGCAGTTAAACGGAGAACTTTGCCTGCATGGATTCGCGAGGGCCTTGAGAAGATGGACAGAGAGAAGCAAAAGAAGCTGGAGAAGGAGAGACTGGAGAAGGAGCGCGCTGAAATGGCGAACGAGGACAAGGACAATGATATGGTAGAGGAAGAGGGAGAGGGCCCTCGGGTGCCACGCAAGAGCAAATTTGTAAGCATCCTGTAGAGAATGCACTCAGCACTCAGGAGAAGGATCCCTGAGGTTACTGCTGATCCATACACACAATGACCTGCCCAGACATTTACTATTTATACTGTCAGGGATTCTCTTTTTGAGTGGAAGTTCATTGTTCAGATTTGTTAGTGTTTTAGAGGAATTACTTGACCAAGCATGCTAATGTGGCTAACAGCGAATGGAAGCTAGTATGCACCAAATGCATTCATGCTAACTGGTGAATATTCACTTCCATTCATACATGTTAGCAGCATTAGCTTTTTTGACTGAACAATTTCTTTAATGTTTACAGCACATCTAATGGTAAGGAGTGTATTTCACAAAGCAGACTTTTTTTTCAGTTAGCCAGATAACTTAAGCCTAAACTGAAGCTTGTCCAATGGGAAAAGAGGTAAGGTTCATTCCTAGGGGACAATTCTCACTTTTGGCTTAAATTATCCAGCTAACTGAGAAACTCTGCTTTGTTAAATACATACAAAGAAACTGAGGGTTCTTCCACAAGCTTTTGTTCAGTTTGAGCCTCCTCCAACCTTCTGTATGTTTGTGCTTTCAGGACAGTGATGATGAGGATGATGATGGTGAAGAAGGTGAGGCTGCAGAGGAGAGTGTGACGGGAAGACGACCAGACAGTAGTAGCAGAAACTCATCTCCTGCACGTGAGGAGCAGAGCGAACCAGAGATGACTGAAGAGGAGAGAGAGTTTCAGCTGGTTAGCATAAATACTTTTCACTCACACAGGCATGCTCTGGGGCTGCAAATAATGATGATTTCTCTAACCCATTAATCTGTTGACTGTAATTCAGATAATTGATAATTTTAACTATTCTTCACTCTTCAGTTTCTCTCCTTTTGCCACCGACATCATTTAGAGCTCCTGTGGTTACCTAATTTATACTGCATACATTACATTTACTGGCATTGCCCAATCTGTAGGAAAACGTTCATGTTCCTAAATAGTATTTACTTGTGTATATTGCACTCTTCTATGCTGGATTGGCATGCTACCTGCTTTTAACATAATTGTTTATCATTGAAAGCGCATATCTTTAAAACTAAAGAAATTTCCGTTTTCATAACGGTCAGTCACATAAACAAAGGCTGCTTAAAAAGTGAATGTTTCTACATTAACCACTGCAGTGGAGTTGCACGATATGGACATAAAATCCATTTTATCATTGGAGCCCTTACAGGCGAATGCCACTGATTTTTCAAACATTCTGCATTAAGATGTGAACAGTCATTCAGAGTGGTTTGATGTGCAATGTCCTGTTCTCGAGAACCTTAGAGAGTCAGAATTCTTCACAGAAGTGGTGATAGGAACCAGGCGCCTGAAGGAAAGGTTTTGGCCTAAAACATATTTTATATCTGTTCATGGTGGAGAGATACATGCAGAATTTCTTTCGGATTTACCATCATCAGCATTACAAATAAAATCTCATAAGGCACAGATAGGTTCACTGGTTGTTTAGAATAGTAAATAAAATGACTGTATTTGTGTTGTAGACATCTAGTCCCTTGGTTGTTTACAGTGAATCATTTCACATTAAACCACTCTGAATTAGTTTGATTTAATTGTACATGTTTCTAGGACGGATAAATTCCCATTTAACAGTGTGTACAAGTTGCAACAGTTTCTTCTGTGTAACAAGCGATTTCTTCTTTTATGGTGCAGTAAAACAACAGAAGCCATTTCACCTTGTACACTTCCTGTAGTGTATTTCAATCTTTCAGAATGACTGCAGGTGTCATATAAACTTTTTTTTAATGTAAATGACTGATTGATGGGTCAAACGTTTTGCCATACTTGACAGTGTTGATGCCTAATGCCTTTTACTGTTTCTCACTTGAAACCCTGAACAGATGCTCCTGACCAAAACACTTCTGACTGAAGTCCTTCTCGAGGTGACGAATGAAGAAATCCTGCAGGTGGCCAAAGAAACCCACCGCAAAGCCACCAAAGGTGTGCTAGTCTTCTCCTCTGTCCATGAAACTGTGCCTTCCAGTTTAAAAGTGAAGAAAAGCTGCTATTCACACTGTAGTCTTATTTATGCACTGATTGACTTCAAAAATATGAGACCAGTTTGTATGCCTGGCATTTTTATGACCTTGATAAAAAAGCTCTGTATGAACAAGCAAAAATGAAATGTCTCCTCAGCTATTCTCTGCTAATGCGAAATGGGAGGAAAAAGAAACTCCAAAGAGAGAGAGAGAGTGGAGTTTTTGCCTTTGTTTCATCAGAAAGCCCTCAGACGGGTCTGAAAACTCTCCAAAACTGCGTTGTTTATCTCGGAGCAGAATTCTCACTGCTATACCAGCGGGACTCCTGTTTCAGAGAGACTGCATTAGTACAAAGTGGTTATCTCCCTCTTCTCCACTATTGACTTCTGTGTGTGTGTGTGTGTGGGACAAACATTGTTTGTTAACCCTCTTCTTCTCTCCATTTGTTTGTTTTTTTTATGTTCTTGCCAAAGGCAGCACTTGTGAATAGTGCATATCTGTACCGTCCTTCTCTAGAGACTCTTTGAGAAAATGGTGGCTGTATGTGTTTTAACATGTTGTTCCTGTTGTTGATGTGAATCAAAGCTCCTGCAAAACAGCTGGCACAGTCCAGTGCACTGGCTTCTCTGACCGGCCTCGGTAAGTGCTCTTTTCTGCACGCCAACATGGGTGGGGTGGGGGGATTCAAAGGTCAGGGTGGGGTTACTCTGGGCTTAGCTTGTTTTGTACTATGCATTTATTTTATATTATGTATGGTGTACTGTATAGCAGGTGATTAACCATCTGCATCTGTGTATTTGTATTTAGTTTAAGATAATGTCTCCGAATCCCAGGCCTGGGGTGTCAGTGCTCGGCAACATTTTTGTGCTTTCCGTACTCTAGAATCACACTAGATATTGACAGTTGGTATCTTTTTGCGAAATAAGTGTGATTAAATTGGTATGGTAAAATTGGCAATGAAAAAATAATTTAGTGCAGTTGTCAATTTAGCAGTGATATTTGGTGAGTGAGAAAACTATCAGGAAAACTGTAAGGTTTAAGGTTACCACTGCTGTTCGTCACATGCAGCTTGTACAATCTCCTTAGAAAAGCATTGCTAATGGAATAGGATTCTCTAGAGCAGCTGCACATGAGCTGTGAAGTATTGAAACTATGTTCACTGGAGTGATGGAGCACCTTTTAATTTCGTTGGTATGAATTAGAGTGGTGTGCGTGATCCAGATCTAATCATCCAACATCAGTGCCTGACCTCACTAATGCACTTGTGACTGAATGCAGAGCTGAGTGTAGATCTGCAGGTGTCTGTAAACTTTTTCATGTATGAAGAACCGAAGTTTCACAGTTTATCATCAAGGGTTTCAAGTCTATGACATGGAACCCTGTTGTATGTAATGTGATGTGAACGTGCTTGCCAAATTTACCTGACCAAGCATGTGAGGACCTTGTTTTAAAGTTCATGAGTTGAATCAGGTGTTCTAGATCAAGGAAAACACAAAAATTAGGGTCCCCAGCATGATGGCGATTTGGGACTTAAAAAAACATATCTGCCGAGGTCATTAAAGCATGCTTCATTACTCAGGAGGTGACGTAAGAGAGAGTATGGGTGTGTGTGTGTGTGTGTGTGGGTGGGTGGGAGAGAGCAGTGATACGGATGTTGGAGTGTTTTAAGCTGTGTGTGTATTTTTGCTATAAGCATGGGCTTTGTCGCTGCAGGAGGTCTGGGTGCATATGGTTCGGACAGTGAGGACGAGCGCAGCGTGAGGGGCTCGGAGTCGTCCGACACCGACGAGGAGGAGCTTCGCCACCGCATCCGCCAAAAACAAGATGCCTTCCGCCGAAAAGAGCGTGAGCTACAGCAGCAGGAGAGACAGGCCCTGGAAGCACATGTTATCACAGGTAATGTCACATGGCATGCACTACTCCTATTAAATGATAGTACATGTCAAATTCACATTTTTTTTCTCCTTTCTACAAATGTAGTCTATCAGACCACTTGTGTTTTGTATCTAAAGTTTGCTTTACTTTTGCACGGGAGCTACAAGTTTATACTTCACCTATTAGCTTTGTGCCACTGAAAAAATCTTTGGCCAAAATATATGTGGGGAATTTTAATTTTTTATTTATTTATTTATTTATTTATTTATTTATTTTTTGGAAAAATGGCCCAAGATTTTGACTGAAAAAAACATACAGATTAAATAGGCCTACAACACAGTGATTTTACAAATCATTTTAAAAATTTCAGTCTGAGCTGCAGAAGATCCAACAATGAACGCGCTGGCTGTGGAACTGTCATGTTTTCTATGAGGAAGAAAAGCAATATAAGCAATATAATTTCTGTTCATGTCAGATGTCAGGGGGAAATACAGCATTCAAGAACTTCTCCATTACAGGTGTAATAACACTGTGAAATGCAGAATATAACAAAACAGCAGAAGCAGAAAGGAAAGTCCCTGGTAGCAAGTTAACAGCATCTGTAGCTTCAGTTTTTGAAATGACATAGTATAAAGTAAAAAAAAACAGCACTGTCGTAGATGAGCAGCATTTCTGTGTTATCCACAATGACTGAATTCTTATACATATTGTAATCTTTTCCTTCTCATTCCAGTTTTCTCATTTTTACATTTTATAAAGGTTTATGTATCAGCATATATATACAGATGGGCAAATATGAAAAATATGGGATATATGCCCACAATTCCAGTATTGATGCATCCCTGCATCTAGCTAACCTTGATAGCTGTTAGATATAGTTAGATATAGACATCTTTTAGATATAGTCTTTTTCTTGGTTACTGCCTCTGATTCTGTCTCCAATAAGCTGTTGTGTAATGTGAATGTATCTTTTATTGTTTAAAGACTGTAAAATAAAAATAATTAGCCAGAGAAAGAGCATAGTTTAGATATTTGCTGGCTTTCCAGTTAGTTAATGTGTGCAGCTTTCTCCTGCTTCAGCTCATTTTTCTGATTTATAAAACAATGTAAATACCAAAAAAATGACAGATAATTAAAGATAATTCAATAGAAGTCAGCCAACTTTGTCTAGCTAAGTTAAATTCTGGAGATTCGTGAGTTGTTTAGATGGTCATTAAGGTATTTATGATGGGTTAATGTCTGAGAAATGACATACAGCATTCCACTTTCACTTTTACCATAAAAGAACAGTATATAGGTAAGTACCAGTTGAAAATCACATACCTTTCCAGATTAATGACAGGACAGTCAGGTTGTTATATTACAGTCTGCATCCACAAAATTGCCGTTATTCAGAGTACTCCGGAGTTTCCTCTGTTTACTTCCATTCACTCTGTTAAGGCTTTGATCTCTGTGCTTGCACCCTGTTACACTTTTTAGACCAAGGATTGTCGTCTTTGGTACTGCCGTACGCCAGGCATACATTTTGTCAGCTTATCTTACTATATTAATGCACTTTGTGATTTTGCATTTCCAGACTGAAATTAATCTTTTTTCTGTGCAAAATTGGTTAATCAATGGTCAGGACTCCCACAGGACCACAACAAAGCAGTTATTTAGGTAGTGTGTACTTAATGAAGTGGCGTGTCTGTGTGTGCAGGGTGAATATATGGGTGAATATGTGCAAGAGTTAGTGAAAATACTTTTATTTGTCTTTTCCAGAAGCTTCGAGTGGAGGGAGCAGGGAGAGAGAGACTTATGAAGACGATCAGTCAGAACCCAAACACAAACAGGAAGTGAGAGATAGAGAGGTGGAGCCAGTGGCAGAGCGCCGCAGGTCGCGTAGTGAGGTGGAGGTCAGCGAGGTTAAGAGGTCAGGGTCAGGAAAGGAGCGCACGGGCCGCGGCGTGGAAAGCACTAATGGCTCTCCGAACGAACGCCACAGCCGCTCGTCACGCTCCAGCTCCACTTCCTCCTCCAGCCAGTCCTCTTCCTCTTCCTCTTCTTCATCATCACGCTCCTCCTCACGCTCCTCTTCCTCTCCGCGGAGAAAGAGGAGGCGCAGTCAATCCACCTCCTGCAGTAACCGCAGGCACAGCCAATCAGAACGTGGGAACCGGGAGAGGAGGCGGAGTAGCAGAGACAGAAGCTCTGCCCACCACAGGAAGCGCAGCCATAGTAGAAGCCGCAGCCACTCTCGCCCGCGGCGGTCCAGCAGGGGCCGCAAGAGCAGGTCCAGGGAAAAGGCCAAAGCGGCAAGCCGCAGCTCCAGCAGAGACAGGCGACGCAGACGCAGCCGTAGCCGAAGCCGCAGCCGCCGGAGGCAGAGAACGACCAGCAGGGAGAGGGAGAGGAGGAAAGAAAGGAGCCAGAGTCGAGAGAAGGAGAACAAGAAGAAAAAAGAGAAGGAGATAGACAAGAGGAAAGAAAAGCAAAGGGGAAGAGAGAGAGAGAAGGAGAAAGAGCGAGAAAGAGAAGGCAGCTCGGTGAGGGAGGAAGAGGGCAGGTCTAGGAAAAGACGCGAGAATGAACGTATAGACTCACACAGTGAGAAATATTCACGGCAGGACAGCAACAGCAGGTCTAGTAAGAAATCTTTGGCCAAAAGTAGCCGGAAACGCTCGGACTCCGACTCCAGCAGGTCCCCGTCCCCTGAGCTTAGCAAGGGAAAGAAGTCTAAAAAAACTAAACGTAGTCGATCAAGGTCAACGGAAAAATCTCACAAGTCTGGTAAGAAGGCAAGCCGCAAACACAAGTCTAAGTCGCGATCAAGGTAGTATCCATTTTTACTCTTTTTCTTTTATATGTATTGAGCTATGTTTGTGTTTGTCTCTGATTCATAATTAGTTATAAATGTGTATATATGTCTGTTTAACAGTTTTCTACTTAAATGGTAGTCTTTAGGATTTTCTCATTTCAGATAATTGCGAGTATGCTAAAAATGTGATATTAATGATATTAATATTTTCCAGTAAAGCAGGCGATTTCTGAAGTGTTTATATTCAAACTGCTTTTCCTATTCATTGTACACTGTTGATGCTACAGCTGTAGAAGGTGTGGTTATGTATTGATCTCTTGGATGTAAAGAAGTGAGTGTGTAAGATTGCACTAATGGTGTCCTTGTATTTTTGTTTGCAGGTCAAACTCTCCCAGCCGCCGTAGGCGCTGAGGGGCGCTGGTCCTGACTCGTGCACTTATTTTAAAATTCCATGAGTTTAACGGGCTTGTCTCATTGTGGAGGCAACGTTGTAGGTGAACTCTCCACTCGCCCCCACCCACCCCCAACCAAACCCTGCCCCCCACCCTCTTCCCAAACCCACACAGTTGTAAATATGTGATATTTTTTAAGTGATGTCTGCAATACAGGACGTTTTGAATTCTAGTTTTTTTGCCTTGTATTATGCAAGACTCAGCATTAGGTAGTCACTAGGATCTTGAAGCTGTTTAACATTTTAAAACCCTCTGCAAGAAGTAAAGAATTCACATTTAATGTAAATTGTCCAATAAAACAAGAATGATTCTTTGTCTGCAGCCTGAAGTTCCTTCTGAAGTTTTCCGTTTTTTATGTGGTGCTGTGACTGAGTAGTCGTTTCAGGGAACACAGTTTCAGAAAGCATACCCTTCCACTAACTGACTTTATTTAAAAACTGTACAATGCAGAAAGTGATGTAATACACAATACAAGAAAGGGAAAGTAGAAAATGTTGGTCCGGAGAGTTCAGATCCTTTCATCTGTCAAGTATGAATCTTCTTAAATCTCCAGGGGAATGGTTTGTATGTTCAGAAAGCATTAAGTGGTCACAAATAAGTCAGACTCATAATTAATGTGTCAATACATGTAGGCTAGGATGTTTCTTGCTATAAGTAGTATATGCAAGTGCCTATTTAATGTTTACTTATGTGAACAGATAATCTGTTTACAGTTTAGATGGCTGTTGCCTCTGCATATATTTAGCTGTTGTTTTATGATGTTTGCTTTAGACTAACTTTCTTTCCCTCATCAATGATTCATTCTTGCATTCGAAGTAACATGATTGGGGTGGCCCTCCAAGTAGGATGCCACTTAGGACCACTAAATGATTAATAACAGCCCTGCACATGTGAGCACTTTTCATCCTGGAGTTACATTTCACTTCTCTTTTGCACTAAGCCCTTAAGCCATCATTGATCATATAAGGATATTAAGAAAATTAGAAACCAGGGCTAACTTCTTTGTCCTCAAATTTCTCCTTTTAGACACTGTACACTCATGATAAAGCATACCCTGCTGAAAAAGAAACAGACTTGCATGATTTCCATACTGGTGTAATGTGATTTATGCTGGTTTAGCTGGTCAGTCAGCACGGTCATGGTAGTTGACCAGCATTCAAAACACAACGTACTAGCTTTGCTGATACATGCTGTTTGTTAAGCAGGGATTACTGAGCTGTTTGGAGGGCTGGACTTGAAAAGTCATGAGCAGGACAAATAAGTACACGTAGAAAGGATAAATACTCATTCAAACATTGTCACGAAAATGTGTACGTGTTGAATGACCCTACGAAGGCAGTGTGCCACACACACACTTGTTTGGCCGGAACGTTTGGGACGGTGGTGAGTTTCCAGACGACGCAAAATAATGTAGGACATCCAGCGGTCACATTGGAGTGACTGACAGAGCTATTTAATGCAATCTATGATTTATTTATTAGACTAAATAACATGCGATCATGTATTCTAATAGACTTGGACAACTCGCTTGCAGACCCTTCACTAAGGCCAAGTTGCAGTGGCCTTGTGCGATGAAGCAGCACAGACACTTACAACCGCGGTGAGAAAACGTTTTACACAAATACTGTTATTGTAACTTCGGATATTCAGTTAAACTGGGTATTTGTACTAGTTTAAGGTAGCCCTAGGTTGCTACCCCTATTAACAAATTACTACACCAGGTATCCCTCTTAACAACGTACTAAACGAGTTCGATTCATTTTTTTGGGCAACTGAAGGAAGGTCTAGTCTCAAATAACGTTAACCTAGTTCCATGTGCCGTAGTGCACTTGCTACGAAAGTTAGGACAGATTAAGTCTCTGGTACTCAAAAATTGCACTACATGGGTCTGGCTTCTACGCTAAAGGAGCGCACTACGTAGGTCGTAATGGCTTGTGCAGTTAAATAGTGCATTTCATTGGTCAAATAGTACACTTGATGGGTAATATAAAGGGTTCTACGCCCAAATACTTAACTAGATAACTGCTAGGTCCTATTGGAACTGTTACTACATCAAAGTAACGCACTACATAGGTCTGTTAAGACTTGTTCACTGATCTGTTGCACTACATAAGGATTCTTTCTGAGTTTGTTTAAGGATTAAAGGATTAAATATCTGTTCTCCCATAGCCTGCTTGTCCAGAGTGGGCGGATGGTCTCCCACAGCACTGTGGACCCAGCTGAAGTGAGGAAGTTCCAGGCGCTAGCCAGCAGGTGGTGGGATGAGCAGGGCGAGTTTGGGGTGTTGCACGCCATGAATGAGCTGAGGGTGCCCTTTATACGGTCAGTCTGGGCAGTTATACACAGCTAGCAATATGAGTGGGAAAGATGGCGATATATTATTGTTATGGTGAGAAAGAGCATCATGATGCTCTTTTATATAATAAGTAACGTCAGTACTCATAACACTGAGCAACTGCATGTCATTGAAATGAGAATTTTATAGAGCCTGTAAAAAACAACAGTATGTAATGTATAGTAATCCGTTATCCATTATCCTATTCATTATATTATTCTATTAAACTATTTTAAGCAATTCTTAAAATTTTGTCTTCATTTTCCTTCTGTCTAAGACTGAATTTAGTTGTACTCTTTGCTCTACAAATGTGGCACTACTGTTTTGCTGGTGTATTTTGTTAGCATTAATGATAAATCCTGGGTAACAGATCGCATTCCAAATCCCAAAGTTGTTGGATAGGGCTAATGTTAGGGCTGTATGCAGGCTAGTCAACTTCTTCCCCAATTCGGCAAACCAGGTCTTTATGGACCTCACATTGTGCACAGGGGTGCAGTTTTTAAGATTTGTTTCACTGGCATTAAGGGGTCCTTCCCAAACTATGAAAAACAGCCCCAGACCATTATCCCTCCTCCACCAAATATAACAGTTAGCACTATGCATTCAGAAAAGTAGTTTTTTGCCTGACATCTACCATTAGACTGCTAGATGGTAAAGCATGACTTTTCACTTCAGAGAACATGCTTATGGTGCTCCACAGTCCACTTACACCACCAGTGCCTGCCATGGCCCTTGATGTTAAGCGTGTGTGGAGCTGCTCAGCAATGATAAATCAAATCATGAAACCCCTGATAACTCTTCTGCTGACTTTGCTTCCAGTGGTCTTGTGCCCAAATAGGCAGTTTGGAACTTGGTAATGAGTGTCACGATTGAGGACAGGTGATGGCGGCAGTCCCATTCTGTGAGCTGGAGTGGCTGAGCAAATAACAACACTTACAGTTGACAATGGCAACTTTACTAGGGCTGAAATTTGACAAACCGACTTGTTACAAGGGCGGCATTTTTGGTAGTGCAACGTTGAACGTCACTAAGCTCTTTGTACAGCCATTCTACTGCCAGTGCTTGTCTGTTGAAATTGCATGACTGTATTTTTCGATTTAATGCACCTGTTAGCATCGTAGTGTATATCAGTCTTAATGGCACAGTAAACAAAACGGTGCGTTAAATTCTAAGGGATAAAAATTGGCAGTTGGCAGCAGTTCCTGCTGATGTGTATCACATTTCTCTCTTATGGTATTTTACAGTCATCTTGTAGCACGAAGGTGACAGAAGATATGCTAATCTGATGTGCTTTGACCTTTGACCTTTCCTGTAGGGATAACCTGTTGAATGTGCACAGTGTGCGGCAGATGGGCAGACCACTCTCTGGACTCAGGATTCTGGACGTTGGCTGTGGTGGTGGCCTGCTGACTGAGGTAACGCTTTCTTTTAGCGATTAAAATATAATTCTGCCATTGACATTCATTAAGTAAACGTCTGAGGTCAACAGAATACTGAGGTGTAAAGTTTTGTATTGATATCAAAAATCAACCAAAACAAAGGGTCTTGTCACAAAGCCGCTTTATGGAAAATCGTTGTGTTGCATTTTTTGTGTCGTTTTTTCTTCGTATTTCTGTAGGCTATGCTTTTATGCAGTTTTCTTCCACATTTAGTTGTGGCTAGTTCCACCTGCTTGTTAGGTCTCTCTCATCTCTTGATGCTACCAAAATGGGAGGGTAAAGACTAAAGGTGCTTACACATTAGATAACGCAAGAATGGAGAGATCAGGGAGAAATCTGTACGGTTGAAATTCAAGTGAGCAAATGAGTTCTGTTTTTCTGTCCGTGCATGTTTTCATTGGTTGACGTGCCTCTATGTCAGAATTCATTGTAGGAAAAGTTTAAATGGTTTGAGCTGTTTGACACTAGACAGAGCGTCTTTTCTCTGCATACAGGCACATTTTTCTAGTTTAACAGAGCTAACGCAGCATCCTAACTGAAACCCATTGAATGAGCTGTGTTTTTGATGTTGCATCAGATTCTCGTGGGAAGGCAACCTAACACATGCATCCTCCAAAAAACATTAAGCCTGCTGCTGCAGCTTTTCAAACTGCCACTAACACAGAGCCATAAAATATACAAAAAAATGCATCAGCAAATCAGCAAATAGAAAAAAATCAAAGCAAAATGGGAGTGAAAATGAGAAGTAATCTTTTTTTAAACATGAAGTTTGATTTAATTCTCAGTTGTATTGCAACATATTTTATATATTTTGTTACCTAATACTTCACCTGTGGATTTTATGTATTTTTTAACTTTTGACACAAAGTTAACTCCATATGAGTTAATGTGTAGGCAATTTTGACAGATTGGATTAATGACTTTCAATTAACTGATTGTTCAAAACCTTTCTAAATGTGTTTACAACACCCCAATAATTACAGATCAATAAGCAGTTGCTTGGACGAAATGCCATATTGCAATAATATTGAGATTCTGTTGCATTATGTTTAATTATATTTTAAATATACAGCACGTAGACTGTGACATGGTTAAGGACTGACCTGCATTATTTTGTCCAAAATAATTTGCATCTGCTATATTACATGAATACTTTGATTCATTGAAATCAAAGTCATCGGGGACTGTGATTGGTCACAGTACACTGTGAGTGGTTAGAGACTCATTTGCATATTGCAGCCTTTTGCGCTATCAGTATTGCAAAGGCCAGCTTCGCAATAATGATAAACAAATGGTATAACGTGCAGTCCTACACTAAGCTGTAGTATTTTGACCATTATTTTTTTTTGTATGGACTTTCCTGAAGCCCCTGGCCCGACTGGGTGCAGATTTGTTGGGGATTGACCCGGTGCAGGACAGCGTGCGGATTGCAGAGCTGCACCTGTCACATGACCCAGCGCTGAGTGGGCGTGTACAATACAGAGCCTGCAGCCTGGAGGAGTTGGTTGAGGAAGAGGAGGAGGCGAAAGAGGGCTTCCATGCTGTTCTCGCTTCAGAAGTGTTGGAGCACCTGGCTGATCTAAACACCTTCATAGACTCCTGCCACCATGTACTAAAGGTAACTCTGATTAATATGTATGCATATTAGGGCTGTCGCTGTCAATTAGAAGATATTGTATAGATATTAGTAATTGAGTAATCAGAGTTTTTAAAGCAGACATAAATATGGATGGAACAATAACAAATTGTTATATTTTGTTTGATTCAATGTTTATTATCTCTACAGGGTAATTTATAAATAATAGAATATTTATAAATTACCCTTTATCATAAAATACAGATAAAATAAATACAAGTACATAATAACCTTATATATTAGAAAGAAACCAGTAGGAAAATGAAACAACAGTAAAAGTTAAAAAGTAATCCCCAATATATGAGTAAAATATTTAAAAGGTAAAATTGGTGAAATTAAATGATTTGTTGATTTTCTAAGTAAAAATTTTGTTGATTTTCTGAGTGAAAATTAACACGCCCTCTACAGAGAACACACCTCTGAACATTTTAATACACAGTTACTGTTTATTAGCTGAATTTAAAATACTAGGGGAAAAACATCAAATGTGATCTGTGCAAAAGTTATGGCACATTACGTATTTTATTTTTTATGGTTTTCCAGTAAGTTCAGCAGTGAACAGAAATTGTGCACTAAAGTTTGCAGAAAAATGCCATATATGTTTGTTCCCTGTAGAGGATGTATTCATATGCTGAGAAAATCAATAAAACATAATTTGTGTGTGTTTAAACCTTTGCATATGACTTTATAACAAAAATTAAATTACTGGGATATCCCTTGTTTTCATGCATTGGGTTGTCATCAGCAGAGCACCTTCATAGTTTGCAGTAATGGTTGCATTGTCTGTGGGTTTTCGCTTTTGAGTTTCTAGTTGAACATAGCAGAAATAATCAGGGGGGCAAATACACTAACCACAGTAATATCTCCATGACACATTAAAAGTGGTCTATTATCAAGTAAAGAAAAATGTGAAAAAAGTGAGTGTTGTCTCTGACTTATGTTTAGTTGACTTGCTGATGTCAACCCAAAAGAGCTAAGAGACTGAAATAAGAAATGCAAGTAAACTAAGTAATCTAAATCAGTATCACTTTGTTTTGCCAAGTGTGTTACACACACAAGGAATTTGTCTTCGTTAGTACACACACATATGATGTGTAACATCAGACAGACCAAATAAGTACATGGATTATTAACAAATAGTAAAAAACAGATGAAAGAAAATAAAAAATACTACAATGAACTACAAGAGAGTAGATATAAAGAACTATTGTGAAAAGAGACAAAAGAGAAAAATATGTAAACATGTACATATGTGCAAGGACATAATCAACTGCTATTTACAGTATGATACAGAGTGATATGAACATTTTTACACCTGGGCAACAATCTGTTATGGCATAGAGTGGAGTTATGTGCCACAATAAGGGATGGTTTGCAAATTCCATTAAAATGTCCACTGCAGTTAATGAGTGCTACGGCTCTGGAGAAAAAGCTGTTAGCATGTCTTGATGTGTTAGCTTTGATGGCCCTGAATCTTCTTATTGTTGCTATCCAGTGTCGACCAGAGGAGGATGGGTTCCACTTTTGAGTCTTGGTTCCTCTCAAAGTTTCTTCCTCTTGCTCTTAGTGAGTTTTCCCTTGCCACTGTCGCCACTGGCTTGCTTGTGGGGGCTCGGACCCGGATTTTTCTTTAAAGCTGCTTTGTGACAATACCTATTATAAAAAGCTCTATAATTTTGACTTGACTTCTGTCAGAGGAAAGTGGGTGGAAGAGGTGATATGGGGATAAGAGGGATCAATTGTAATCTAAAAAGCCCCCTTCACCACCCTGCTGTTGTAGATGTCCTGAAGTGTTTTGAGACTACATCCAATGATCCTCTCCACTCTCCTGATAGTGCACTACAGTTTTGTCTCATTTTTGTGAGATGGAAGATCCAAACCAGATGATCATGGATGAAGTGAGGATGGACTAGCTGTGTAGAACTGGATCATCAGGGCTAGCATCAGGTTGAATTTCTTGAGTGAGCCATGCCCAGAAACTTGAGTGACTCCACAGTGGAAACCATGGAGCCACTGATGTTGAGGGGCGCTGGGGTGGAAGGTTTACATTTGAAGTCCACTATCTCTGCAAGCATTTGTATGCTCAGCAACAGGTAATTGTGCCTGAACCAGGACACCAGCTGCTCAACTTACTGTTGGTTATAAGGTGGTGTAGTCTGCAAACGTCAGGATCTTCACAGATGGTTCCTTACAGATGCAGTCATTGGTGTAGAGACTGAAGAGGAGGTGTAAGAGCACACAACCTAGAGTACTGAGGGTCTGAGGGTCTGCTATGTGTTTTTCTAGCTGCATTTGCTGCCTGCTTTTGGCAGGAAATCCACAATGCACCGGCAGATCTGGCACAGGTTGGACAGTTTGACTTGCAGGAGCTCTGGTGCAATGGTGTTAAAAGCCAAACTGAAGTCCACAAACAGAACTTCAACAGGTCCCTGGACTGTTGTGATGCTGTAGCATGAAGTTAAAGGCCAAGTTGACCACATCATTGACAGATCTCTTTAAAAAGTAGAAGTTATAAAACTGAAAAAGTTATAAATATTTATAAAGAAGAGTTTTAGGAAGCTTGGACTGCTAATGTTTATGGCAGTGTTTACTGCCCTGTAACTCCCTGCTGCCCCATAGTGGCCTCCATGAAGTGTGTGAGCTTTAACTGAGAGAGTTTAATCTTGTGGGTCAGTGTGTGAGAGGCCAGTCCGGGAGTGAAGAATCAGTGTAAATCCCCATAATCCACTCTAATGCTGCTATAGCCAGTTAAAATAGGAGCCAAATAGTTTGTCAGTCTACTCACCAACTTAATCTTCTGCTCATTTAGCAAAGGATCCTGCTGAATTCTAAATGATGGTGCTGCGTGGTATGTACAAAATACTTGTATTGTGATTATATTACAATTGCGGTATGTCTTGCAATATATTAAAATGGTGAATCAAGAATGCATTGTGGTTAAAGCTTGACCTGCATTGTTTTGACCAAAATAAGTTATTTTTTTGTTAACCTGTGTTGGATTACATGAATACCTTGATTCATCAAAACACCCACAGAAACTCATGTGGAAATGCGCTTGGTCTGTATTTTCTCAGCACACAGTGAAAACTGCTGTAAGTGTTTAGACGGTTCATTTGCAAAGTAATGGATGATCATGTTAGAGGGTGTTGCATTTTATTTTGTCTACACTGCAGCCTGGCGGCTCTCTCTTCATCACCACCATAAATCGGACACAGCTGTCCTATGTTCTGGGCATCGTTCTGGCCGAGCAGATTCTTCGGATTGTACCTAGAGGAACTCACGACTGGGAGAAGTTTATCAGCCCTGTGGAGCTGGAGACGCTGCTGGAGTCCAGTGAGTCTGATAAATTGATACATTATTCATCATAACCTAGACTTATTAGTCCACAAAGTTGATTAGTCATTGTCAAGGTGAATTATTAGGGGAAAAAAAAGTAAAGGCATAATTAACATAAAAACAAAAGGGCTCTATAATGCTCTATAACGTTTATATGAAACTGGGTTATTCTGACAGATTGCAGTACAGTACAGGAAGTGTAGGAGGTGATATGATATGTAGGGCTGTACGGTTGCTTTTTTAGGTAATATCAGTGGAACTAGCCAACATCAGCTAGAATAATTAGCAAACAGCTGAGCTGCAGAGGCTGCAAATAAGAAACTAACTTGTTCTGCATTTTCTGTCATGTCCTAACAAAGCATTCTTGGCAACATGCTCACAGTTGCCTGAGTACTTGTGCACATTCCTATTCTTAAATGTTCATAGGATCCACAGGATTCATTCTGACAGATTGCAGTACTCACAGGAAGTGTAGGGGGATGATATGGCTTTTATAGTTTTATTGCAACCTAGAAGTAGCCGTTTGTTGCCCAGATGGGCCTTTGAATGAGGGTGGCAGAAAAAAAGAGAGGGACCAAAATAGGGAGGATAGTTAGATTAGTTTAGTAATAGTTATAGTAATAGTTGGAGAAATAGAAATAATTGTTAGTTGCAGCCCTATTATTAACAGACCATTTTGGTAGTACAGAGCATCCGGTTGGGTACCATTTGTCACTTGTGGCAGGTCATTAAAGAATATTTTTGGCAAAAGTACATACAAAATCTAGACTTCAAGATTGCTATGCACCATACTTTGTTTTTACATTTTTATTGACGACAGTATGTCGTACAGTGTCAGAAACCGCATAATCAAGTCCATTTGAGATTACTTAACAACTCAACACAAGTATATGATGATTATGAAGTACATGCTAACTGATGCACATAAGCTTCTGCTACTCATTAGCTACATTTGCCTTGTAGCTCCTAAGAAAAAACTTTAATTTCAGTATACAGTAGATATTTCCTCAGTTGGTGTTTTAATGATGGTAGTATAGAGTGTGGTCTCACACATCTGTCCAAAATGTGCCTTAGATGTTCGACTGGACTGGGATCTTGTGACTATGAAGGCTGTAGCATATGATTTACATAATTTTCATAGTCATACCACCATTCAGTGAGCCCTCGTGCCTTCTAGATGGGGTCATTGTCATCCTATAAAAGACCACTCCCATCACGACTGAAATGTTTTATTATTTGATAATGGTGATCAGTCAGAATAACTTTGTATTGATTTGCAGTGATCCTTCTCTCTAAGGGGACAGGTGGGCACAAAGCATCTAAGACTTGTGGAAAATATGGTGAAGGATGACACATCTGACCATATAATTTTTTACTCTCAAATGTGCAATGTAATATTAGCGCTAAATCAACAATGCTGTATATCTGATTCCCACACTGTACATTCCAGTAAAATATTCTTTACTTTGTATACTGCAATTTTATTGATAATATTAGTGTAAATATTTTAACTTTCAGAGTCTACATCTGTATTATTTTTAGATTTTATATTATTTTAACTATCTGTCTAGCTAGTTGTTAAACAAAACTGTTTTTGTAATTAATGGTCATTGCAATGTGGGATATAACACCTACTTAAAATACCTTGAAGCTTTATCAGTTTGCGATAAACATAAACCCTCAAAGTGCATCGTCTTGATATTAACGTTACTCCAAAACTACTTTGGTTCTGTAATGTAGACATTTATTTATTTAAATATATTTATGTATATTTATTGCAATACAACAAACAAATAAGAGTGATGTCCCTCACAGTCTTGCGCGTTATGTATACAATTAGGAAGATAACAATACTTATACATTCTAATACATATTCACAACCACACAGACACGCATACTGGGTGTTTTAAAGTTGGACAAATATAGGGTTGTCATATGATGTAAATGTGGCAGGCAAAAAAAGGCCAGAGATACAGCAGGCCTGTGTGATGAGAGTGGTGTTCTAAAGCCCTTTATAAAATTATAGACAGAACCAAAGTTTTACACAGGTTTGGTACAGTGGCATATTAAGCATTTACAGCTTATCATAAAGTCCACTAGTGATTTTGACACAAAAAGGAAATCATTTACACCATTTACAGCTGTTGTTGTCTCCTGATTGCCTCTGTATGTGTGCATCTTTCTCTTTCTCTCTATCTCTCACTCTCTCTCTCTCTCTCTCTCATACACTCACACACACACACACACACACATACACACACACACATATACATACACTCACTCAGCTGGTTTCAGTGTGGAGTGTATCCGCGGCATGTTGTATAATCCTGTTTCCGGCGCATGGAGTTGGCAGCAGAGCGCGGCCATCAACTACGCTCTACATGCCCTCAAACGGAGGGAGGAGCCACAGCCGGACCGAGTCCAGACAGAGGGTGAAAAAGTGGATGAAGTTGCACATGCTGCCGGCCAATACTAAGCTCGAATGGTAATGCAAGTTCAGGATTCAGACTGCTGAAAAAATCTAATTTAAGCAGTTTTCCTCCTTACACCAAACAGACAGTCAGTCAGCCAAGACGTGTTTAGTGTCTGAAGGTTGCCTGTTTAGTTTTGCACTAGGCTAATGAGGCTAACAAATACTAGAAGCCTATAACCCGCTAATTTAGTATGAAATCATTGCACACTTCCCTCAAACCATGTAGAGTTGTTAAGTAATCTCATATAGACTTGGAAAAAAGTACATTACGTAGCTAAAAACAGTAGAAGCAATTTTGTCCATACATTTTTGCAAAACTAAAGAAGCAGATTTTGGATATCAAGCATATGTTGGCTGATCCACTGCATTTGAGGAGGAAACTGAGTAAATTAGATTTTTTGCCAGATTGTCGCTTTAATATGTCAGAAGATCATTTGCTGCTGCATGGATGTACATGCACACATACATACACACACATTCTGCATAGTTGCCATGAAGGTTCATGTTGTGTCTGCTTGTAGTGTTTTCATTACTCCAATTTTCAACAGTCTGAAGGTTATGGTGAGAAGTGATAGTACATTGAAATTTGTGTGCATTTCTTTATCTGTTTAACACAGTATATTCCTATAAATTCATATTTAAAGATACACACATGGCTTCCTGCTGGCAGTAATAACATGTTAAAGGACATTATGGATTTCTTCTTATATTCTGTATAATAATCTGTTTGTACTTTAAAGATAATTGCAATAAAATAAATATTTTTTTCTGAATTATACGACTCAAAAATCATTTCAAAAGTCTGGCTTGTCTGATGATCAGACTATTATAATGTGAATTGTGTTGCCAGAACAGTTTACATTGTCGAAACAATGCAAAAATGTAAAGTGTGATGGTTTTTCTTTCCACAAAACAAGACTCTGAACTCACACATTTAAATGATCAAATTCAAATTATAGTAAAATGTTTCCTCTTCTACTAACAAACACAAATGTGAGATGGATTCAGAGTTTAGAATCTGCACTTTCCAAAGAATTCCTCTGTTTGTTTCAATGGGTTATGAGTAAATATTAACATAAAATTATAACATGTTTGTTATAATGGGGCAGTCATGGGCTGGAGGTTAGGGAACCAGTCTTGTGACTGGAAGGTCACTGGTTCAATCCCCTGAGCTGATAGTACGTGACTAAAGTGCCCTTGAACAAGGCACCTAACCTCCAACTGCTCCCCGGGCCTCCCACTGTTCCAGGCAAGTGTGCTCAATGCCCCCTAGTGTGTGTGCATTCACTAGTGTGTATGTGCTGTTTCACTGCATGGATGGGTCAAAATGCAGAGGTGAAGTTTCCCCATTGTGGGACTAATATACATCATTTAACTTTTATATATTTTATATATGATACTGGTGAATTCTATGGGTTAATATATTAAATGCATCTCTCAGCCATGATATAACAATATAATCTCAGTGCTGATATTTCGTTAAAAAAAAAGTGCTCTTTTAAAGCGTTATGATTCACGCACACTGAAGAGGGTAGTTTTATTCCTCATTTGGTTGTTAGATGATTTCAGCCTGTAATTGGCTTAGGGTGAAGTAGGCCTGTTATATAATCCAAATTGCCCTTCAGGCTCCACACCAATCACTCCCACTCAAATGCACATCAGAACAACTGCTTCTGTGCTGCTTCTTATTTTCTAAACAGAAGCAAGTTATAAAGATGTTCAGTAATGAAGTCAAATTTTAAAAAACTTTTTTTTGTACTTTTGAGTAACAGCTTTAACCCTTTATACTGCAAGCTTATTCAGTTTTTACTATGAATTACTATAAATTTTTCAGTAACTAATGTGTACTTCAGTGTCTACCATGAAATATTCATTACCTACTGTGAATTATCCACAAAATACTATGAATTATTCAGCAAATACTATAAATAATTCAGTAACTATTAATTATCCAGGATCTACTATCAATTATTCAGTACCTACTATGAATTAATCATTAACTAACATACATTATTCAGTAACTACTATGTCATATTCAGGAACAACTAGGAATTATTCAGCAGCTACTACGAATTATCCAGTTGCTATAAATTGTCCAGTGTCTGCTACTAGAAATTATTCATTGACTATTAGAAAATGAATCAGTATCTATGAATTATCCAGTCTACAATTATTCAGTAACTACTATAAATTATTCAGTAACCACTACAAATTATTCAATAACTAATATCAATCATTTAGTAACTACCATAAGTTATTTAGTAAGTACTATAAATTGTTCAGTAACAACTATGAATTTTTCAGGAACTACTATGGATAACCCAGTGTCTACTATGAATTATTGAGTAACTACTATGAATTATTCACTCTCTACAATAAATGATTCAATAACTATTGATTATCCCGTATCTGCAATGATTTATCCAGTGTCTTATATGAATTATTGAGTAACTACTATGTAACAACTATGAATTATTCAGAATTACTCTGAAACTAATTGGCTTTGTTACCAGTTAGCCATAACATATTACTGTGCAGGGGTAGAAAATATTTGAGTGACTTGTACTCCCAACATTCTCTCTTTTTCCTTGCCACTCGAATTCCCACGTTGTGCAAGGACCAGGCTTTCCACAGGCAGAGACTCCCCACTGGAAAACGAAATTAGACGAAATAGAGATACGCATAAGGTTTACTGCAGTCTTGTTCCAGAAATTTCAGTTAAAACGACCATTGACGCTGCTGATTAAAATGCATTAAAACCAAATAAAAAAGATAAAAGTAAAGAACGACAATAACGCCGTATGTTCCTCACACAAACCTGAGAATATGAACTCCAAACGCGAATAAATGAATTAATGTGCACGTTTCGTAAACAGTGGAGTAGAGCTGTGGGTCGCTTCTGCGCCTGCGCGGAGAGAAAGCAGCTCCGCGGTTACGTCACCCGTCTCCATCGATGCGTGCCAGACAAAGAGTGTGGTGCGCGTGCGCGCCGCCGGACGAGCATCCCCCGAGCTCGCTCGGCTCACCTTGAGCTGCGGCAGGTGAGAGCAGCTCCGGCCTGGGCTCCGGGGGGTGGGTGGATGAGGTGGGGCAAGGGGCCACAGGGGGCAGGATGCAGTGGCGTGCGGGGTTCGCCTCCTCACGCGCTTTGGTGGTGGATCTGGGCCGGAACCGCAGTCTTCCGGTTCCGTTCGGGCTGCACGCTGACGAGCGCCACTCAGTATCCGGCTGCGTGGTGGCCTTTCCCCTGCAGGAGTACGGCGGGATCATGTCCGGCCTGGTGGCCGAGTCATGGTGGAGGAAAACCCTGTACCTGACCGGAGGAGCCTTGCTGGCCGCTGCTGCGTATCTGCTCTACGAACTGCTCTCAATCAGGTGCGGTACGGGGGGGTGGGATGGAGAGCTGGACTGCAGATGGTGGGTAATGCGTTTGGCAGCTGTGCTTTCGACCGCATTGTTTTGAAATGGGCTGTGTTGGGCAGTAATTATTTTGAGTGGGTTGCATTGGTTTGAAATGGCTTGTACTGGATAGTACTGGTTTGAATGGGTTGTATTTGCGTTGAGTAGCAGTGGATTGCTTTGAACTGGCATGGGTTGCATTGGGTTTCTTATTTTGATTTGGATTGAAATTGTTCCCTTGGTTTTATTGGGTTGAAATGGTTCGTGTTGGCATGTATTGGGTTGAAATGGTTGGTGTTGGGCTATAATGAGATCAAATGGTTTGTGATGGGTTATGTTGAGTTGGAATTGTTTGTGTTGGGTTGTATTGGGCAGTTGTACCTTCTGTTACATTGGTTTGAAATAGACTGCACTTGCAACCAGATCACTGGTTACACAGGACTGGAGAAGCTGATTTGGGTTGCTTTAGTTTGAATGGGTCGATTAAGGTTACCTTGCAGTTGGGCGGCATGTTTACCCACATCACTGTGTGCTTGTTGGGCTCGTGTCGAGGGGAATTGCTCATATATATATATATATATATATATATATATATATATATTTATATATATATATATATATGAGCCTCAGCATTCGATTAAGTCACGTTTTCCAGGTCACGTGCAGGCAGGGGCTGTAGGCTGGTCCCCTGAGAAACAGCGCTGTTATGGTAAACTAGAACCAAGCCCTCGTTTGTTTACATGTGTTCTTGTCCTTAGAACCGAACAAAAGTCCGTTTTCATTTACTTAACAACCCTTGTCGTGAATAAGAGAGAAAAACACAGCGTTGTAATATGAATCACGTGTCAGATTATACTGCGCTTCGTCACGGATGTTTGGCTGGATGAACGTGATTTTCTTCATCAGGGTTGGATGAACAACATACAACATCCACGCAGGCACTCACGCGACGTCCTTTATTGGCCCTTCACTGGCCTTTCACGTGAGATTGGTGTTATCTCGCGGACACGTCAGCTTCAGCCTCACAGAGGCCAGATCAGAATGATGAGGATTTTAACGGATTGTGAGCATATGAACCTTTTAGATATTTGTGTTCAGTTGCTGTTTTTCTATTATTATTATTATTATTATTATTATTATTATTATTAATGTCGAGCTGATCTAGCCTGCAGAATCTCGATGGAGCGTTGTGCTTTGCATGGATTTTAGCCTCGTGCAGACAAATACGTCAGGTGACGATTTCAGCACCACACGTTAGTGGACAGAGACTAACTGCATTAAAGTAAAATATAATATTAAAATATTTAAAATATATATATATTTTTAATTAAGCTTATAGTAATTTTCCTCTTGGCCATTGGTCATTTTGGATGAATGAACCTATATCTAAATCTATAGTTCTAACATAATCAGAAAATAACCATATTAAATGACGTGTTGCTGAAAATTAGAGCTAGGTGATGTACACTATCCTTCAAAAATTTGGAATCACTTTATCATAATTTTATATTAAACTAGTCAAGTTATATTAAAGGGCCCATATCCTTCATTTTTCTTTCTATTTTTTTATTTTATTTTTTTCCCTGATGTCAACTTTGTAAGGTTTTATGTATCAAAACTAGTTAATGTTTACATCACCATTTTCCAATTTCTCCAGTCTCCATTAGAGTTTTTTTTGTTATTATGTCTTTAAAAACTGATGTTTGTATATTAGGTCTGTTCTGATTGGCTACCCTGTATTATACCTATTCAGAAAGCAGTTTGGGCTGAAACACTCCTAAACTCCTGTACAGCTTAGGAAAATGTGTGAAAATGTGCTGGTTTTTGTGACAAAACACAGAATTCAAACAGGATATTTTTGTGTATAGTTTCTATGTGGACTGTATGGACTGATAAGTGAACAGTATGTTTTAAACTTTTAATATTTACACGCTACTTCAAACTCTTCTATTTTGGAAAAGCAAGGAAGTTTTTCATGATATGGGCCCTTTAATGATTGTTATTCAATATTAACTTGTACAATTATTATTAGATTAAGATGTTATAAAATAGACACTAAAATGTAAACTGTTCGTTAAGCTTTGCATTTTCTCTTCTCTCCGGCATGTTTCTTTCTAACTGGCATGTTTTACTGATGTCTTCCCAAATGAGTTAGCATATTTGAAATATTAGCACAGAAGTCTAAACTTCATGTTAAGCAATATCAGCACTCTGTCACCGTTCAGTCTGCCACTTTTTGTCTATTATTATTGCACTCAACTGAGAAACTGAGTATTTGTTTTGTCCATATACAGTGGATGACAAAAGGATTTAACATTAATGAATATGCCAGTGCTCATACCCCACCACATGTAGTCTCATTACTTTTTAGGCAAGGCTAGTCAAAAAAACAGAAAGTAACAACAAATTTGTGGGTTACAGAATTATTTGCCAGAGTTTATACAGTGACCTGCATTAGACTAGATTTCAAGTTAAGTCAAGTCAGGTCAAGTGGTCTTTATTGTCTTTCCTCAATGTAACTTGTATACATTGAAACGAAATATCGTTCTTCAGGTCGCATGGTGCAACATAAAACAGTAGTACATTACACAGGACTACACAGAGTGCAGATACATGACAGTGTGAAACAAGTGCAGAATATATAATAAATACACAAGACAATAAATACTAGACAGGACAAAAAAAAAATAGTGTTTACCATTAGGTATCGTATATGTATATACACGCATACATATATACACATGGCATCAAGCAGCATGTTAGTGATGAAGGAACTAGTGCAAACATTGTCACTGTAAACTGTACAGAAACATTGAGGTCTCAGCAGATTCAAATAGTTGAAGAATTTAAAGTGCAAAATTGCAACAAAACCGTATTTTATATGGGTGAATTGTATAAGTTGACACCTGTGAATCATCTGCAGCAACATCCAGAATTTCTTAATTGTCTAAAAACTGCAGAATATTTGCATCATATTAGAATCAATTTTTATATTTCTGCAACAAAACTGATTACATATTATTCAGAACAGTGATTCATCAACAGGTTCACAGGCATAATAAGCACTTCCCACACATTCAGGAGCAAATGTCAATGCTGTTGTGATTAAATATGGATGTTGTTCCCCTGCTTCACTCCACTATCTGTGCAAATCTAATCTAGCTCAGAAACACCATCAAAAAGACTGTTTCTTTACCTTGTTAATATCTAGAAACTCCATTCCTTTTCTTGCACTGAAAAAGTCTGGTATTGACTTGAATTCAAATGGGTGCATAATTTCCACATGAATAAAATATATTATTAACACAGTTATGACCAAAAGCAAGTAAACTGAAAGACAGAACTGTGTTGATTGATTCTTGATGTAGAAACTATGTCCAGACTTGAATGTACACAAGTGAATAATGTTTTGTTTGGAAAGGTCATTGAATTTAATATACAGTACTGTGCAAATGTCAGAGACCAGCCTTTTTTTTAATTATTTCTTTTTCAGGAGATTTCTGAAGAGATTGCTTCAGATCTGATAAAATCCACAGGTGTTTCTATCCGTCCTTCCACTGTGAGAAGACAACTGAACACTATATGGGCCTGAAAGGATGTGTAGCTATCAAGAAGCTGAGAAAAGGAAATAGACAAAAGAAAAAAAAAAATCATAAATCAAACAATGAAGCTACTGGTGTTCTCAGAACAATGTAACACCAGAGTCATGAGCTCAACATCATGGGACTGCTGGGATCATGATAAGCAGACAGTGTAACCAGCTTCTAAGACTGAACTTCAGAACTTTCTCCAATGTTGTGGATAAATATCCCTGCAGATTTTTTTTAACTGAAAACAAGTCTCTTAATTGAAACTGCAATAAAGGCAAAGGGTGAACGCAGTAAATACTGAAGAAAATGAAAAAAGGAGTTGTTGAGCCTCCTGTGTCATTTTCTGTCTTCAGAAAATTCATGTAGCTGAAAATGCACCTATTCCTGAGACAGGTGGTCAGTTGAGCACACTGCTCGTACAGTCTCCATAGAAAAGCAGTGCCAATAGAATGGGATGCTCTGAAGCAGCTATACCTGAGCCTAAGATCACCTTGTCCAGTGCCAAGCATTGACTAGAGGGTGTATAAAGCCCCTCAGTATTGATCTGTGGAACTCTGGAGTAATGGAGCCCCATCCAATACCTTTGGGATGAGCTGGAGTGGCATTTATGATCCAAAACTAATCATGCAATATCAGTATCTGACCTCACTAATGCTTTTTTGGCTGAATGCAATCAAATCCTCACAGCAATGTTGCAACATCTAGTTTTATAGCCAAAAAATATCATTAATGATGTCAGGTCACGTCAGGCTTGATTGTTATTTCAGCTATATACAAGTACACAGTGAAACGAAACAACCTTCCTCCAGGACCATGGTGCAACACAGGAACACAAGTGCGAGACAATACAATATACACAGTGCAGACAATACAGTAAAATAAATAAATATGAATGTTGCATAATTAGTTCCTTTCAGAAGAGTAGAGGTTGTAACTGCAGCAAAGCGTGAACAAATTTCCTGTTAATGGCATTGATTTCAGAAGAAACATTGGATGAGCAGGTGTCTACAAATTTTTGGACATCCTAACCCAGTGATTAATTGGCCATTTTTTTGGTTCCTTGCTTGTAGAATTTTATGTTTAGCCGGTATGGGTTGTTTTGTGAGTGTGGGCTGAATAAGAATAGGGATGTTGTTTTGCTGCAGAAATCTCAGGGTTTTGCCTCATAGCAGGTTGTGTGTCATTCTGCTATTCTAAAAATAGCCACTAGCGTGGTCTAACTCTGCTTTCCTCCTCCATATGCACCTCTTGCTTCTCCTCTGTTACAGCAGTGGGGCTTGTTATCTCCATAAGGCCTTGATGATATAATCATGAGCACATTGGGCCTAAACTTTCACAGCAATGCATCTGATTTACCCTGGATGGATGGTTTAGTTACATTAGTATTTTTTAGGGTTGCAGTGATAGGGTTGCTTCAATACTAGCATGTAAACGCAGTATTGGCATCAGCAATGGGGATACTGATACCTCCACGCATGCGTGCCACTGACATTTTCATGCGCACCAGTAGATGGCACTTAACAACACATTGGCAGTGTGGGTTTATGAGCAGCAGAAAAACTGCTCATGGCATGAATTTTGTCCATACTTTGCTCCATTATATAGCTAACCTAAGCAAGTCTGTTTGATATTTAGTGGCATGGCATGGTTTTGCTAACAGGGAGGGCAGTGATATTATTCATCTTTGTAACATAGTGGCCCTTTCTTATACTGGATTCATGCTGACTTTTCCTACTCACACTGTTTCGCTCAAGTTCCAGTCTTACATAGGATCCCTGCAGCATTTTTTTTTTACCTGTGTTCATCCACAACCTAGCTAATAAAATTACTGTCCCTCATATTGTAACCGAAATTGTTTCCATAACTGTTATATATGGTAGTTCGTCCATTCTAATGATACGCACTGAAGCTCATTGAGTGCTAATAGCTCTCCCCTCTGGAGAACCTTCATCTCCAAAATTAAGATGATGAGTCTTCCAAAAAGACATGCTAATATGTAGATCTTTAGTTGAAGGATCATAACAACCAGAATAATCAATAAAACATTCAGCAGTATTAACTTACTGGCTACCAGTACTGGTATTGTGAAATCACTATAGTAAGGATGCATCAGGTGTCGGTATTTCAAGCATGTTTCTTACAACAAGCAAAATTATCTGTCAATAAAGTGAGATAATTTGACTTACTAGAATCACTTAAAACAAGCATAAAATATCCATAAATAGGTTTATAATAATAATAATAATAATAATAATAATAATAACAATAATACATTAATCTCAAAATAAGAAATAGTAGATATATTGACTAGATTTTAGATAAATTCACTTGGCAAGATATATAATTTGTTTTTGTGATCAAATGTAGATATATATATATTGTATAATTTTTTGTAGCGCGGGGCGTTGGCCCAGCACCTATAAGGAACGAAACATCCCTGTTGAGATTACTTAACCACATGGTTTGAGGTTGAAATGTGAAATGATTTGTGATACTAAATGGTGGGTTATAAGCTTCCACTGCTTGTAAGTTACATTTTCCCAGTGCAGTGAAAACAGTGTAGATTTTTTGCCACACTATTCCTTTAAAGGTTTATTCACTGTCCTCACAGAGTGTGTGTGTGCTGTGTTTTGCAGGAAAGAGCAGCAGTTGGACTCTAAAGACGCCATCATCCTCCACCAGTTCTCCAGACCCAAAAACGGTGTCCCCAGCCTGTCTCCGTTTTGCCTGAAGATGGAAACTTACCTGCGCATGGTGGATTTGCCATACCAGGTACACTGCTCATGGTGATGCAAGATGATGCAAGAACATACACTGAAAAAGTTCTTAATGCACTTGATACATATATGTACTCAATTTCACACAAGATATATTACATATACACAGTTATTGTAAACTGAAAGACAAAATTTTGCTTATTACTAATAATATTTTTATTTGTGTGGAACACATGTGAATCAAGTAAATTTAGTGCATTACTGTTTTCAGTATACACTGCATGTCGAAAGTTATCTGGCTGGTGAACCCTTTGGGTTTTACTGTTGATTTCTTTGAGTTGCACTATGTAAGATTTTTTGCTAAAATTGAAAGAAGTAGCATTATTGAGTTTGCATGAATAATAAAAAAATAATTAAAAGTCAGAGACGCCGCCTGGATTTGGCAGTTTTTCTGACTTTCACATACGTCTTTATGCATCAAAGTTGCACACAAAGACTCAAAAAGAAGGTCTGGCTCGATGTTTAGGTCTCAAATTTAAAATCAACATTATACTTATCAAGATATGTTGACAATAGTAGGTAATTCACTTACGTCCTCGTAAGATACACACTTCACCATGTTTTGACAAAATTCTTTTTGAATACTCTTTCAGCATGCTCACAGTCATCAGATGTATCTGTTCAGGGAAGGTGTCTGAAGCACAGCCCACCTTACAATGTTCTCCCACGTGTTGCATGCAGTTAAACATTTCCAAATCCCAAATGCCCAAAACTTAACAGTGTAGCTTTAACATATTAAAGAATGAGCAGGTTTTTTTAAAGGACTCAAACCTTACAGCTGTTTAAACCACCTTTGAGCCAAAAGAGTTTCAGTATGCACTTTTTGTTTAAGCCAGACCTGCACTTCATACTTAAGAAGACACTTTAATGAACAAGGTGTCGAAGATAAATATACCAAAAGCATTAGCACATAGCTGTTTTAAGCAAACAAAAACTTTTTCTTTCTTAAATGAACAGTAACTACAAAAATCATTACATGGAAAATGTCAAAAGTAAGTAAGGTGTCACAAAATGTTTGAATTTATTTCACTGTAGAGTTTATAAAAGTCTAGAACCACTTTTGGTTCCCTAAAAAACCTTTTAATGGTTCTTTAAAAAATATCATTTTACAAATTAGATGTGTAACTGTGTGAATAACACACAAACAAAAAGTTGAAAGAGCTTCCACATAATGTACAGGTTCTAGGAAGAACCCTTAAATTGGTATAGAAGATTTACGTTATGTGAAGATTCTCTGAACCTTTAAAAGGTTCTTCACACTTGCACAACTTTTCAAAGTGGTTCTTCTGTGCCACCTTTTATTTATTTACTTTTATAAGTGAATTCACAACAGTCATAGTAAAATATTTCCTCTTCTACTTACAAACATCACAAAACATACAAAACATTACAATTTTTTTTGTTTTACAAACATTACAAAAAGATTTATAAAGGCTAACATCAATTTGTCTTTTTCCTCTTTCTTTCTTCTGCAGAATTACTTTGATGGCAGTCTCTCTCCTCAGGGGAAAATGCCATGGATTGAGTATAATCATGAGTGTGTGTCTGGGACGGAATTTATTATTGATTTTCTAGAGGAGAAGCTGGGTGTGAGCCTCAATAAAAGCCTGAGTGGGCCAGAGCAGGCTGTGGCCCGGGCCGTCACCAAAATGGTGGAAGAACACTTATACTGGTGAGTCACTCACTGAGCCTTATGCTGCTGCTTATCACTTATCAGGATGCGAACAAACTGAGTGAAATTTCTAAACCAATCCAATACCTTGTGAATGCAGAGCTCAAAGTAGTGGAGATGATGTATTTGTTAATATCGTTCACTCGACAGGCCTGTCATTAGTGCCATGGATAGCATGGCTGAAAAGTGGGTTGAAGGAAAGGTTTGGTACAAGACCAAATTTACACAGTTTTCCGCTTACCCTAGATGCCATTGATCAGCCAAGACCTATTTGGTGTCCAAGTTTTGCCTTTTTTGTTTAGAACTGGAGCGCCGAGGCTAATGTTGCTAACAAACATCAGAAGTTACTCCAATCTTTTCTGTAAATGCATCCCCAAATCTTCTCTCAACCCTCTCAAACCACATCCAGGTCTAATTAAGATAAAGCACAGACTTCTAGAAGTGGTTTAGAGCACAATACTTACTGTGAAATATATATAAAAAATAGCTAAAAAGCAAAATTTGGACACCAAACGTGTCTTAGCTGATCTACTGCATCTGGTGTACATAAAAAAATGTAAGTATATATTTGATTTTTCACTGAACCGTTCCTTTATTTGATGAATGACTTATTTAAATACACCAACAGCTCCTCTTTTTGGTCACAGCCATCATTCAAAGGTCTGCTTGTGCCACAAATAGTTTTAATGCCCAAACAGTTTTAATGTTTTAACTTTAATGGAGCAGTAAAACATGGGGCATTGAGTTAATCCCAAAAAAGATTAAATTCCTTGATTCCAGGAGTTTGGGAACCGAAAGTCAACTCCAGAGCTTTGGATTCGATTCCACACAGTGACATTCAAGTTTACTCGCACCGGCATGCACACGGACTGCAAAGTCTTCTGCTCTCATCGTCTGGACAGACAGTGAAACAGATACTGAAGACAGATACTGGAAAATACACCCTTCTGTAATACATGCATCAATATTTGAAAACAAAGTAAAATGTAATATTTGTAATGAACAATTGGCTTACAGTCAGACAGTTTTACCAGTACCAAAAGATCTACCCACCTGAAGGAATTGACAGAAGAGAAACAGATACAACTTAGCACACCAGTTAGTCACCTAAGTAAATTTAGCTAGTGCTAGCTCTCCAGATTTCAATGCTAAAATCAAATATAATTAATATTGTAACATCTATTTCTGCCAGATGTCCTTTTTTATGTTTTGTTTTTTCCAAACGAGATTATTGTGTGAATTCAACTTTGGAATCAACTCTATCGATTGCCATCACTTAGAATTGGAATCAGAGTCAACTCTAAAATTTTTGGAATCGACCAGCCCTAGGTAAAACAATAGACGTCCTATTGCCCCCTACACTTCCTGTAGAGTATAACAGTCTATCAGATTGACAGCATGGACAATTTGAGCAATTTTGGGAATTATAAAGCATTTTTAAAGTAAATGACACATAATATGGGTCATGACAAACATTTTTCCATAAAAATGCTATCAATGACTAATTGAGTTTGTCCACTAATCGTTGCAGCTCTATTTATGAACACAACCTTGGAATTCTGCTGCAACACACTGATTGGGTTAGAGGTCTACTAACCAGTTCAGACCTGATGATTTAGGTATGCAGTTGCATGAAGCTAATTGGTGGGGTTTAAGCTTCCATTCCTTCTTAGTCTCTTAATAAACAGCCTTTGGGTTGAGAGGAAAATTGTGTATATGTGACATTTTGCAAAAAATATTCCTATGATAAACTCGATGTAACACTGCATAAAACATAGAGGTAGGAAAAAGTATAGAGAAACCTTAATGGAGTTAAAGTAGGGGCACTATTTCAGCATCTTGCTCATTTAAAAGTGGAAGTATGGAGCCAAATACTTGGGTGAAAGTCAATAAGTATTGACATTTAAACATACTCAGGTATATAAAAGTTAAAGTTAAATGGTAAAATTAAGTACAATTAAGAGTCATTTTTTAATTTGTGCATAGTGACTAATTCAGTGTACTTGTCCTTACGCAAATAAGAACTGATATAGTTGTGGGCAGTTTCATTTTACATTGATATGAATTTGAAGTGATTTTGATTATTAAAATAATTAAAAAAAAGAAAAAATTCTCTTAGTCTTTAATATTTCTAACAAACACTTGAAGGTCTAAATGAAAATGTCAGGAGTACAGTGTGACACACAATACTGCACGAGCAATACCAATTGTGCTTGTCTGAATAGACCGTTTTCCCTTTAGCCTAATTCATGCCATCTCTTTCTCTTTGTGTGCATGTTTTTCTTTGTCTATCTGTCTTTCTCTGTCTCCTCCACCAGACATCTCTTGGGTCAAACCCACTTACAGCTATTGATTTAATTATTTATAGTCAGGCAGGGCTGTGGGGCGGTAGGGCTGGTTGCTCTGTATTTGTATGTGTATGTGTGAGTGTGTGTGTGTGTGTGTGTGTGGGTGTGTGTTTGGAGTGCGCAGGCCTGTGCAGGACCATAAATATGTCTAATGGATGTCAGTGTAAGGACATGGGCAGGAAATCTGGATTATCGTACTGTTTGCCCTTTGAAACTAGAAATGCACAATGATGCTGGAATCATATTGATATCAGCAGATATTTGCTTAAAAATAATTATCTGCATTGGACACATGAATAGATATGACCCTTATTTCAAAGCAATATTTGATTATGTATTTATTGTATTCCAGGAGAGCAAACTGTTTAGGTGATGCTTTTCTTTCTCCATAATGCTAATCCAGGTGGATTTAGTCCCAATATGTACATTTTAAGTGTTTATGTATCAGCTGTGGCAGATATGAAAAATATTTAATATCGACATCTGCCTACATTTCTCATGTCTGAGTATCCCTTTTTAAAATACATCAACTGATATGATATGGTGGTGGCATGTTAGTATGTTTGGGTCTGGTACAAGTGGACAGACACAACAGTGCTGATGAAGTTTTAAACACTGTGTCCACTTACTTAGTTTGTATTAGTCATTTTCTAATCTAGGGGTGTACAACTCCAGTGCTGTAGGGTTGGTGTCCAGCACAGTTTGGTGATTTACCTGCACCCCTGCTCTTGTCCTTCATCAGTGGTCACTCCCTGGCTGAATATTTTTGGTTGGTGTACTGTCCTCGGTCCAGTAGTGACACTGAAGTGTTTTCTTGCAGCACTGCTGAATGGAGATAAAAGTTGCTGTTAGTCTGAGGTAGATTCTTTTGTCTTAAAGGGCAACAACATGATGTCCCTCCTGAAAAAAGACCATTAGAACCATTAAGATTATACTTGATTTTACTTTAAAATAGCAATTGGCTTAATGGTTACTAATAGACAGCACTAGTTTCTTGTATAACACCATCAGATCCTTTTCGAAAACTACATCTATACATAGAATACATCTATAATCAATCACAGATAAGAGTAATGTCTTTTTGCCAGATTATCTCTGAAAAAGGGGTAGTGTTAGATTTATCGCTTTAAATGAGTTTTATTACACAGTTCTATAACCTAAGAACAGCTCAACCAGTTTGCATTGAAGACCGTGTAGTTTGTGAATAATAAGCTGGGATTTTAAGGGATTAAGTCACATGCCACAACACAAGCATAAACTACACTGTTAGAAATAAAGATGTTAATGTTCCCTTAAGGGTACAACAGTGGTTTTAAGGTTCAATTGTGTAGCTTAAATAAGTTTTCCTAGGTGAATAGTACATATTTGTACCTTTTCATAACCTAATCCTGTTTTAAAACAGAACAATAACATAAAAAGCCTGGAGACGAGACGGGGTGTATGAAGTCAATACAATTTAGAAAATATAATTTCATTGAATTATGGTACAATTATGTTCCCTGACTAAAGGTACTGAGATGTACCCTTGAGGGTACCACACCAGTGACAAGAGGGGTACTGTCATAATTTCATACCTTTATTCCCGAGAGTGTGCAGACACAGCTTAAAATCATTTTAGCTAATTTTGGATAACTTGCTTAGGTGAACTAGGTGACATTTTCGTTTTTCTGGTTAAATATTGTAGCTAGCTAGCTAGTTATAACTTCTGTCATGCTGTCGTTAACCAAGCTAGCGTTAGTGCTAGCCTAACTAATTACAGTTGTTCTTTCATGGTTGACCTGTCCATGACAATGTACGCCATTATCCCACAACTAAACCTGTCATAATTCCTACATCATTGCCTGATTGCAATTATTTGAGCTGATTGCAGTTATTTAAGCTAATTGCAATCATTTTCTGCAGTTGTGTAGAAATTGATTTTAGAGTTATGAGATGAGTCATGACAGATTGTGAACAGTGTTAATTGGATGTGTCTTCATCTGTTGAGTTGAGGCAAATGCATTTATTGAGGCACGTCATGAGTCTTAAAAAAACAATAAAAGTTCTAACTTCTTACTTGGTGCTGTAACACCTTTAGAGGGCAGCAGTAAGTGTTGTTTTATTTGAGCTTGAGCTGTTACTGACGTCAGTGAGATACTAAATATTGAAACTTGTACTTTGTATTTTGATGACTGCATACAATTAATAAAACACGCAATTAAATTCTTAATCACAATTATTTATTTAGCAATTAACTAAAGTCATCTAAAATTTTTAAAAGGATTGTGAACAATCCAGCCACAACCCTGAAAGAGAATGTGGAAGGGAGGCGTGGATAGTTGGCATTACTCTTTGAGATGCTTGGTGGCTGTGGCTAACAATGAAAACAATGAAAACTGGTTAGCCTCTAAGCATAATTTTTTCAGTCTTTATTAGCAGCGTTTTGGGTATCTTTTTTGTAATTTTTCTCGTGAGGTGATTTGACACTTTTTTCCAAACTTTTGTAAAAAGCACAAATTGAAACTCTGTTGCCTCAAAAGTGGTTTAAAGGTTTGCATGCCAGTGAGTAATGACATCAAAACAAGGGGGAAAAACCTAAAGTATTTGGGATAGACCAGTGTACTATCTTGCCCTTATTTGTTAATGGATCCTGGTTATTGGCTGTACATGTTATATGTGTCTGTATATTGTGTTTTATCAGGACGATAGTGTACTGTCAGTGGGTGGAGAATGTGGAGCAGACTCAGAATCTCCTAGACGTTCCTGGCCCACTGAGTGAGGTTCTGAAGTGGACGCTGTGCCAGCTGAATGGAGGCCTGGTGAAGAGGGAGATGTTCTGCCAGGGAATCGGCCGATTCACCAGAGATGAGCTTTACACACTGATGGAGCGAGACATGCGTACACTCGCCACGCTGCTGGGTGAGGACATGACTGTTTTGCTGGGGATGAATTAAAATTTAGATGCGGTGGAACTCTTGGCAGAACGCAGCTGACTGCACCTTGAAGAAGAAATCTGGGTAAAGTAGTGTTAAGTGGTGGCTGAATGGCCTGAAATAATTTTGCTAGTTGGTTTGTAGCTACTTTAGCTAGCAAGACTGCAGAGTTTGATTTTGTTATCTAGCTAATCACTAAGCCACAAGTTAGACCACACCATGCACATATAGTGAGAGTAAACAAGTATTCAAAAACTTTTGTTTTTGTTATTTAATATACTTCTAGAGTATATTCATCCACTTCAAATGTATACATATAATGTCTTTTGACTTTATAATTATAAATTTGAACAAAAAAGCATAAACAAATATATGTTTAAATCACTAAACTGTTTGGGAAAACACTATTCAGACACCACAAATGAATAATGAATTCTTAAAGCTTTAAGAAGTCTATCGTAAGAAGCCATTAGCTTTTTGCAGTATTGAAGTTACATTTTTGCCCATTCCTCTTGACAAACAATTTTAATTCCCCAAGGTTATGGGGGTCACTGTTATGGACCAATTTCAAAATCCTCAATAAGTGTCAAACTAGAGACCTTCCAGGCCAAAGTGCTAGGGAGATTAGCGTTCACCCTCATCTAACACCCTGAATTCAGTTCATGAAGGCCTTGCGAAACAGCTGAACAGCTGAATCATGTGTGTATTTGTATGCTTGTTAGGAGATAAGAAGTACATTATGGGCTCTAAAGTGACCAGTGTGGACGCCACAGTGTTTGGACACCTCGCACAGGCCATGTGGACGCTGCCTGGCTCCAAACCAGAGCAGCTAATTAAAGGTAACTACACACACCAACCCAGCCATGCATATGGAGTATAGTATAGACAACCTGTCAGCAGTTTTTGATATTATGTTGTAAGCTTGGACGATAATGTAAATTTAGACAAACGATTTTATCGTCTGCAGAATTATTGCGATAAATGGTATTGTGACCCAAATTCAGTTACGAAGCACCTCATATGAGCATGAGAGCTTTATCATATAGCTTGCGTTTTCCCTGATGGTGATACAGTTACTACATAATTACCACCTGGGCTAACTATGGCTATATTCTGCACTAACAGCATGTAATACTGTTGACATCTAGAGGTTTTCCAAACTCATTTCTTTGGAAACCAAAATATTGCCAAACTGGCACATTGGCACCTTTCTTCTAAATGCAGAGGAATCTGATCCGAGATCGGCCGTGCTTTGTGCATGACAGCCTTGGTGTTGCATCAAATGGCTGCCAGTTGTGGTGACTTTTTGTCCATTTTTATAGCTCCAAGTTAACAATAGTGTGCTCTAAACCACATTGGCATGTCTGTGCAACCATAATAAAGACCTGGATGCGGGTTGAGAGAAGTTTTGGTGATGTATTTTTACAGAAACGATTTGCGCTATTTGGGTGACTATTGAGTTCTAGTGTTTGTTAGCAACATTAACCTCAGCTCCAGTTCTAAACTAAAGAAGCAAAACTTGGACTCCAAACATATCATGGCTGAACGACTACATATGGGCAATTAGATTTTTTGCTAAACTGTTACCTTAAGAGAAGTAAACTTCAGACAACCAAACTTGTGATGGCTCAAACTGCTTTTGAATTTTGTCAAGATTCTCATTGTTACTATGTTGTGTTACTTGTGCTCAGGTGAGCTGATTAACCTTGCCATGTACTGCGAGCGGATCCGGAGGAAATTCTGGCCAGAGTGGTTCGTGGATGTGGATGACTTTTGCTTGGACGGAGAGAGTGACAGCAGCTGTGGAACGCCCACACACCTGATGGACTTTAGCTTGTTCTCACGTACTGACACATTGGAGGACAGCGCCAGCAGCTCACCCTCTCATACAAACACACACTCGCCGGACACCGACCGTTCAGGACGCTCGCTCTCCGACTCGGACATCGAGGTGGACGTCTTGGACGACAAACAGCAGGTTAAGGGGTAGATCATATCTGATAAACTTTGACCTTTGATCTGTGCAGACATCTGAAAACATCTGTTTTGCAGCAGCATCTGGACTGCAGCACTACATTATTGGACATGATGACCTCAGAGTGGACTTCTGCTTAGGAGCCAGACTTACTGGGCATCGGTTTTAAACTTGTGTGACTGTGTGCGTGAGGGTTTTTATGAAAGCTACAGGGTTGTTTCAGACATTAGTACACTGTGTGATCAAAAGTATTCAGATCCTGATTGGTTGATTAAGCTGCAAACTAATCATTGACACCAGTGATATGGCAAAAATGATACTTGAAGTTGTTTTCAGAATATATGATATGCATCATGATTAGGGCCTTCAAACGAATAAAAGATTAATCACGATTAATCACATCTTATTTGCTCAAATTTCACCTTAAAGAAATATTTTTTCCATTTAAAAAGCAAAGTTTATTATATATTATGTATATAATAATAATACTACTAATAATAATAAAAATGATATCATATGTGAAATAAGCCTGATCAGAGTTATTTATTACTCATCGACCTTCCGGTTACAGGGCTGGGATCCTAACCTGTTAATTTATAATAACTTTCCTTTTAATTTATCTATAGGTCTCCCGTGAGCGGCGCCAAGCCAACTTTGACAGCCCTAATCATGATATTTATTTTTTCTGAGCTTTGATTAGTTGGATTGGATAAAATGCACCAGAAGTGCCAAATTTTAAAAACACTAACAAAAATGATAATATTATAATTGCTGGTTACAGCCTTACATACAAAGGATTGGCTACAGTTTGTTCGCTATTTTAGGATGGACTGTTTTTTGAACAAGGCACAGTGCAGAATGTAGATAGAAAACGGTTTATGGGCTTTTTAATGCAGTTAATTTAAAAAGAAAAGTTTGGGTGTGCAGGTGTCTGGATACTTTTGGACATACAGTGTGGATTCTGTGTTATCCTGACTTTATTATTCATGAGATATGTATTGGTTCTTGTTCTCAGTACAAGGGTCCAGCAACATGTCTGAATTCTAGCCCAGGAAACCAATTCATTTATTTTTTAACCAGTGTGGAGCGTCTATGTTGTGACCTCATATCGAGCAAAGCTCTTCTGTCAGTTCATTTCAGTCAAACTATAATCATGACCACATAGCAATGACAGATTTAAACAGGAGGTGAATTCAGTGAAGGGATGTATCTATCAATAACTCTATCATCCTGTTAAAAACATACAATGCTGTGTTTACTTCATAACACACAGATGGGTGACATATTAAAGGAAAAACTGTTAAAATGTCACCACGAGCCACCAGGGTAGCTTCAGTGCATCTTGGCATAGATACCAGTCCCTGGAATTGTACTGGAGGGAAATAGTAGTGGGTGGTATGGCCAAAAATATAGTATTGTATAATACATTTTGACAGTTTAATATGGTATATCTTTTTTAACCATTTTAGATGCTAAAGTAAACCTAACAGAGCTCAATAATATATTTAAAAAAAACATATGTCAATATTGCTTTCTAACACTAGCCTTGCACACACAGCAAAAACAGTGCTTGTCTCACGTCTGAATTCCTACAATGCTGATGCTGACTTTTTGTTTGTCAGCTTTTTCATTGAATTTTCTGTTCCACCTTAAATGGAGCAGCATTAACATCCTGATACCTTTACAGGCACCTGAATGTAACTACTGCGTCATTTAATGTGGAAAAGCAATTTTGAATAAGAAGCCAACTTCAGCTTCATTGAATTTCTTTAGTCATTTGTCTCATATGTGCATCCCATATACTTAAGCCTCTGACTTTAAGATATCGCTGGAATTTGGGAAATATTACAGTCAGGCAGCTTCTCATGCAGTGTGAGAGGAAGCGTGGCAAGTGGTCATTTGAACTGTGAGCGAAACCTCGCCGGCTCAGCCACTCAGCTAAAGAGCTAACATTAGCATGCTTTGCACTGTATGTACGTCCTGTTGTCTTCACTTATTTGTGGCATATAATGGTTATGACAATACGCAAACCTGAGGAACAATTTAAAGTGGTATACCACCCACTATTAGATGTAACACCATTCTTCCAAAACGATATACTGGTGTTTTGATGGGTGCTGTCTACGACATTCCCCCAAAATATCCCATAGGTGTTCAACTGGTATGTGATCTGATGACTGAAAACACCATAGCATAGGATTTACACCCTTTGGTTTACAGTGACTCTTCTTCTATGGAGGAAATGGACCCAAACCATGCCCCACCACAGCATAACAGAGCCACCAGACAACCTCACTGTTAGGGGTCAAGCATTCAGACCTGTATCATTCTCTTGGTGTACATATGCACTCGCACATGTGTGGAGAAATTGGTGACTCATCTGACCATATCACTTTTTTCCACATCTCTGTAGACCAGTGCCTGTGGTTTTTACACCACTCAACTCTCAAATGTGCATTTGTCTTTGTAATGAGGGGGCTATGCCTTGCAACCCTACCATAATAATCCCTCTCATTGTGGTTGTGGATTGGCATTCTCAGTCTCCTGAGGCACAGTCTTCCATTTTTCTTTCCATATCATACTAATGCACAAGCATCACGCTCACCTATTGTGTGCTTTCAGCTACAGTTTTCAACCATATTTACTGATAGCCTTCCCATAGATCTAAATTCAGAGGTCATTTTAGTCACTGTTAGTATTGAAACATGGTCGGTTGAGAAGGTGTTGTGACTGAAGCTCCTGCCATCCATCCCCCTGTAAAAAACCCTCTTCCAAAGCCACTTAGATCTTGTCCTCTTCACATCTTGATCCAAATTTTATAGACACAATGGAGCGTTGTCATTCAGCCTTTGTTTTTCTAATTTGTCACCCATCGGTGTACACACACACACACTATATATATATATATATATATATATATATATATATATATATATATATATATAGTGTATGCAATACTTACTCTTTGCCACCAGAGGGCACTGTGATCATTCACAAGATTTCAGCTGGGCTTTGTGCAGAATACATACAGATGTATGCAAAAGTTTGGACACCCTGGACAAATTACTTTTTTCTAAATGACAATAAGTGCACATTGTCTACAGAGAACATACTTCTGCACATTTTAATGTACAATTACTGTTTATTTGCAAAATATAACATTTATACATACATAAAAATACACAAGTGTGCAAAAGTTTGGGCGCAATTGATAATTGGTGTTTCTCCAATATGTTAAAATTTATAGAAATGTTTTATTTAAGTTTGTCCACTGTAGAGCATGTTTTAACTTATTTTCACTTAGAAAATCAACAAAGCATGGAATTTGACAGAGGGTGTTAAAACCTTTGCATACGCCTCCACGACATCAATCCATATTTCTCTCTGCAGCATCAGTGCTGCTTTCAGCCTTAACCTTAGCCCTTTAGCTAACACTGCTGTGTGTTAGCAGCGCTCTCTGTGTAGGGTTTAACACCTCATGCATGTATGTTGTGTCTGTGTGGTGTGTACTGATATGAGTTTGCCTTAGCTGGAAAAGAGGTGGTTTGAGCAGCTTTATAATCATTTTTACCTCTTTCGGTGGATTATACTTACTTGAAATCAAAGCCAGTACAATTGGGTTTATTTCTATATTTATGTATTGATTTATTTATGTATGTATGTATGTATGTATTTATTTATTTATTTATATATGTATTATTTGTGTACAGTATGTGATTATTCAAATTATTTTGGTGGTTTACCAATTATAGAGGAATTAATTTGCACATTTTGTCGATGAAATGATCAAATGGTGGATCTGACATTGAAAGGATGAATAAGAACAGCAAGGTGTCTAAACAGTGGAGGATCAATATAGGTTTAATGGAGTTTATAATTAACTGTTACGAACCACATTTTATTCTGTTCATAACAAACAAATGAGGGAGATGAGAAGTGGAATTTGTTTACTTTTATTTTTGCATGCCAAATGCCAAACTGTTTTGCAAACCATACTCGTAGGCGACATGGAGTGACCCAACTTCAACAAATAAAGCATACAAAAAAGTCAAACTACGTAGGCCTGGGCGATGTAATGTAACATCGGTGATGGCTGACAATTAAGCCAGTGATGATGCTTCAAAGACGAAAATCACTGTTTTAGGAGAAAAAAAAACTGACAGAGACCTGCAGAGGACTAATTTAAATAATCAGCTTCTTAAATAATATGAAATAATATGTACATGTAATGTGTTAAGGCTAATTAAAACACTGAGTATGATTTTTAGGAGGATTTTTTTTTGTCATAGACCTCTGAAGTCATTCTGTAGTCTTCGTTTTCTAAATCACCGCCGTCACGCAACATACATGCTACAATCAAGCTAACGCTCCTGCACGCTGAAATGATGTCGCAGGAAAGTAAGTCTCCTGTTTGTATTACATAACACCAGCTACTCAAACTAGTTCCAATAGTAATTACCACATTTGACAAAGCTTGCAATTTTGCTTTTGTGGTATTTTGGTGAGGTTGCTAATCTTATGACAACAATTAACGGTGCAGCAATATTAGCCTGCATGTAACAATACTTGTATTTCAGCTCCTTAACAATTTGGTTATTCAGGGGACTGCAGGAGATAATGCAGACTACAACATGACTTCTAAGGTGTATGGAACCTTCACACCAAGTCTGATAAGCTTATTAAATACGGAAAACGAGGATGGAAAGGAAGAGGAAATTAATTATTCCTCAATTCTGTTTGACCTGTATTAAATTAAGCAGTACAAAAACACTAGTTTCATATATGATGCCTCCAACCCATTCTAAAAAAAGTTGGAACAGGAGCATACAAATTGAAGACATCCATTGATCCAGTTTTGAATGTGGAATTTTAACTCTTCAGTTATATAGTTCTTCAGCTGTGCATCTACGTAGGGCCATTGTTGTTTAATTTTGCAATAATGATGTGCAAGTTACCTATGCCATGGCTGTTAATACCCCCATACCATGCCAGACCCGTTTTGAACTTTACAATGGTAACAATCTGGATTGGCCCAGAGAACACGATGTGCATTATTTCCATAAAGAATGAGTCATCAGACCACAGTACATGTTTACACTGTGCATCAGTGCATTTCAGATAAGCTGGAGCCCAGATAGGTCGGCAGCATTTCTTGTCATTGTTGATATATGACTTCCACTGTGCATAGAACAGTCTTAGCTTGTGGATGAAGTGACAATTATTTTTGCAAAGTATTCCCAAGCCCATGCAGTGATATCCATCACAAAGGCATGCTGGTTTTTAATGCAGTGCCATCTGAGGAGTCGAATATCATAGGCATTAAGTTGTTTTTTTGGCGTTGCTTTTTAAGCACAGATTTTTCTGGATCCCCTGAATCTTTTGAAGTTATGATGCAAAGTAGAGGGTGAAACACCTAAAATCCTTGCAAACACTGGTTAAGGAACATTATCCTTAAACAGCTAATGCATTTTTTGGCAAGTGGAGAAACTCAAACTATCCTTGCTCATAAAGGCCTAGGCCTTTCCCGAATGTTCCTTTTATACTCAAGCATTATACCATTACATTACCTCTTTTAAAGATTTATGTTTTCTGAACATTTAACAATGTTCCTAGTCTTAAATTATTCCTTTCCCAACTTTTTGGAATCTGTTGCAGGCATCAGTTTCAAAATAAGTGTACATTTACAATGAAGTTGATAAGGTAAAACATTAAATATATTGTAATTGTATTTGTTTAAATACAGGTAAAAGTGAATTTTACAAATCACTGCTTTCTGTTTTATTTGCATTTTATGGACTCTCCGAACTTTTTTGGAATTGGGTTTGTACAAAAAGACCTGTTATGGACACTCTAGGATAAACATAAATGCAGAAAATTGAGCCCTAAATCTGGTTTTAATAAAACAATTCATGAAATTCAGGGGTTAAAGCATTAAAATTCAGGGGTTAATATCTAAAACCTGACATTTTCTCTTCTACAAAAATCAGATTTGGTGTGAATAGGCCTTTAGAAATACAGTACAGTAAATTTCCCACTGTCTCTTCTCAGGGTTTCCCAGAGGCGACATACCATCTGAGGAAAATTCACAGCATTTTTAGTACATCTTAAATGTCCTGATGGTTCAGATGAGTTCCTAATGGGAAGGAAAATATCATTATGATTATTTTTAGATTAGATTAGATTAGCACCCAGGCCTGCACTAGAGCCCTGACAGCATTATCCCAAAAAGCGACTGGGTTAGAATGCCTGCAAGAAATAAAAACATAGAAAGAAAAAGCTTAGGGCCATCTGTGCCGGTGTGCCCCATTTCTGGTGGAGACTTGTTACTACGCCTCACTAATTCACTTATCCATCTCCCACTGGAATGAACCAGACAGCTCACAAAAAATATTAAAACTAAAGTTCAGTTTCTAATTCTGAAATGTAATGGAGCTACATTTTTTGAATAACGGCACATAAAGTGTAAGTCTCAGTAGTGTTTTGTACACTTGAGACATGAACTTATCGATTTAACACATGCACACACACATACACACTTACCACATTTTTGATTCCTTTCAACCGATTCCAAACAAGATGCAGTCTCAAAATGTGCAAATAGGGAGAGACAGAATTTGTGTGCGTGGAGAAGCTGATTTATTCTTATGTTGTGTCCCAATTGTACATTGAACACTAATTCTGTTTTGAGTATATAGTATGTAAGTTCCAAAAGTGTTACTGAGTGTACTCAATAAAACCAACAAAGAAGTTAATGAAAACCCAAAACAAATTAATAAATCAGTGATAAAATTTTTATTTTGTTTAAACTCCAAAGTTCCAAAGTAGCATGCAAGGCTGCAGGTTGATATATAACATACACTGGCATAGTAATTAGTCCTGATTTTAGCCGACTATTAATTGCCATATAAATAACTGTTACTATTTGTCTTTTTTTGTTCATTTTATGCAACTATTAAAGTACAAGCATGAAGTGGCCATATTAACTTATTAGTCTCCTAGCTGTTAATATATCCCAACTGACATCAGAAAGAGCTAAAGCTCTAACAAACAGGCATCACCGCTGCCCTCTAAAGGTGGTATAGCACCAGTCAGAAGTTAGAACTTTTGTTATTTTCAGAAGACTCTTGATGTGCCTCATTTGACGTTTTCTGCTTTAGTTTATGTGCATGTATTTGCCTTAATGCATGTAATGAAAACCCAACCAATTCACTGTTTTCATGATGTAAACATATGATTTTGAAAGCTTACAACAGTGGAAAATAAGTGCAGTCAGCTTAAATAATTTTGACAGGCCTAATAGTAATATCACTTCTTCCAGTTTGCTTATGGGTATATATATGATTAATGTTTATTCAATTGGGACACGTTGTGTTTAGCTGGACTTTGTGTTCTGCTGTGGTCAGCCACATTATTGAAGCCATATTAGACTGGAATATGGATAGATGACTATGATGTGTGTGAAGATCATGATGTGTGTGTGATTTCCTGTATGTAAGAAACTCTTCATGGACTGAATCTGATATTGTGTACTTACAGTCATTTTCTCTGAGTGTGCAATAGTAATTCTGAAAAAGAGTGACTAGCAATTAAAAAAACGTGACAGTTTTAGTGTGTGTGTGTGTGTGTGTGTGTTCGATGTAATACTTTCTCTGAAACAAGAATGGTGTTTTACATTTTGAGAACTGGTGAACTACTTTTTTCCTGCTAGATGGCACCATTAATGCAGCCTTCTGCTAAACACTTTATTGTTATTGGCCTTCAGGTCCTGGAGGGCCGGCATCCAGCACCCCTGCACTACACTCTTAAAAAAATAGTTCTTCAATGGTTCTTTAGTAAAGGCAATGCTTTTATATAGAACAATGAACATTTAAAGATTTGAATACATAAATGGTTCTTTGCACGGTCAAATGGTTTTCACTATAATGAAAAAAACAGTTGTATATAGTTCTTTAAAAGAGACCTTTTAAAATGGTTCTATATAGCAGTTTCCAATCCTGGTCCTCGACATTTTAGTATTTGCCCTGCTCCTAACACACCTGATCCAACGGAAATATGCAGGGCAGGGGGTCTTCCAGGATCAGGGATGGGAGCTACTGCTATATAGCACCAAAATAGGTTCTACTGTTAGAAGCCAAAGAACCCTTTTTGCTAAGAGTCACATGATTATATATCTTTTGACAAAAGCCTTAATTACTCAGTAGATTTTTTTTTTCAGGAATCAAGAAATAATGTCTTCTCCAAACTGTTGCCACAAAGTTGGAAGCTGTAGCATTAACATTACCCTTCACTGGAACTAGGCTAATCAAAACTCTTAAAACAGATCCAGACCATTATCTCCCTTCCACTAAACTTTACTTTTAGCACTATGCATTCTGGTAGGTAGTTTTCTCCTGGCATCTGCCAAACCCAGACTCATCCATTAGACTGCCAGATAGTGAAGCGTGATTTGTCACTCCAGAGGACACGTTTCCACTTTTCCAAAGTCTGGTAACAGCCTGCTTAACGTCGCTCCAGCTGCTTGGCCATGTAAATCCGTTTCATGAAGCATCTGATGCACAATGTTGCTTCTAGAGACATTTTGGAACTATGTAGAGAGTGATGCATCAGAGCATGGTAGATTTTTTGTGCTAAACACGTCAGCACTCAGCAGTCCTGCTTTGTGAGTTTACATGGTCTACCACCTCATAGCTGAGCTGTTGTTGCTCGTAGATGGTTCTATTTCACAGTAATAGTTTTTACAGTTGACCGGTACAGATCTGATAGGGATCTGATCATTTCAAACAGGCTTCTGGGAATGTTGGCATCTTATGACAGTGTCACACTTAAAGTCACCAATTTCTTCAATACAACCTATTCTACTGCTAGTGTTTGTCTATGAAGATTGCAAGGCCACGTGCTTGCTTTTGTACACCTGTTAGAAATAGGTGTGGCTGAAACACCTGAACTCAATAATTAGGAGAGGTGTGTCCGTGTACTTTTGGCCATGTAGTGCAGCATTTGGGGTAAAATGCTCCCTTCATGTATGAGTCAAACACCTTCAAGGTACATGTACATTCAGTATTTAAACCCCTAGCCAGCTAGCTAGCATTATAGCTGTAGTTATACAGCTAACATAGTTTTCACATTGCATTTGTTGACATTCAGACATGATTTAGTGCTTCAGTGGTTTATTTTATCTTTATTCAACACAGAAGGGACACTATTGGAAAGTTCTCAGCCAGAGTAAAGGATCCAAACTGACGTAATCTATCTAGCTAGTTAGGTAACATTTCCTGTTAGTTTGTCCTCATCACTTGAGTAATCCATATTGCCTATTGTGATGATGATTTGAAGACAGCAAAGTTATACAATTGCTAAAAGATATAATACAATTGCAAACATCCAGACTGGATCCAAATAAGACTGAGACCAAGACAAGATGAAGACACAAAAAAATCGAGCCTTAACTGAAAGTAAGATCAAAGACTAAATTTGGCGAGAACAATAGCCAAGACACAGACAAGTCCAACTACAAATACATATAAATTTTTTCCTGCTGGAGCACCAGTCAACTGTAAGTGCTTCTAGGATGAAGTGGAAGTGTTAAGGAGATACAACTGCTCAGCCGTGAAGTGATAGACTTCACAAGCTCACAGAACAGGACCGGTGTTTTAACTATTTGTTCTACCCATCAAACAGTCCTACTGCATATAGAGATTTGCTACAGTAGGACAATACGACAAAATAGGACAGTTCATTAGAACAGAACACCAGCAAGTGCTGAAGTGTGTAGCGTGTAAATATCGTTTTTCATCAACACTCACTAAAGAGTTCCAAACTACCTCTAGAAGCAACATCAGCACAATAACTGTTTTTCAGGAGCTTCATGAAATGAGTTTCTATAGCTAAGCAGCTGGACACAAGCCAAAGATCTCCATGAGACATCAAGTGTCAGCTGGAGTGATGTAAAAATCGCAATTGGGCTCTGAATCATACTTGACCATCTGGCTAATCTGGGTTTGGTGTTCCGATATCTAGTGGAAGTCTTCCCATAAGAGTGGAAGCTGTTATAGCAGGAAAGGAGATACAAACTCCATATTTATGTCAATGGTTTTGTAATGAGATGGTCAACAAGCTCATACAGATGTTCTAGCGTCCAACTATTTTCCAACTAGACAAGTTTTAAAAAATGAAAGAGAAAAGAAAAGAGAGAGAGAGAGAGAGAGAGAGAGAGAGAGAGAGAGAGAGAGAGAGAGAGAGAGAGAGAGAGAGGGGGAGAGAGGGAGAAATGTTCTTCAGGGATGTAGCTGAGCAATCTCAACTGAACCTGCCTTTTATTTTCACACTCTTTATCTATCTGTCTCTCTCATACATCCCTCTTTCTTTCTCTCTATTTCTGTGTCTACTCTCTCCATCCATCCCCACTCACTATCATTGCTGTCCTTCTCTCTTTTTCTTTTCTTTTCTTTTCTTTTCTTTTCCTCACCTTCTATTTATGTCATTTCTCTCTCTGTTTTTCTCTCTCTCTCACTCTCCCTCTTGCGCTCTCACATATGCGCATCTCTCTATCTGTCTACTCTCATTCCCTCCATCCCTGACTATCTCTGTAATTTCTTTCATTTTCCTCTTTCCTTGCTTTCACAGTCATTTTTCTCTCTGCTCTCTCTCCCTCCATCCCTCCCTGTCATTTCTCTCTCTGTCATTTCTCTGCTTTTTCACTGCCTCTTTGTCTCAGTCTTTTCTCTCTCTCCTCTCTCTTCCTCCTCTCGTCTCTCACACACGTACATCTCTCTATCTCTATCTCTCACCTCTCACATACATAAATGTCTCTCTCTTTCTTTCTTTCTTTCTTTCTTTCTTTGTAATTTCACTTTTCCTCTCCCTTTCTTTCTGTCATCTCTCTGTGTCATTCCTCTATTGTCTCTCTCTCTCTCTCTCTCTCTCTCTTTCTCTCTCTCTCTCTCTCTCTCTCTCTCACACACACACACACACACACACACACACACCTTTTTCTCTCTCTGTAGCTCTTCTCTATCTTATGCTCTCGTTCTTTTTCTCTTTCTTCGCTGCTCTCTCTGCCTCCATCCCTTTCACTCTGTCATTTCCCTCCTTCTGTCTGTCCTTTTCATCTCTCTCTCTCTCTCTCTCTCTCTCTCTCTTTCCTGCTTAACGGATCTGTGCCCTGCTAAGAATGTAAACAGAGGGAGAGAAAATTAAAAAGGGAACTCCCCTGACACCCTAAAACAAATTAGAGCAAACAAATTACACAGAGTCAACACACACACACACACACACACACACACACACACACACACACACACACACACACACACACTTTGCAGCATCTGTGATTTTGCACTCAGAAAACCAAAGCTAACTCAGTCAGGCTAAAGTGCAATAAGTGGTGAGGCATGTGTTGCTTCCATGTTCTTTTGTGTACATGCTGCTAAACTCAACTCACCTAACCTAACTCAACCCTAACCCTGAATGTGAAATTTGATTATGTAAACTTACATACTCTTTACAGTGGTGGTGATAGGTACCAGGGATCTCAATGTCTACTATACAAATAATCATTCTATTTACTATCCAGAATCATTAGTGAACCTGGCATGTGTCTTGACTTTTATACATAATGCTAATAATAGTAAAATAGTGGTAAATTTGTCTTTTTTTGCTCTGCTCTACTATAACGGCCTGCATATACCTCTCCATCATGAATGTATTTTAAAAAAGCCAAATCCTTTGCAAAACTATCATAAAATTGTGTCTCAGGCACGGGGCAGTGTGCTTGTCACAATTTCATGTAATAACTTTCTGTGATGTAGTGTAGCTTTTAGAGATAATAAACTGTTTCCTAACAAAACCACTTTGTAGGTTTCTCTTGAATGGCACATTTCACATTAAACCACTCTGAATCACTTTCTTTACCTCATGACAATGAATAATACAAAAATGTAGAAACATGTGAAATCGACCTCTTAACTTCTGCAACCGAAAGATCAGCTTTAGCCTGTTTTTTACTTTACAGTTTTTTGGAAGGAAAAGCACTTTTCCCTGTGGAAAGCAGCCAAAATGTCCCCACAACTACAAAATGTTCATGTTTTCATCACTAAGATAAATACATACATAAAGAAACTTTTAAATTTTAATTTTATATGTTACATCATCAAAAAGAAATATTCGTGGAATTCCCCTTTTACACAAACCTGTAATTCTGCTGATAAAGTTATCATTTGTTCCAACAGAAGATATGAGGATGTGTATTTTAATTCTGTATGGTTTTATGAATGAATGTTGTTTGTTGGTGTTTATTTACCCATTTCTTATTGTGTGTGTGTGTGTGTGTGTGTGTGTGTGTGTGTGTGTGTGTGTATTTTTTGGCCTCATCTCATGGCCCTCTGGCCACCTGGCAGAGACTGTGACCCCTCCATCTGCCTATGTGTGTGAGTGTCTCTGAGCCCAACTCTCAGTTTGATCTGCCTCCAGGTGCGCAAAAAACAAACACCCACATGTTGGTGACTCCAGCAGGTGGCGCTGTTTTCTATTTTTTATTTTCTCTTTTCTTCATTACCGAATGCTGTTTGTCCATTGGCATGTGTCACTGCTCTCCAGATGATTTTGGCTGTACAGACTGAACCAAGACCCAGTGTGTGTGTTTATATGTGTAAATGTGTATCTTTATGTGTATATATATATATATCAGTGGCAAACTGTGACTATTAGAGCAAGGCTTTCAGTTAGGGGGCATAAATATCAAAGCTCTGTAGGAAAAATGCTAATTTCTGCTCTGATGCACATTAACATTTTTGCCACTATAGATTAAACAATGAAATTTGAAGCTTGTAAAAGACAGATTGACATATATTTGACCTTTTAGCAGTTTTACAATGACTCTTTCAATAAGGAGTCCTGACATACTGTAGGTCAGGCTGCCACACATTGGTCAGGCTGCCATTCAAGTCACAATCCTTAGAGTGCCATTTTTTCTCATGAAATTGGTCTCATCCATTGTAGATTAAAATATGATTCGTTGATTTCACTGTCTGTTCCTAATTATGTCAGTAGTTAATCTTAAACGCTAGGCGTTCAGTTCAGTTCCTGAAGTTCTAACCAATGGGGTAAAATGTTCTGAGCAAAAGTCAGAGATCACCCTTTATTTGTTTAATTTCCATGAAGAACAACCATTAAGTACAAGTTATTCATTTTTAAAGAGACATTTCTAAAGAAGTGAACAAACAGGAGTTTCCCAAATGGTAGTTTAAAACATTAATCAAAGATGGAGAAAATGGAATCACACCAAAACTGTCACCATCAGATAAACAGAAATAATCCACAGGTGTATCTGTTCATCCTTCCACTGTGAGAAGAGAACCCAACGCTATGGATCTGAAAGAATGTGTAGCTGTCAAGAAGCCCTTACTGACAAAAGGAAATAGACAAAAAAGTAGAACATCTGCAAATCAAACAAAGAAGCTGCTGGAGTTTTCGGTACAATGGGTTGACCACCCCAGAGTCCAGACCTCAAGGTCTTTGAATGTTTTTAGGATTAAACACATCCCAGTAAAACCGAAACTCCTCCCCATGCAGTATGTCATTGGACACATAATCCATGTTTGCAAGGAAGATAATCATGGAGGACGCACATAGTTGGGGACCAAAACAAAATGCTTAATAGCAGTATGGACAGACATTATTTTGCAAAACAAACTACAGATGAAGAGGCTGAATGGATAAACAATTGGTAATTGGTTGCTGCATAAAGAGCAGATTTGAATATTCTGTCCCACACAACAATCTGATTGTCTGACTGTTAGAGGTGTGGTGCCATCCCTAATGTACTTGCTGTGTGCTAAATGTACAGTAACATTTCCTTACTCTCTGCACATAATGTGTTTTGTAGCATTTTTAAATTATAAACTGTACTGTATTACTGAGCTTCTGCTGCTCTTGTAGGTTTGACCCTGTTTGTCTGGGTCTGGATTAGAGCAGGTAACGCTCTGAGGAGCAAAATGTAAGGAGTGTGTGACTGAAGGAGTGTGATATTCCTCCTTTTCTTCGCTCTTTCGCTCTGGTGCCATTATCTCCCTCCCCAAGCCACTTTCTCTCCACCTCTGGATGCTATCTGCTCGGCTTAAGGCCTAATACTCAGATTGTTGGGCTCTAAAAACAATCATTAGCAATCCCTACGAGGCCAAGAGGGAATTTAGCATCTTTTTTTCTCTTTCTCTTTATCTCTCCTTTGCTTTTTTCCCTCAAATTCCCCAAGACAGAAGGGATAGTGCCAAAGCTTCTTTAACCTCTGCTGCATTAGGCCGGATTATTCACTGCAGAGACCCCTGGATGTGGCTTTTTTCTTTTTTTCATTCCTTTTTCTATTATTTTCTTCACTTCATGGTTGAGGCTCACATGCCAGGTGTAAACACGCTGGCGTCACACTTGATTGGGTCTCTGAAATTAAAAAAGCCAGAAACAATAGTGCCAAAACCTCAGCACTGCTGGGGCTCGGGGGTGAAGGCTCGACCCTGATAGGGCAAACAATGCCCAGCCTCGTCCTTGGGCATATGTGTGTGTGTGCGTGTATCTGCACTGAGCCATCTGTCTCCCCCTTTCCTCCTTATTTGAGGCTCGATTATTCATCTGTTTCCACAAACACAACCACTGCCGCTCAGGGAGCTCTCCCAAAAGCAGTGTTCTTTGTGTGTGTGTGTGTGTGTGTGTGTGAGAGAGAGAGAGAGAGAGAGAGAGAGAGAGAGAGAGAGAGAGAGAGAGAGAGAGAGAGAGAGAGGGGTGGGGGGGGTGTAGGGTGAATGAAGAAGCCAATAGACACACTACCTTCAACTACAGCAACATTATGAGCTAACTAAAACTTTTGGGCAGGGATAGATACAATGATTTTATTGTAGGGACAATGTTAACAAAATATGACTCCATCAGTTACAGTAAGGATGTAACGGTTGACTTTACACAGTAAAACTTCCATGCAACCGTATGGAGGTTGCCAGTTGTGTGAAACACCATTTTCATAATTGCAAGTTGCGTAAAACTATTAACTATTTAAAAATAACCAGTCATTTGAAACACATTGGATTATTCGTCTGGTAGGTTAGTTTTTTCCCTTATACAAATGTGTGTCATATTTGTAATATATTTCCATATTTGTTTGACATATATGTATAATATTAAAAAACACTCATAAGCACTTTCAGGAACACAATTCCAATAACAGAAATATTCCTTTGAGATTCTGGTTCATGTTTATGTATTTTTCAGGTGCACTGGGAAGGGCACTAAGGAACACTGAACTCATTGTTATGTTCATGAAACCAGTTTGAAATTAATTTTGCTTTGTGAAATGATGCATTTATCATGCTGGAAGTTACCATTAGAAGATGGTAAATTGTTGCCATGAAGGGATGCATGTGGTCAGTAACAATACTCAAATAGGCTGTGGCATTCAATCAATGATTGATTGGTATTAATGGGCCCAAAGTGCACCAAGAAAACATTCCCCACACCATTACACCACACTCACGAGCCTGGACTATTGAAACAAGGCAGGTTGGATCCGTGGATTCATGCCATTGGTGCCAAATTCTGGGCTGACAGAAGTGAGACTCCAAATGGTTTTCTGCTGTTGTAGCCCATCCACCTCAAGGTTAAATGTGTTGTGCATTCTGAGATGCTTTTCTGCTCACCACAAGTTGTCAGAGTTACTCAGAGGGTAGCCTTTCTGTCAGCTTTAACCTGTCTGGCGGTTTTCAGTTGACCTCTCTCATCAACAAGCATTTCTGCCCATAGAAACGCCACTCGTGGATGTTTTTTTTTTAATGCTCCATTTTGAGAAAACAGTAGTGTTGTGTGTGAAAATCTTAGGAGATCATCAGTTATAAAAATGATTAAACCAGGCCGTCTGGCACCAACAATCATACCACAGTCAAAATCACTGAGATCACATTTTTCCCATTCTGATGATTGATGTGAACATTACCTAAGCTGCTGGCCTCTATCTGCATGATTTTATACACTGCACTGCTGCCAAATGATTGGCTATTTAGATAATTGCATGAATGAGTAGTTGTATAGGTGTTCCTAATACAGAGCTCTGTAAATGTGCATTTCATTTACACATGTGCATATATTTCAACATATTGACTTATGTGTGCATTTTTGTGGGCATATATTTAAGTGTTAAAATGACACATATATTCTTTCAAAAAATAGTTGAATAGTCGTTACTACCACATATAAAAATTGTGCGTATTCTGGATATCTGTGACAAGTATTTTGTTAGCAGCTTGCTAATAGGGGCTGGGGTGGGAGATTCTGCAGTTTGAGGTGTGATATATGCTCTACAGAAATGTTGTTTGTTGTATTTCAGTTCCAGCCTCAAGCATTCTTCCCATAGAAGTACACAGACTGTTTGATATAAATTGCACATTAAAATCACCACAGCATTCAGACATTCACCTCTCACAGAGCATCTAAACTGGCCGTGCACTGTCTGATGAGAAAGAAATGAATATTTTTTAAGTTAAATGCTAGCAGCATGCAGTCACATCTCTACTCACCAATAAGCCTTTTAGAGCGAGATGTATGCTGCGTTCAACTTGATTTGCAAGCGGGAAGTCAGAGCTCAGAATTACATCATATTTGATCTCCATGCGATCAAGCTTCAATCTCCTCAAAACAGTGCTGTCATAGTTTAACTCCTTACATGACCAGGGCCCAAAGTTTAAATACACACTTCTATTACCTAAGAATAGCTCAACCAGGTTGCATCAAAGTTCCTGTAGTTATTCAATAATAAGCATTAGTATGTATTAAGCCTGAGATTTTAAGGGGCTCACCAACTACTTTGTCTGTATGTTGACTGAAGCAAAATCACATTAAAAGTAGTATCACCATTGACTTTGTTGCATTGAGTAATGCAAATGCAGCATTAGGTCCAGTCACTGAATCAGGAAACATTTATGATATCCCAACGTTATTCCTGAACAGATGGCAAGTGACCGTGATATCCTCGTATGTTTGCAAAATTTGTTCGTGTTGTGCATGTGTGCGTCATGCTAATGAGTAGATCTATGACTGGATGTTTTACATTTCAGTCAAACGGCCCTTTCCTGTCACGGTTCTCAAAACCTACCCAGTCTGTCTTACTAGTCTGTATTTCAGGGCAGTCCTAGCAGGGTTCCAGTAGAATTGCTTTCATTTCATGTGCCACACTAGTGTAGTACTTTGGGCTTTGTGTTTAGCAGGAAAAAACTTGTGTTTTCTCCTCCTGTGTCTTCACTGAAGTTTTTTTTTTTTACCACTGCTGTATTTTTTTAAACACTGTCCTCGACTAGTCGTCTGCTGACTATGCAACCCCTAATGTCCACATATATTTTTCTTCCATATTGGTTATGTTGTATCACTCTGGCTATATAAAATTAACTGTGACTGTACTGGTTGCACAAAGTATTTAATGCAAGGGTGCCAATAATTGTGACACATGGTTTTGCTGAAAAAAAAAGGGCTTAGACTAAATTACTTTCAATGATATGTTATAATGATTTTCTCATATGTTCAGTGTGAGACTGAGCTTATTAACCACAGACATTTTATTCATTACCTTTTTTTCACTCATCTTGACTGACTGTATCTATGTACCAGACAAAGCAACAAGCAACAAAAGTTGCATGTATGTTTCACTATGTAAAGCCAGTCTAAGAAAGCCAGTCTAAGAAAATTATCACCATAAGCCAATATACTACAATTAATATTTTACATAAGTGCAATCAAATATGACTGGTTAGACTGAAATGTGGCTGTTAGTGTTAGTTTGGTCATCACATCTAATTTCTTCACTAGTGCTTTTGCCCTCCTCTAAAGTATCTTCTGATTTTTGATTACTTCACTGTGTGCTAGCGGACAGTGAAAAATAACGTTAACCAATATAATCATGTTTCACCTCCCCCGCCACTCCCATCCATCATCAAGCAAAGACAGTCAGCTAGCTCATAGTTGCTAAGCAAAGTAGCGTTCTTTTGTAGAGGGTGTGTTTAGAATGGTTTACTTCATTTCTGACTTGCTGTCCTGTATTGTGACATCACAAAAACAATTAATTAAAATTTTTAATTGATTTTCCATGATACAGGTCTTTTAATACTATACCTATTGTGTTGCTTAATATTAGCATTAAATAGTAAAAATATTGTAATACACTGGGAAACAAGTCATGGCCACAGCTTCCTTTGGTTGAAACACTGATATCCAGAGCTTACTTCTTATTTCTGTACTTTTAAGAGCAACAGCAGTGGTCAGTACAGTTGAGCTTTTAAACACTGTAGTGTCACTGCTGGATTGAGAATTGTCCACCAACCAAAACTATCCAGCCAGCATCCCTTCAGAGGCATCTGAATACTAGAGCCAGATGTGCTCCAGCAGTAGTGCTGTGTGCAATTCACACTAACATGCCACCACCATGTCAGTGTCATTGCATTGCTGAGAATGATCCACCACCCAAATAATACCTGCTCTGTGGGGGTCCTTACTGTTGAAGAACAGGGTAAAAACAGGGCTAACAAATTATGCACAGAAAAAGATGGACTACAGCCTGTAATTGTAGAACTACAAAGTGCTCCTATGTGGTAAATGGACCAGATAAAATGGACACTGATACCCATCAGTGTATGTTGTCAGTATATTCCAACGTATACAGAATATATTATATTAATAATATATATATTATTAATATATTATATTAATATAAATATATATAAAAATGTTTCGTATGGATATTTAAAATCTCCATTCTGGAGTTTTTTTGTTTATTCACACATACAAAACACATTTTACTCTTCACACTGCTGGTCGTAACTTTGGTCCCCCCTCCCACAGCCTGAGGCAGGCAGGCAGTGGCCCTCTGAGAGCTGATAAAGCTCATTAATCTCATTAAATATGTCTCATTGTGTGAATGAAAGGCTGAGTGGCTTTGCTGCAGGAGAAATGTGAAGGAAAAGCTTGTTCCCAGAAGACGCGTGAAACGTTGAAGTCTCTCTGAGTGCAGCACGCTTCATCACATGCTTAATCACCTACTGTTTCCCACCACTTCCTGCTGCTTTAATGAGAATTTACAGGCACTTCGATGTGATCTGAATTTTCTAATCTACTGGTCCATTACCAGGTCAAATATTACTGGTTTATTAGTAATCAGACTTTTAAACAGTGCAGATACAGCTTCCCTCAGGGAATAATCCTAATGCTAATGCTGTGACTGACTAGCTGAATTCTGATCTAGTGGAAAGAAAGAGAGAGAGTAAAGCAGAGATGGGGAAGAAGAAAGGAATAAGAAAAAATGAGGAAGGGAAAGAAAGATAATGATAAAGGAGGGGTTAAGAAAGGAGAGCAGGATTACGAAGTGAACATGAAGAAAGAAGACAGATAAAGCAGAGAAGGAGTGGGGAAGAAGAAGGGAGAGTGTGATGACAAAGCAGGGATAGAATGAAGAAAGAGGAGAAGGATGAAGAAAAGTGTAAATAAGGGAGAGAGATGAAGGGAGGGAGATGAAAGAAAAAGTGCAAAGAATGGAGAGAGATAAAGAAGGGAGAGAGAGATGAAGAATAAAGATAGAAATAAAGTGAAGAAAGATGGAGTAGGGAGAGAAAGATAAAGAAGGGAAGGAAGGGGAAAAGGATGAAGAGTGAAGGATGAAAAAAGAAGGAGAGAAGGATGGAGTAGAGACAGAAGGATGAAGAAATGAGAAAAAAGACAAAAAAGGAGTGATGAAGAATGAAGAAAGATGAAGGAGAGAAGTATAAAGAGGGAAAAGAAGAACAAAGAAGGGAGAGAGGGATGAACAAGTAAGACAAAGATGAAGGGAAGAAGGATGGAGTAGGGAGAGAAGAATAAAGAAAGGAGAAAATAATTGAAAAATTATGAAAAAGAAGGAAGTGAGGGATGACCAATGAATGCGAGATGAATAAATAAAAGGATGAAGAAATGGGTGAAATATGAAAAATGAAGAGAGAGATGCAGAAAGGAAGTCAAAAGAAGAGGGATGAAGAAAGGAGAAAAGAATAAAGAAAGGCATGAAAGATATAAAGATAGAAGGGAAAGATGATGGAGAGAAGAATCAAGAAGGAAGAGGAGAATAAAGATGCGAGAGAGGGATGAAGAAGGGAAAGAAGGATAAAGGGGTGAAGAAAGGAGAGACAGATGAAGGAAGAGGATGGAAGAATGAAAGATAAAGCAAGAGGGAGAGAATGAAGATGAAGAGAGGGATGAAGGAGGGATAGAAAAAGGAGTTGATGACTGAGTAGATGTTTGCAGTGGTGTTTTTGTGGCTAAAAATTGAGAGAGAAAGAGGAAGAGAGGGAAGAAAGAAAGAGAGACAGAGAAAAAAGGAGCTCGAGCAAGTGAGAAATCAACTGAGAGTGAAAACGAGACATTTATTTGCGTTTCAACTAATTTAGTTTGCTGTAGCTGAAGTTTTTGCACTGTTTTAAAAAGGCCTGTGACTCTGTGTGTGTGTGTGTCTGACCTGCTGCTGCTGCTGAGTAAATCTATCATCTGTTGAATTGCCATCGAGTGTCGCCGCAGAAACGGCAGCGATATATTCTCATATGAAAGTGCTGGAAGGTTAATGAGAGCCAATTGCGGAGTGAAAGCTAAATCTATTAGCCGCTCGTGGAGAAAATCAATCAACAATCGCGACGCGTGCTGATTTGTCATTCTGAAGCATTGCCTGTTTGAATTTAGCAGCACAATCATTCAAATGGCGTAATCCGTTATGATGTGATTGGCCCTTCATTAAGATTCAGTGGTGATTAAAGCACGTTATTCTGATTCTGTACAGAACTGACCTCAGACCAGCCTGAGAAACATACACAACTCAATATAGCACACAGTCAATATAGCTTACAGCAGCAGCCAGACATTCTGACCCACCTGTCTGAATGCAGTGGTGGGCGATAGGTTGAAAATATAACATCAGGATGCTTCACCACCTGCTATATGTTTCACAATATTTCACAAATAGAACATTAGAGCAGAAAAATGCATCAGCAACACAGTAGTGATTGTTTAAAAAAAAAACCTTGAAACACTTTCAAATTGAATATTCACAACCTATTTAAGAACAAGAGGAAATATTAAACAATTAGTACCAACAAATACATAAGTAAATAAATGAATAAGTAAATAAATAAGGTAATTGTATAATGGCCTACCATCCAATAAGCTACTTACTTACTGAGGAAAATGATATTTTGACATGTGAAATCTATTTAATGATGTTGACATAAAAATAATAATAATCAATAAATGTATTACATGCAAACCTTTTATTAACAATTAATTAAGCAATTAATACAATTTAAACTTATTATTATAATACAGCCCTGCGATGGACTGGCGAGCTGTCCAGGGTGTTTCCTGCCTTCCGCCCAATGACTGCTGGGATAGGCTCCAGCTTAGCAAATGTGTGTGTCTGTGTGTGTATTATAATATATAAATGATAATATAACAGTATGACAATGGAAAATGGTAGATACATTATTTTGCTTTATTTTGTAATAAGTGAAAGTGAAAAATGTCTAGCTATAGGTTGAAAAACATCAACCTATAATCTTGCCGCAATCTCATAATGAAATATTTTGTATATTCTTACACATCTATATTTAAGATGGCTTTCATTTGCAAATGATATATTCCATGATATATTCAAAAAGTGTACTGTGACATGATTTATCAAAGAATTCCACAGATTTTTAAAAATTCCTGCATAATTAAATCGTTGAGATGTAAACAAAGTCAATTAGCATGGTTGGATGTTTTCTTTGGGAACTATTTTGCCTTACAACTCCCTGCATGTGCCTATCCACCATGAATGTACTTTAAATGTTTTAGGCCAATATCTTATCTCAAAACTATTGTAATACAATGTCTGAGGCATCAGGCAGCATATTAGTAACCATTTTTGTGCAGTAACTTTCTGTGAAGGGGGCTTTTAGAGGTGGACGTCTGGTTCCTATCATCAGCGCTGTGAACAATTCTGACTCTGTAAGTTTCACAAAGCATTTCATATCAAACCACTCTGGATGACTTTGTTTACATCTTAGCAACTTAATTTTGCAGAAATTTTGAAAAATTAGTGGAATTCCCTATTAATTGAAATGTGCTTCTAGAACAAATACAAATAGTTAAGATGTTACCAATTAAATTCACTTGTGTTATATAAAGGTTCTATAAAAAGGATAAAATTCAGGTTTTAACATGGCTGGTACTGTTGTTTTGTACTTGTACCAATTTTTATAGATAACAGAATGTCATACAGGGTCATACTGCTGCTGTCAGGCAAACTTTTAGGTCAAGCCACCTGGTAGCATACAGCACTTGTATTAACAGACAAAAAATTAAAAGCACACAGAAGAGTCCATCTGAAAACATTTTATTTCTCAAAAATGAACTGGCTTTACAAGATGTTCAGTGCAGACCTACACATGACTGTAGACCAATTTTGGTCTGGTTTATGCTGGTTTATGCTGGTCTAAGCTGGTTTATGCTGATCTGGTGTTGGTTTAGCGGGTCATCCAGCATGGAAAAAAACACAAAATATGCTGGTTTAGCTAGTGACCAGTTATGCTGGTCCATGCTGTTTAGCTAGCTAACTGAACTCAACCAGTGGCACAGGCAGAAATCAATTTTTGGGTAGGCCTGGAGAAAAAGTGGGTAGGTGGTGGGTATGTCTTGCAATGTCAGAGCATCAGACTATATCCTATTCCAAGGCTTCTGCTCTATTGTGGTACAAAACGATAGCAATACTGTGTACACATCAACCAGAATGCAGGACTCACATAAACACAACCAACTCTTCATTTCACTAACCAACAGCACCCTTATCTATACAGCAGCATCTGCTCACCTCAGGCACTTTTGCCCAATGAAGATGACATAACTGAGTCAAGATCAGACATGTGAGATGTGCAAAGATGAGGAAAAACAACACAGCAAACTTACAACCTAAATCATACATGGCTAAAGCATACTGCCATGGCAAGTATGAAAAATGTTTAAGGACCGTTTACTGTTTTACCTCTGTTGACTTGCATTAAAGTAGACGTTTGCTTTAACATTTTGACACAGCCCATTTTAGCTTTTGTAGTAAAAGATTACTGTATCAAAATAGCAGCCATGTATGCAGACATGTATACAGTACGACAATGTTTTTTTATTTTGTTTTTAGATTTGGAAATGGGTAGAAAATGACATAATCTACTCTACTGGGGATGGGTTCTCACTTTTACCTGCCCCTCAAGTACATCTTTTGACCACAGCTGGAGAAAATTCAAGTGAACTGATAGCAGAGAGCAGCAGTTGCCAAGGAGGAGAAAGAAAATAAGGCGAAGCTTGGCAGAGAGCATAATGATTTTGATTGGCCATGATGCAGTGACAGCCCACAAATCAAAACATTTAGTCTTAAAAATGTACTTCAGTAAATATTCCGTCCCCATTTGGTTGGGCTGGCCTGTGATCGATTTAGGTAGGCCTGGGCTACACCTATGATCTGAAATTGCCCTTTTACAAAGCTTAATCTGAAATACATACATACATACATCAACTAAACCGCTTATCCTACTGGGATACGGTGGGGTGCTGGAGCCTATCCCAGCTGTCATTGGGCGGAAGGCAGGATACACCCTGGACAGGTCGCCAGTCCATCGCAGGGCAGACAGACAGACATACACATTCACACACACAATTTAGCATATCCAATTAGCTTAACTGCATGTTTTTGGACTGTGGGAGGAAACCGGAGTACCCAGAGGAAACCCACACAGACACGGGGAGAACACGCAAGCTCCACACAGAAACGACCCTGGTCGCCTGGCCGGGAATCTAACCCAGGCCATTCTTGCTGTGAGGCAACAGTGCTACCCACTGCGCCACCGTGATGCCCTTAATCTGAAATATCATATTAAAATTAGTGTTAGTAACCTACAGTGACCTACATAAAGTTTAGCTTAAAGCTGCTTCTTAAGTTTCAGTTTTGACATTCAGTTTGACATTAGACCCTCCAGACGGTCAGGACAGCATGTGTCTGAATCTCAACACCTTTTCAGCATCTTTTAAATTGGATTAAACTGCTGTCACTGGCTTTCTCACTCCATGTTTGTTCTGAGTTTTCTGAAACTTTTTACAGAGGAAATAATGCTTAGAGACAGTTGTGAGAAGCATATAAATTACTATTTTGCAAGCATTCAATTGCTGGGGTTTAAGCTTCGATTTCCCATTAGCTACATTAGCCTCATAGCTCCAGCATAAAACTTTAGACACCAAACATGTCTTGGATGTCTACATTTGGGATATGGGGAAAATTATTGCTTTAACGCTTTTTCCCTTTTTAAATATTAAATATTGCTTTTAAAGACTGTCTCCTGTCTTATAATATCTCCTTGTACATCAGTGAATTTATTTCTTTTGATTCTAACTTTCCAAAATTGATGATGGTATTGAATCACCACTTTCAAATCAATGCTTTACATTTGTTAGAATGCTTGATGTTTTGATTCTTCTATTCTGGAACTTTAGAAATGATTATTATTACATTTTTACACTCATTATTTTTAACAAAGTGGCTGGTGAGCATAAATCCTACAATATTTCTCGGTGTGTTGTGGTTGTTAATGTCTGATGATGCATAACAATATTGTTATCCCTCATCGCAGTTCTCTAGTCAGTTTTGACTGATCTTTGCTGATGTTAGCTGAGCTCCGCTGTGGGCCTGGTTTCATATCTCTGCCCTGCAAAATGACCTCAGACTGACAGCAGTAGAAACGCTGCCTCTGCTGGATAATGAGGGTAATTACTCAAAGTCCTGCTCTATTGTCACTAAGCCCAGGCCTGCTTCACTCACTGCTACAGATGGAAGACTGAGTTAGGAGAGAAATCACACATTTGTTTCACATTTGAGCCAGATTAAGCCCAAACCTAGACTAAACCCAGCCTAGTCTAGTCCTGCACTGCATTCTCCTGTTAATGGAGAATCTCTACTCAGAATGCTAAGTAATTCAAAATGTGAATTCAAATGCTTGATGTAGTATTTGGAAAAACACAGCTACAACTATTTAACTTCATGACTTTGTGTGGTTACTTTTTATCATATAATCATGGACTTGCTCCAGTCACACATTTCATTCCATAATTTAAAGAAGAAGCATTCCCTTAATGAGGATGTTTTCCCACTGCACAAGAACTGAACATGAGCCAACTGAACTTACAGTTCTACTTCTAGTTTGATCTGCTCAAGAGACACCTGCACTGTTTATAATAACCATGATTAATGTTTTATTGCTTTTTTGGTCATTTTATGTCACTCTAAATGTCTAATTTGGCTAGTTACTTACCTTTTTGGCTGAAATGACACAATGCACTGTTCTGCATGCACTGCATCTCAGAGATGTCTACATGTACACAGAGTCATGGGCTAGAATCAAACAAAGCTTAAATTTTCTTCTCCAAGAAAAATGTGAGTAAGATTCATTACATATCTGTTATGTTTTAATTCATTGTAAATTGTGCTGTAAACTGAATTGAATGAATGGTTTTAGTTACAGGTGTTCATTTGATATAAATCTGAGATTATATACTCTGAAAGTGTTCCTTTTAGTATTTCATTTTTGATAGATAGATAGATAGATAGATAGATAGATAGATAGATAGATAGATAGATAGATAGATAGATAGATCACATTATTAATCACAGGGAAATTCTTCAAATTCTTTGCATTATCAAAAAGATATCATTTAGGAATTGTGGGTATCAGAGTCAAGGTATCTGTTCTTCAGTGATGAACCATGACTATTATAGCTAGGCCTTAATTCAAACCTTAAATCTCAAAACCTGGTCAAAACATGAGGAAAAATCCACTTTTACAATAATACTAATTTCTGCTAGTATCCATATGGGTTATTTAGACATTTAAAGCTTCTACTGAACATTTTATTTGAAGCTTGTGACACATTAGCATATATTTTACCTTGTAACAGTTTTACAGTGATTCTTTCAGTGACATTTTTTCATGAAATTGGTCCTGCCTATTTGATTAAGTTCTCTGTCACTTTGTAATGAAGCTAATGGTTAGCACATTAGGACTTCAGTTCAGCTCTTGAAGTGCTAACCAATAGAAGAGCCCGTCTAGCTATATCTGCCAAGATACCACAGAGAAAAACTAATTTCTGATTGGCCAATTTTCCACAACATGGGTCAAGAAAATAACCCTTTTGTTTCCATCCAGAACTTAACAAGGAAACATGAGCAGTACTGTAATACTTATAGTATATAAATACAAGCATGATTCTTTTTAATAAAATGGACTAGAAATTACAGAAATATCTTTTAGTTCCCAGAAATTATTAGGTCTTCTCTTGATAGCCTAGAAGGCTTTGAGGGTTCCCCACTGCTGTAACTAAATAGATTTTTTTTTAACATATCTAGCCCTAGTAACAGGCCCTTTTTACTCAGTCACATCTATGTTAGTAAAATGCATTGATTTGTATGTTTTTAGGCATTGTATTGAATGTACTCATATTTTTATTCAACGACAAGACAAAAGGAGTTTAGTGAGAAAGCCTCAGGGTCAGTGAATCCTCTGAAGACTTCTTCTCTGTAATTAATTACTCAAACTAATCAGAAGTAGAATAAAATAATGTTTTTACCATGTGTTTCTTTTCTTTGCAAGGCTTGGAAATTTGCATGAATTTTATGAAGAAGATAAATGTTGTATCTAGGGGAAAGATCAAGGTTATGAGCTCCTGAAGCCAATTAGAGAAAGAGTCGCGCCAGAGGACAGAAAACACATACACACACACACACACATACACACACACACACACACACACACAGACACACACACACACACACCGCTATCACCGCTACGCTAATTATATTTGCAGATTCTGTCATTTAGACAAAAGCCGAAGAACTTTGGTAATCAACACAAAATATTTAACACGCTCTTTAGGCAGCAAGCGATGGCGGCTTTTCCAAATGAAGTCAACGGAAAGATAGGTGAAGCAATCAAATATCAGTGTGATAGCGCCTGATGAATTATGAATAATTAGTAATGTTTTATGGATAATTAAAGATAGGTATGATCTTTGTGGAAAAGGTAATGGGAATATTTTTCTTTTCTGCTACTTGAATGGCAAATGTATGCTGTTGGATAAACTGGTCTTTATTATTTGATTGTCATTTGAATAAATGTGAGGTCAACAAGGTCAAAAAGAAAACAGGAAAACTAGTAATGGGCTGTGGGTTCTTACAGTAGGCTCACTAGCCACTTTAATAGAAATGCTGAAATTTGTCTGGTAAAAAAGCAAAAAAAGGACACAAAAACATGAAAAAAGAATTTCGCTTCCAATAGTAGTTAATTTTATTTAATGGCGAGTTTATCCAGGTCAGGGCTGCCTAAACTGTGGCCCGCTGGTCAATGTTGGCTGGTAAGGGTGTTTGATTTGGCCTACCAACCCCAACCTACTCACCAAATGAGAGGTACTTGTATACTTCATATAGCTCTTTATAATCTGTTTTCCTTTCAAAATTGTATTTTTGAAGTGTTTAGTAACAAAATAATGTGTAAAGTTCTAAAATACATTTTTAAAAACTCGATTTGAAAAGGACCTTCTTTATTTAATTTTTACTTTTTGGCCCTTGGCTAAAACATTGCTCTAGTGTTGTAGTCTAAACCACTAGAGGCGAGTCAGAGTCAAGGTTGAGACCAGGACACATCAAGTCTGAGTCAAGACCAAGACCAGGAGTGACGAGATCAAAACAAGAACGATTTACTAGATTATGATTTTTTGAGGTTATAAAAAAAAAGGAGAAAGGCCAAAAAAACCTGAAATTAATTTGTAGTTCATTATACATTCGTTATTGAAATGATAGAGATGGTGTGGCAAGTTCAAGTTTTTATTTAAATCAGTAGCTGAGGTAAGTAGTGGAAATGTCCATTGTGAAACAGAAGAACAAAGGGAAAACAAACAGGAGTAAAACAAAACTAATCACAAAGGAAGACAAACTAAAACCCAAAACGAGACAAATGAAAGCTAGAAACACGCAACAAGAACAAAGGGGTCACATAGGCACTGCAAGACAAAGGGATTGAGCAAACACAGCGTTATAAATACACTAAGAAACAAGAAACACTTGGGACTAATGAAAGGGGGGAAAAAAAGACAGAAAACGCACAGGTGAGACAGATAACAAGAAGGCAGGACAGGGGAGGAGACAGAAACAAAAACAACAACAACAAAGGCACATGACGAGATACACGAGGGAAGGTAAAGGCAGACACAGACAGAAACAGAGCAAGTATGTTGTAATTATACATAAAATTTATTAATACATAATATTATATTTTATATTTTGTAAAATACAACTTTATATAATATATAGCCTAAATATATTATTGGTTATTACAATATTATGGTCCAAATTTGCATTGTAACTTTCAGAAGCAAATGATGGTGAGGTTATTCTTTCTCCCTTCTTCTCTAAACCTTATTTAGAATCACTACCTAAAGTGAACTGAATATAAACCAAACAACATACATTTATTTTTATTTTTACATGAAGTAATACAGAAATAATAACAGTCTTATGTTTGAACTTTAGAACCAAAAAATCAATAAACAAATACTCAGATAGACGGCCGTGATGGAAAGAATCAACGCGGTCTTCAACTGGCAGTGAACAGATTTTACTGAAACATGCAGAGATGGGACTGTTATATTCTGTTTGAAGGTTCTGGTAATATTCAATAAAGATTCCATGTTCCATTTAACTTGTGCAAAGGCATCACACTCGGCTGGTCTCGAGAACAAGTTCCTTACTCCAAATCTGAGACATGACTGGGTCCAAATGTTGTCAAGACAAGACATCATTAATTTACGAGACTGGACTACAACACTACATGGCAATTTGACCTCCTTACGGGCACCACTCATCTAAGTGAACATCAGCCCCCTGGAAGTGTGAGCCAATAGAAAACAACAGGTTAGCGCTGGTATTCTCTTATTGAGAAAAACTAAATGGAGGAACTGCTCCTCAGTGAATATCACACTGCTTGTCACTCACAGTTGCAAAAAAACAAACTTGTGAATTAGCTAATGTTCCAACTATATGTTCCATCCAGAGCCACATCACATCAAGACCACCCATATTCATCAGATTCTTGTTCCACTTCAGCAATGAAAATGGTGAGGTGACAATCTGGTGTGGCTTAAAAATGTAAAAAATGATCGATTCTAACTTTCAATGCAGTTGAATAAAATAATTCTGGAATGTTATATTTGATTATAGTTATCCCATGTCCAAAGAAAATATATTTCCATATATTTGTCAAAATATGTGTCAAGTTTGTAATATATTTCTGTGCATGTTTGAAACGTATGTAAATATAAAAAACACAGTATTACCTATATTTAATCTACATATGTGCATGTATTTCAATATATTGCCATGTATTAGCATATATTGGCGTATATTTAAATACAAAATGACACAATTAAACATATTTAGCACACATATTTTTAAAGCATCTCATGTATTATATGTATGCCATATACAACTGGTGAAAACACTTCTATTTTACATTCATTCATAATTTAATATAAGTTGTGATTACAAATGATTCCATCAGCATAATAACTTGAGTGAAAAGTATAATCTTTAAATATTCACATGAATTTCTTATTTTGTATGTTTAAGAATTTTTACAGTATATCCCTCTTTTGCTTTTGTGACAGCTGCACTTGAGCTGGCATGTACTCCACAAGTTTGTGCAAAAAAAATCTGACCTTTTTTACAGTGGCTTTAACATGACCAGTATCACAAATTTGCTTACATTTGAATAGTGACCAAATAGTAGATAAGTTTGAATATTTATTTTGTATTTTAGTTTGAATTTTTAAAATGTTCAAGATTATAAAACTTTCTGTTGTTTATTTTCAGGTTTAAATGAAAAAAAAATCAATGTGGTTTCAGAATTTTGGACTCCACTGTATGTACACTCCTGGGCAAAAAAAAAACAAAAAAACAAAAAAAATGGCCAAGCCCAAAATCACAAAACATTAAGCTTTTCATGGTCTTTAACAACCATCACTAAACAAATAGAGTAAGTAAGGTAATATGGGATAGCTTTTCCCTTTGATGTGTTTAAATGTTGAAGTTTTTTGTGCAAATTTGTAAATTTGCAGACAATTTTTTACAGAAAGAAGAGTCAGTATTTTTCCAATCAGCATTGATGGTTCCAAACATTTGAAAAACTTTGCAGAGCTAGTTTTAATTTTTTAATTAGTGTGAGACCAAATATTCTTCCCAGGGTTTAAATCTGGACTCTGACCAGGCCAAAATAATCAGAAAAAACTATTATATTTTGGGCTCGGCTATTTTTTTGCCCTGGAGTGTATTCTTCGTATGAAATATTGTTTTTGTTATTGTTTTTTGGCCAAAATAAAAAAAAAATTCAAGCATAAAATTTGGCATACAAAAATACATACATTTCTCCAGGAATATTTGTGTATTAGTCTTTAGACTTTTATTAAAATTTATTTTCCATCTGAGACAAGCATTTATTTTGCCTGGAAAATGAAATCTTTATCAAGGCTTCATGTAGACCATGTTGTTATTCAAGTCTACATGAATAATAACACAAACATTTGGAGTGTCCATGAGTGTGAATAAATGTGATGTGTATAAAGTATGTAGACTACGAAAAATGTGCCACTAACCATTCTCTTGCTATAGAAGACCCATTTTGGTTACCCAAAATAACCACGATTAAAAAAGAGATGTGTTAATGTAAAGAACCCTTTAAAGTTCAAAGAACATTCACATAACATAAAGGTTATAGTCCAATTTTAGGGATAATAATAATCATAATAATATAACAATACATTTTTATTAATGTAGCACTTTTCATGCCGGTGGCACCTGAGACAGGTGATAAACTAAACAGTTATACTAGATATTATAAGCATTAATTTAGAATAAGAATTAGAATAAGAAAACGACACAGATCAAATTAAAAGATAAATACCACAAGACGTTAAAGAGATATGTTTTTAGATGCTTCTTAAAAGTGAACACTGAGCTTCACTGTCTAATAAAAGGTGGAATTGAGTTCCACAGCTTAGAAGCATAACAACTGAACAAGGCTGTTCCATGTTTTCTGTATTTTGCAGAAGGTGTCCACATGGTGTACATAATGTATCATAAGAGTACATGTATATGAATAGTAAGCAATGAACTATACAACCTGTAACATAAGTGTATATCACTGCATTTAGTGTTATGCAGGTTCTGTAGATTACAATTAATAATGCTTATGCATTTATCCTAATTATTCTATATGTCCAGGCATCCATAATAAAACATAAATATATTATTATTGATATGTGGCATTATATTTAAAAAAAAAAAAGACTATAATATGTTTTTAATTCATTACATTCTTGTATGAGCTGTTTTATTACTGGGATATTGGCTCACCATCAACACCCAAGCAGTGCTTTTCCTGAACATATTAAATTTAAGATGGCTAAATCAAGTTGAGTAAAACAAAGATAGAAAATGAAAGTCAATCTTTGCCACCTTGTCTAGGTCTCTCTTGTGTTTTGGTTTAGCAGTTGGGTTGGTGATGGTTTAATATATGACCTCTTTTATTTCAGGCCTAGATTTATCCTGAGGTTTTAACAGCCACTGCTATTTGGATTAATGCTGCAATGAAAATGTTTAAAGGATCTATCACACTATGGAGAAATCCACACAAATGATTCAATGTCTATGAAAATTATGCATTCATGACACATAAACAGACTTTGTAGTGAGAACTAGTGTGATTTTTTTTTGCTGGTGAAAGAGAGAGATGGATTTAGTGAAAGAAAGCCCTGCTATTTAAAGACAATTATCCTGCCCTGTTCTCTTCACAGTTCGTCTGCTAATGAGTGCTTGGCCCCCCGGACAGTCACTGTGGCCTCCGCAGAGACCGGCTGCTCTTTATATGACAATGGACCCTCAATTCATCAGAGAGACAAAGTGGCTGGACAAGTCATTCAGCGTTGAAAATGCCAGCCAAAATGCTTTTTCTCCTTCAAAGCGCTGTGGCCTGGAGTGTGCCCGGGATGAACAGGCGTCCATGGAGAGCCCGGTCAGGTGGGAACGGCCATTTATGAGAAAATAAATGTCACAATTATCACATTCTCAGTTAATTCTAGTGGACAAATGTTTTATTCAGCACATCAAATAATGATATCTCTCTTCCTGGCATGTGGTGGGCCACATATTAAGCTGTTAGCATAGCCAAGAGACATTTGATTGAAAAAAGTTGTTGTTGTTGACTCTCTGTGTGTGTTTATCTACATTGCATGAACATGTTGATGTGGTGGGGACATTTGGCAGAGGATAAACCTCCAAAGGTTTTTAGATGCTGAGGTTAAATTGGCATCCCAGCCTAAAACTAGCAGTTAATGTTATTTGTCATTTTATGCAGTCTTCCGTAGCACAGCGCTATGTCCCTAAGCCTCATCTCCTGTAGGCAGAAATACATTTGTGAGTAGGCCTGTAAAAAAGTGGGTAGGCCAACTTGGCAGTCAGCATTATACTTTTTCTAGCACCTCCATCCTGATACAAAACAGCAAGACTGTGTCAACTGACATCAACCAGAATGTTCCATTCATATAAATGAAACATTTCCCTTCACTAACAAACAGCACACATCAGAATAAAGCATGGGCTCACCACAGACACAACATGTGCCCGGTGAAGATAACATAATTAGTATGTTAAAATCAGACAGCTGAGATGTACAAAGGCGATGAAAAACAACACAGCAAACTTGAACACCTAAACCTAATCATCATATGCTAAAGCAAGTTGCCACAGCAGGCATGAAAATGTTTTCTGAAATACAGAAACTGCTACTATAACTACTGAATCTGATAATATTTGCACATTTATTTTATTTACTTTTCTGCTTGTCTGTTTTTTTTTTCTCTTACTTCATGGTCTTCCTCAGTGATTACTGCAGAAGCATCAGAGTTTGTCTCTACCAAAACCCAGCTAAAGGCAAGGTAAGCTACTCATACAGTTAATGTAACATGATACAGCCTAAGTACCAGTTGGTTTCTGAATTATGTTACATTATCATGTGATAGTTAACAGTGAATCTTCTTATACTGGTTGAAACAGGTAATGTGTTGTCAACACAGTATAAAACCTTTTAACTACTATTCATTCCTCACTCAACCGCTAAAAAAGTCAACTAGAGAGCTCTGCACATTGATCTGTTAATTATTCTCATAAACTCTCATGTTTATATTTCACATCTATCTTGTATGTTTGCCTATAGTGTGCGTGCTTCATACCTGAACATCTTAAGAAGTCAAAGTCACTCTGAATGACCTTAGCGTAGTGTCTTGCACAGAGGTATAACATAGCAGGCAGTCCAGTCTGTGGTCAGATCACAGCAGTTCATTGTGTAGTCTCTTTGCTGTTACCACAATTGAATCTCAATTGAATCCTCATGCTAGTTTTGGTCAATAATGTACTGAAGGCTTGATACAACATGGATAATCAGCTTAGAGCGGTATGAAACGCTTGCTGGTCTGTGCTGTTTTTTGTGCAGGGTGTCCAACACAGTTGGGTAGTTCCCCTAATAATACACGCCTACATACATACCAGCCCTCCAGGATCTGCTCTAGAGGGTACAGCAGCACCACTATAGGATACAATGTAGCAATGATCACATTTTTCATTTTGGCTAGAGTGTACACCTTTAAGGTTATGGTTGGGCTAGATAGAGCAAAGCAGTGTTTACTTGAAGAAATACAGAAAACCATGAAAAGATCACATACACACACCAATACACACTAGAGCGAGTAGATGGCAGAAACCAACTTGAGCATTCATTTTTAAGAAGCTAGTAGCTATACATTTAAACCATGTACCATGATTAGCCTATAAAACTCCTACCAGACCGAGGAATAATTTGTCTATTTTCTTGTTTTTCTTGCTAAAACATTTCAAACTAACTAACTGTGAAATATCACCCAGATGTCAGGTTTGTTAACATTAAAGCAGACTAAAGTGCAAAGAAACCAACCGATTGATCGCTGTTTCATTTTTGTAGTCTCACGTTCTACAGATGAACTTCAATACCCACAATGCCCTGTAGCCGGATGTTGCCGTCCAGAGTAAACACACACTCCGATGGCCGCGGGACGGTTTCCTAACACACACTCGCCATCTGATCCTGTGTAAGTTGTTGTCTTGTTTCTGTAAATAGCTGTGATTTCATTCTGCCTGGTGTGAGAGGTTGTTTACTGAGATTCTGCTGTGTCTGCACTCCAAAGCTGCACAACGGAGACACAAAGGCTGCGGATATCTTATATTTTAACCTTGTAGTTAGGTTTGTTAACATTTCAGGATTCGGTCTATTCGGTTGTTTCAGTATTTCAGCAACATATCTAGCTACATGACAACATGTAGATTCGAGCCTCATCGCCGACTCCTGCAGTCTCTCTGTCTGTGTGTTTGCGGTAACGTTAACTCAGCTTAGCTTTTTTAACTAGCATAACAAGCAAGCTAAAGGTGCTGGCTGCGTTTGTATTTGTATTTTGCGCTTGACACCTTGACATCTAACCAGTCAGTCAAAGTTTTAATGCTTTTAATACACTTGCTCACCCTGTTTGGCAATGGTGGTGCTTGATGGTTTTTTAAATATTTTGAAAAAGCTCCAACAATTTCATACTAGCCAGCTGTCCTCATATCTTGATGTGTAAGGCACTTTATGCTGAGCTAGCTATGGCTAACTGATGTAACGTTAGTTAAACTAGCCACATAGTTATGTGAGCTGTTATGTGAGCTGTCTGCTTGACTGATAAATAGCCAAATAATTCCGTGTCCTTTGCGTACATAAATGACCTTAATCTAGGTAATCTAAGTATTATAAACAGTACATCATGCTGTATTGAAAATCACCTCAGAGCTTAAAGAGACTTAAAGCAACACCTTTGTTTAGCCAGCTAGATGAACATTTGCCTTTATAGCCCCAGAGTTAAGGGTGTTTTGTACCTTCTGTGGTAGTACTATAGAAATGCCACACCAGATTCTTTCTGCCATAACTAGATTATTTACTTATTAGTTTCATAGAAGGTACTGAATAGTTTCTGTTTTGTTCTTTTGATGCTCAGTAATACATATCAGCCCAGCCAGATTCAATGACATAGTTACACATAATGTATGATTGTATTACAGACATAAAAGTCTGGATGACCAATAACTTCCTCCTGATAAACTTATTATAAAACAGAAGAATTGCTGTCGGGTCCTGAAGTCCACTTCAAATAAGGCTGCAGATTTTATTATTTATCTTAATGTTTTTGAAAGTTTAAACATATTACTCCATTATTCAGTTGGCCTATTACAGTGGCTTCCTATTAAGTTTTGCATTGACTTGCTTATAACGTTTAAAGCTTTGAATGGCTCTCTATATTACTGATCTGTTGAAGCTTTAAAGCCCATTCAGACCACTGTGGTCAGCTGAGGCAGGTTTATTGCAAACTCACTAGAATCACTTATGCCTCAGTTTTTTAATCTTTCCAAAGATTTACTACCTCTTTACTTCTACTTTAAGGTAACATTTTAGTTAAGATAACTAAAATGGAAAGTGCTACATAAATTATTAGAAACTATATAAAGTATTCTTATTATTATTATAGCATAGTTTTACACATATTTGAAATTTTGAGTTTGAGATTTTGAGGTTTTCAATTTGATTTTCGATATTTTACATGTTTAAAAATGTCTTTATTCTACAGAGCGCAGTAATTATGTGCTACACAAATTGATTTCACTCCACGGCAACTGAGAGCAGTTTTCGGTTATGAAAATGCATATGAATGTGATTATTTGGCGGTTACCAAAATACAGTGCTGTGAAAAAGTATTTGCCCCCACCCATTTTGTCCTATTTTTGCAAATTTGTCACATTAAATGTTTCAGATCATCCAACAAATTTTAATATAAGATAAAGACAACACGAGTAAACACAAAATACAGCCTTTAAATGATCATTCCATTTATTGAAGATAAAGATTTATTCATAACCTATATCACCTGTGTAAAAGTAATTGCCTCCCTAAACCTAATACCTGATTGTGCCACCCTCGGCAGTAGCAGCTGCAATCAATTTCACGGATTTACGTCAGGACTCAACAGGTCTGGCAGTAATCATGCCTGAATGTGGCTAGTGAAATTGAACCCAAATAGCAAATTAATTTGGTAATTTGGTTAAGTGATTAGTAGCTAAGGGGGTATTCACTTTTTTATTGTCTCATATTGTCGCTTTTGGAACAAAACACTGCATCCCCAAAATGGTTACATTATAATAGGAAAAAACATCCTTAAATTTTAATTCAAAGCAATTTTGCACCACTTGTATTTGTCCTTTCTTTTCCTCTTGAAAGTTTCACACAGTGTGAAAGCTATACAGCATTTTCAAATGATGTAAAACTACAAAAATGGTGATACAGGGTTTTGTCACCGATGATATACAGTGTTGTTGTAAATTTGATTTTGTAGATGCAGGGTGATGCAGTAGGTACAGTTTTGCCTTTGTTTTGTTGCAATGTTTTTGCCAGTCTAACTCTGTTTTGTGTGCTTTCTCTTTTTAACCTCGCAGGTCATGCATGTGGCTCGGCCTGTAGCCTGTGTGGTGTAGAGTGCCCCATATAGTCACTAGGGAGTGCTGTCTGACCCTGAAACCTCCCCTCACCCCCACCCCGGCCCCCAGCACCTATGTTCCCTATGCTAACTCTTCTCAGCATGTTTTACTATATCTGTCTGCGGCGGCGGTGCAGGAGTGGGTCGCGAGCAGAGTCGCTGGGTGGCCGCCGTGCACTCGTCGATTTGGGCCAGCGTTCTACCTTGCCAGTCACTGTGGAGGTGGAACAGTATGCTAAAGAGGTTCTAGACTTCAGCTCGCACTATGGCAGTGAAAACAGCATGTCCTACACCATGTGGAATCTGGCCGGGGTGCCTAACGTCTACCCCAGCACGGGAGACTTCACCCAGACGGCAGTTTTTCGGACGTATGGACACTGGTGGGATCAGTGTGTTAGCACTCTAGCACCGTTCCGCCGCACACCGCCATCCTTCCACAGCCGAGACTTCCTGGAGCTGGCCTTTGAGGAGCAAGTCTACCCCACTGCTGTGGAAGTGCTGGAGACCTACCACCCCGGCGCTATCGTACAAATCCTGGCCTGCTCGCTAAATCCTTTCACACAGAATCCACCTGCTGATGTCAGGTAACCACTACAGGTCTGGGAATATGCAGGCCAACATATGTCTGTATATGGAATATATATTTAATAATATAATTTCATTAAGACAAAATGTTCTTTGAATGGAAGTTAAGTGCACAAGATTTTGTTTTGTTTTTTTAATTTGTCCATTTATCATCAAATTTTTCACATTGTTATTATTACAAATAAAATGTGTGTGTGTGTGTGTGTTTGTGTGTGTGTAGGTGGGAGGTGTTATGGTCAGGGGAGCCCACCAAAGCCCTGAGCCCCCAGGCACGTCAGTTTTCCCCCACAATCCGGCCCATTAGCTTCCCCACCAACTTGCTGCGTCTGGAAGTGAATAGCTCTATGCTGGATTATTACACTGAGCTTGACGCGGTGGTCCTGCGAGGGGTTCGCGAAAGGCCCATCCTTGCGCTTTATAAGATGCCTATGATAGACATAAGTGATCTGAGTGACGGTGAGGAGGACCTGAGTGAGACCGGGGGGGCGCTGTGCTGCAGGACGGCCACCGCTGACCACAAACACAACCTTGGCAATGGCTACTTTGATAAACTACCTTATGAGGTAAATGCAGCCTCACTCACACTAATGCCAATATAGGACTAATCACAAGTAAGGATTTTGGTAACAGTTTATTTGAGGCTGTCTGCATAGGGAATACATGCATAAGCACTGAATAATGTATTTCCAAAGTAATAATTGGATAATTATAAAAAAGATGCAATATTATATGTAACTGCAATATAATGTAAGATGTTTTGAGAAATTATGCTACATTGACATAAAGCGTCTTAAAATGAAGTGACAGACATTTGTTGTATCTATAACACTCTTATCAAGCATCATTCCCATTTTTGTTTAAACCTGAATACACTATAAGAACTTCCTATCCAAGTCTGACCCCAACCACATCTTCAAGTTTTGTTGTCCAGAGTTCTGTCCAAAACCCAAACTGGCTCATAAACATCTAAAGTTACTAATAAAATTTCACGTTTCTGAACTTGAAAGCGCAGATTAAACTGCTGTGTAGTGACATGTACAGCTGTCATTGCATCACAGATAACTACTCTAAAAATAATTTAAAATAATGATAATAATAAAACAATCAGTTGTCTCAAATGTTTTTAGTCTGGATAAACATGCTATGCAATACTGATATAGTGAGATCCTACTTCTGTTTAATCCTAAAATGCTGTCTCTACATAGAACCTAAAACATATACAGTGAGGGGAGACAAGTATTCAGAGACTTTTGTTTTTGTTATTTAATTTACTTCCAGTGTGAAAGTGTTATTTCAGATTTACACAGATCATGTTTTTTGACTTTATTTTTTATAATTGAGTTTGTCTTTTTATTTATAAATATGAACAAAACTGTATGTGTTCATAGCTCATAAAGGTTTAAAACACAAAATTGATAGAGGAAACAAGTATTCATATATGTAAAAAATAGAAATAAATCACACAAATCAGAACTCTTTTGGAAATATGTACACTGGTCTCACAGAGTTCTTCGGCAATAACTCAGCCAGTCATGTTTGGAGAAAGATGGGTGGCACTTGTGATCTGGTGGGAGCATCATGTTATGGGGATGCTTATCTGCAAACAGTATTGGGGCATCATATGTCATCGAGAATTGATTTTCATCAGCAGAAACTGAATGTTTCAACAAGACAATTACCCAAACATACAGCCAAAGTAACTTAAGACTTAAGACTAACTTAAGAACGGTTAAGGTACTTGAAGGTGCTTGAATCCCAATGAAAATTAATGGGTTTTTTTGAAGTTGTGAATCCAACAGAGGGACTCTCTTAACTTTGGGGAATTGAAGATGGTTTACCAAGAGGAACGGGCCAAAATTCAACCATAAGTGCTATCAATTTTGTGTTTTAAATCTTTGTTTATGCCTACAAATACATACTGTATTCCAACATTGAAAAAGAAAAAGCTAATTACTGCTTACTGTAGACTTCTCAAAGCTGCCAACAGCAGCTTTGCTACAAACTAATTTTATTCATTTGTAATGTCTGAGTACTTTTTTCCCCAAACAGTTTAGTTTTTTAAGCCCATCTTTACTTCTTTGCTTATACTTATTAACACATACTGTTTTTTAGTATTCATAAATACGAAGTCAAAAGACATCTTGTGTAAGTTTGACATGGATAAATGCACTGGAGGTATATTAAATAACAAAAACAAAAGTGTCTGAATACTTGTTAGCTGCGCTAACTGCATGTATACCCTTCCTTTTTCTCACAAGCATGGGCCTTGTGCTAAATTTTGTCAACAGCATGAGTGGATGATTCAATATACCACATTAAAAACCATGAATGTGAAATTTGCAGCCAACCCTAGCCTGACACCTATTTGAGAAATGATATCCAAATTTGACCAAAACCGACATGAGCAGATGGGTCCTGTTGGGTTCGGACAAATATATCAAGCTCAAAGCCGCAGTTTTTAATTGTAAACCAGTAATGTGCATGTATATGTTGTTTCTAATAAAATAAACAATGAGTGTAGGTACAAGGTAGCAATATCTAATAAAGTAGCTACTACACTGTAATATATAGTACAGCAGAATATAGTAATAAAGTAAAACTAAATATGTTACAGACTCTCATTATGCAGATCACACAGAAAAAAGAAGCCAGATCTCTTCTTTTCCCAGACAAGTATTAAAAGAGTGCCCTTGTACATCTCTCATAGATGTTTTTGACATGAAAGGAGGAATCGTGCTTAGCTTGAGCTCTTCAGATATCTTGTTTGTATAATTAGAGTGTCATTTTGTGGTAGAGTAATTTAGAAATACCTGTGTGATGTGTGATGTGTTATGCTTGCACAGCTCTGATGTCTTTGCCAAACCACTGCATCTCTACCATGTCAGTCAGACTCTGAGCGTGCGCACACGCGTGTGTGAAATGCTATACAGCCATTATCTGCCAGCTGATATTCAGTTTGACACACTCCCACTCATTTTAAAGGGGACACACACATAAACAACATAAACACTACACCTGGAGGAGATCTGAGTGTGTTCTCTCACATTGCCTCTGATTTCTCATTAATACTAAGCCATAGTGCTATAGTCAAGTTTTAGAACACCTCCATTTTTCCAGTTTTTATTGAGGTTTAAGCAGTGGTGAAGTGAATAACTTGAAATGGTACAAAGGTAAGTAGTAAACTACCAGAGGTTAAAAAACTGAAAAATAATGTATATTTCAAACGCGTTTTTCAGGGAACAAGTCATTGTTTAACAACTTTCAGGTGTTCTACAGTAATGGAAGTAAGTTAAGCTTTGAAAGTTGATGGAAACAATTCCCAACGATGTCCCAGCTTTTGTTGATCACTTACAAGCTCTCTGTGTGTATAAAAGCAGTGTTGGAACAGATTAAGCCCTTAGGGCAGTATTTGGACAACATTGCACTGCAGGATGTAGTATATTGCTATTGTAATGATGAGAAAAAGACAGATAATAAAGGAAAACAGGCAGACCATTGTAACCCTTAAAAGCGTAGGTCTTTCCCTTAGAGAAATTATGAAGAAAACCAGGGTGTCAGTGAGTACAGTTTCCTCCTCTCTCAAAAAACATGGTTCTTCAATGGTTATTTAGTAAAGATTAGAACCATGAACACTCAAAGAACCATTTACATGCTTAAATGGTTCTTTACATGGTGAAGACTTTCTTTAGATTGTTGGAGAATACATTGTATATGGTTCTATATAGCACCAAAAGGGTTCTGCTGTTGTTACGATGTCAAGCTTGTAACAAGCTGCCTCTTCTTCCCTTCTCTCCCTTCCATGTCTTTTTACCATGTCATTTACCTCTCACACTCTGTCTCTCTTTTCTCTTTCTCTCTCTCTCTCTCTCTCTCTCTCTCTCTCTCTCTCTCTGTTTGTAGTTGATTCAGTTGATTGTAAGTCACCTGGCTGTTCCTGATCTTTGTCGTTTGGGTCAGTGCTGTAAGCTCCTGCAGCAGCATTGTTCTGACCCACTGCAGTATGTCCAGCTCAGCCTACAGCCGTACTGGTCTCGCCTCAGCGATGCTGCGCTGACACACCTGCAGCCACGCTGCACACTCCTTCAGAGGCTTAACATGTCCTGGACTGGAAACAGAGGAGCTGTGACTGCTGCAGGATTCTGCAGGTGAAGGCTCGACACAATCAATGACCACCATGTATCATATGGTCATTATCGAGCATTATTAAGCACTTTTCTTTTTAAAAATACAATACAGAGATAGCAACTCACACTTGAGTCGCATGTTGACTTGCAACTCATGACTTGACTTGGACTCGCCCTTAAATGACTTGTGACTTGACTCAGCTGGCACTTAAGACTTGCAAAAAAAAAAAAATACTACAAACAAAATTGATTGAATTAGCCAATCTTAATTGAGTAAATGAATAAAACCTTTTGTTTTCAGTGTTACGTGTGTGATTTTACCTTGGAGTTTAACTGCAATCATGCGTAGGGATTTGTTGGTATTATGGGTATTGTAGTGAATTAGTGTTATTAACTTGTGTTATAACTGTAGTCACTGCTGCGATGCAAAATGTTCTACTTTTTTTTCTTGTTGGCACTCTTGTTTTTTATTTATTTACTTATTTATTTACTTTTGTTTAATAAGTGCACTAAAATAAATGCTGAATAGTTTCTCAGCATTCCAGTCCAACTCATCTTTTCAGAATTGAGAAAGTTCAAGAATCTTGGATATCGTCCCAGAGCGGCGTGAAAGTTAAACTTGCTATGGTCCTGGTGCTAGTTAAAGGCTCCACTGAGCTGTCATGACCGTGGCCTGGAGACAGAAATCAGGAAAAGTAAACAGCAGTGAGAATGTAAAGCCATTCTCTTTGCAGCTTGCATTGACGTCAGGTTGGATTATAGAAAAACCTTTAGTCTGGAGGAAAGAACGAAGAGCTACATGCAATAAGCCTATAGTTTATTATAAGTTATTACTTGAATTCACACCTATAAATCTGGTACTGGTTTATTATAGTGTCAGCGTGTGTGCATGGATCCCTGTAGTGCACAGTTAAATCAATGTGTATGTGTGTATTCTTCCTCCCGCAGCTTCATTCGGGCATGTGGGATGAGTCTGGTGTGTTTGCAGCTGTCCTGCTGTCACTTCTTGAATGAGGTGTGTTTGGAGGTTGTGTGTGTGATGTGTCCGCGCCTTCAGGAGTTGGATCTCTCCTCATGTGACCGGCTACAGCCTCAGGCCTTCACCCACATCACCAAACTCGCACACCTCCGCCGACTCATACTCTACCGCACCAAAATTGAGGTGAGAGGGCAGGGAGCTGCTACTAGTTTAGTAATCAATTTGTTTGCTGACTTATATTTGAATAATTGACTATTCTTCCAAGGCTGTCTTGGTAGTGGTTAACCAAGTTACTATGGTAACATCATTAAGAAAATGTTGTTCATTTACTGATTTTTTTTTTTTCATGTAAACCACAGCTGCTAAGATACTAAGATTCCCACACATGAACATTTTTAAATTTAAAACATGAAGGGTAGTGTGATATCTTACATTAATGTTATATTTATTGTTTATTCATATTTACTAGCAAGGAGATTGTTGTTGAAATGCAGCTCTCAAGCTGCACTAGATGAACCTGCTGAGTGCTGCAATCAGATTTAATGCCTGTACAAAAAGCCTGTAAAACAAATGCTATGATGTACATTTTACAGTATTCTCAGATTACAGTGTCAGGTTTAAGACATCGGGTTTCGGGGGGTGTCAGGGAAAACACGTCAAGTCTCAGCTCTTATATGATCAGGTTTAGTGATGGTGGTCCCTTTGTATGACATTTGCAATTCTGTTCTTCTTTTTTTCTACATTTGTTGCCCAATTAACAATGACAATATGCTACAACTTACTGATTTGAATTGTCCTGGAAAAGTCTTGGAAAACACAGTGGGAACCTGTGTTCATTTATTTGACAAAGATAAAACTTCTACTCCCTTATGATCACTGTTTGCTCCCACAGCTGCTTCAAAGTTTGAAACCATCTCAGAATTACTGGACGAAAAGTGTTGCTATTATTATTATAAATATTATTATTAGTAGTAGTAGTAATAGTAGTAGAAGTAGTATATATATAGTAATATATTATAGACTGTTAGGTTGTGTAGAGTGGGTTGTGTAGAGTGTATTGTGATTGGTATTTTTTTGTGTTATGAGTCAGTACTGTGCAAAAGTCTTTTGTGCCCCCCAACACATTGTTTAAAACCACGTATCTTGGCAATAAGTCTCATTTTGCCTGTAAAATCAATATTGAATAAATGCACATAACATAAACACAGTAAAAAGTAACAACAATTCCTTGTTTTCAAAAATGTTTTGTTTAAAGAACAAAATTTAGCTCCAGATGGCTCCTGGGCACTCCTAGCAATCCCTATATTGATTTATTTCATTCTATCTACTGCTCACTTGATTTTGTTTAATAAGGGATTAATTGAGACAAACCAGGTACTGGATGATGAATACAAATAATACTGGGCTTCCTCAAGGAGAGGTTTTGAAATGGTTAAACATATACAATGACATATGTAAAATCACTACTTATTGTAGTAAATAGCTTTTTATATGTATTTTTCTCAGGTGCCTAAAACTGACAGCGCTGGACAGTCCTATGCAAAGTTTTGAATAGTCAAATTTTTAAGAGAAGTAAGTTAACAAAGAAATTAAAAATTCCTAGCAATTCATTAAAATAAAAATTTGCTTCAGTACATAGTTTCTGTGTATTTGCTAACTTTTCCCTCAATATGTTACATTTAATCAACAAGCAGTAATTGTGCATTAAAATGTGCAGAAGTGTGTTCTCTATAGAGACTGTGTACTTATTTTCAAATCAACGAAACATGTAATTTGACCAGGGATGCCCAAACTTTTGCATATGACTCTATGTTTATTAATTGTTTCTTGGTCATTTGACTCGTTTTCTGGCATCAGGCTTTGGTCAAAGTTTTGGTGTGCCCTCCATATGACCCATTCAGGAGTTAACACACTACATTCTCTCCTAAACCTGCACAAAGAACAACACTAACGGCAATAACACCAGTAAACCCCAGTAACACTGACCGCAGTGGTGTGTCTGAGCGTGTGCTTTAGAGTGGCTCAGTGCTTTGTAGTACTGCTCCATTCTCTACTTATAGGCATAGTGTTTCACTGCAGGGAAGGATACTATTTACACACCCTCACAGCCTGTCAAATCCCCCATCCCTCTACTATTAGGCTGTCACTGACATAATTAACATGTTTCTTTTCTCACCATCAGCAGTAAGCAGAGTAAGAGGTGTGCAGTCAAAGACGTGCGCACACATGCATTTACTGAGACGTGTTTTAACTCAGCTGAGAACAATAGCTGTATTCTGTTTTAATTGAGGTGTTGAGCCTGCTGTCTTTAAGACAGCAATGATTCAGCTGTTTCTGTCAAAATGACATTTTTTCTCTGAAATTTTAAACCATCCTCTTCTTAATGTGAGCGTGCCGAGCCATGAAGTCATGTAATACTTTTATTTTGACATATCCATTTCTCTAACAGTACTGAATAACATGGCTAAGCGCACTGCTGTCTTTCCGTTCTGCTTTCCGTATTCCTGCGGCTCATTTTTCCACTGCTGGATTGTAGACAGGTCCGTTGTGGTTGGAGGCTTTGTTTTCTTTGATCATTTAATAGGAACCCGCCTTTGTTCCTTTGTCTGTGTTATTTTCAGTCTGTTGTGGGATTGACACATATTATAATACTTGCATTATTTTATTCCCTCACTAATTTGATGCTGTAAGGTTTGTCATGTTCAAGGCCACATTAAGACTAACACAGGCCCTTGGGCTATAAATCTTACAGGGCCTACACAGACACAAAGCATACACATTTACATTTGCATTTACGGCATTTAGCAGACACTCTTATCCAAAGCAACTTCCAGAAGTGCTTTGAAGGACGCATATCCTTAAACTAGTGTGAATAGGCTTTAGTCCAACCATATTTTTAAGCTAAGAGACTGCCAGAAAGAGGAGTCAGTTCTACAGTCTTAGATGCACAATTTGCAGAGATTACAACTGTTTTAGTTTGTTGTTTTTTTTTATTAAGTACATGATTATTGTTCATTTACGTACATTGCTTGTTGCTAGATTGTGATCGTTTAACAAACTGCATTCAAAACTGAAACTATAGAAAGTATCAAGGATGTACATGAGTACTCAAGTACTGTAATCAAATACTGAAATCACTGCTCTGTTTCATTTCATCACAGAAAAAACAGAGAAAACATACAGGTAAACATTTAAATGAAACATTGATATTATGTTTTAACAGGGCTGTAAGATGTTGCAAGTTCACTCACGAGTGGTTGAACGAGAGTGCATGGCCAAGAATACGTTGTTAAGGACACAGGCTTTTCACTAACTAGGTCAACTAAATTACTCTAGCTTATGTTAACTAGATCCAGAAACAGTGCAAATATATTTTTTGGACAAACTAACATGTTAGCAGATTGTCCACCTGTAAGAAGATTACAGCTCCTCATTTTCAGTGTACTGAGTAGCTCTGTTAGCTCAGTAGATCCTCTGAAGAGGTAGGCTCTTCTTTACACATCCAACATGAAAACCTGTAAAAAGTTTTAAAATGTGTGCTGTTACACCAGTGCTGTTATCTAAAAATGAAAGCCTACAGCCTTACTTTATTGTTAGCCAGTTGAACCAGTTGTTTTCTTGTTGAACCATTAAGCTGTTATCTATTTATTAAATCTTAGAGCTTCACAAATATCAAAATAAGTAGAAATGCTTGTCTCTACTAAGTACAGTTATTAATAGATCATTTGGAGATTTTGAATGTAGTACCTGGCTAGCTAAAAACTGTTAACTATCGTATGCAGCTGTAATAACTTATCTAGATTTATGGACGTGATATTAGTAAGAATATATTAGCTAGCACAGGCACGAAATTGCGGCTAATCCTGACCCGTACTCGCAGTTTTGGAACCCAGCCAAACCAGGCCTGACTGAGTTTGCACTAACAGATGTGGGTAATTGCGTATGCGTATTCGTGTACCTCATGTACAGTCAGGCTAAGCTAAGGCTAAGCTTTTTGTGGAATTGTCAATCATACCTGGCACCATTTAAACCTTCCTGTGATCAACTGCCCCACTGTGCGAAAGTTTCTCCCGCTACTGCTGTTACTGCAGCAATGCTTAATGCCTATCAAGCAGTCTTAACAACAAGGGGAAAGATCCTCTGTGACCTTTCACCAACCTAACACATCCCTCTCATCCATGGTTTCATTCATTGGCACGTTAACCCACTCTTCAAACTCCAGAGCAATTCATTCAGAATGCAGCTAACATTACGAAAAAGAGAGAGCGCTAGAGGGAGCTAGAGAGTTACAGAGAGAGAGAGAGAGAGAGAGAGAGAGAGAGAGAGAGAGAGAGAGAGAATGCACAAAATGTACTATATAAAGAAATCGCTCATTAGAAAACAAACCCAAGCCTGATGTTACATGTGAAAAATCACTTGAAACCCCTCCATGATAATTTGTTGGACAGTTTGGGGCCCCTCCCACTTGAGGGCCCTCGGCTGGAGCATTGATAAACCTGTGCACTGCTCTAGTCATATTCTCTCTTTTTTTGTATAGCAAACAGCCATGCTGAGCATCCTGACGTTCTGCACTGAGCTGAGGCATCTCAACCTTGGCAGCTGTGTAATGGTGAGTCACACACGCCACAGTATCATCACTATGTTACCTTGAGTCCACAGCTTCAAGAACAATTCCACCCATATTTCAGAATTTCAGTAGAATTAAATCACTGGGGTGTAAACAAAGTCATAGTGGTTTGATGTGAAGTGGTGCATTCAAATTACTGATTCCTGATTTCTTTACAAATTTGGTGATAGGAACCAGGGGTCACAATGTCTACAACACAACCATTTTATTTGCTATGCAAAATGACCAGTGAACCTACACATTAGTAGTGGTAGATATACCAGTTCATCTGATATACCAGTTGCAATTATGAAGTTAAGAGTATAACTTGTATACCAGTGTGCCACAAATAAGTGCAAGTAGCGTGACGTACAAGCATGCACAAACTACGCTAATATTAGCCTGTTTGGACAAATGGCTGAGCCAAGAATGTTTTAGTCACGTTTCAAATGAAAATAAAAATACAGCAGCTAGTTTATTGCATCTGAAGTAGTCCGCTTTGTTTTTTAGACAGCTGATATAAAGGAATGGCTGGTGTTTTTGGGTTAGCCTTGCCTAACATGGACACCAGAGTCCTTCTGTTTCTCATACCTGACTTGGTCAGCTGCATTACCTTATGTATGATGGCGAGAATGTCTGATAATCAGAGGCATGAGTATATGGAGCACACAAATGACTTGATAAATTTGGTGAAATTAAAGTTAGCCTCTTATTCGAAATTTCCTGTTCCACCTTCAGTGGTGCAGTAGTTACATTCAGGTGCCAGTACATGTGCTAGAATGTAACTGGTGCTCCATTTCAGGTGGAACAGAAAATTTAAACCAAAAGCTGGCAAATGCAAAGCCAACTTTGGCTTTGTAGAAATTAAGACTGAATACTAAATACTAAATATATTGTACAATTAAAAATATTTCAGATTGATTTTGGTGATTTCTGCACAGATTTGAGTGTGCAGTGCTTTATCACATTTAGATTTATTTTGATGCTTAAAAATGGTTCTTCTTGATAAGCGGAGAAACATCCAAGAATAATTAGTGACTTTTAACTTACAAAAATAGGTTTACCTAAAGGAATAGTTTGACTAAATCAAATTTACATGATTTTCCATTTACCCCGAAGGCAGTCGTTCAGCTACGACCTGTTTGGTGTCCAAATTTTGTTTGATTAGTTTAGGACTAGATCTACAAGGCTAGCAAACACTGGAATTCAAAAATCACCCAAACTGTTTCCATAAATACATCCTCAAAGCTTTTCTCAACCTGCTCAAACTGCATCATGGTCTTAATTCAGGACTTGCAGACAAATTATGGGGTAGAACACAGCATGACTCGCTTTGAATGATTAAAGAAATATTTTCTGTGTGGCTAAAAGAAGCGACAGCTAGTTTGGATAACATACTAGCATAATTAGCATAATTTGGATCATTCCACAGAAAACGATCAAAGTGGAGCTGATGGCATTCCCAACACAATAGGGTAATGCAGGTAGAGAAGCATAGCGAGTGTTCAGAAAGTCATGACTGCCTGACAGAATCTTAGTTAATTGACATACTACAAACTCTTATTTGTAACAGTGAACTAACAGACTGTTCAAACATCTAGAACAGTCTATTAGTCCTCACATTTGAAAGCTGTTTAATTAGGTGAACAGTGAAACAGCAGAATAGAGGCTCTACCTTATTCTTAGCCCCTAAGGCCAGCCACTTTGTGGTAAATTAATGAAACTCTTTGTGTTAATGAAACCTTTTATGAGAGACTTCAGTAGTTTGGATAGACGGTATGCTTTCGCCATTTAAATAGTGAATAGACTGTTAATAGACTGTTTTGTGGAGTTACAGTGCAGTGCTTAAATGAACTTGGGTTCACAACTAAAGACTTGAAACTTGACTCAGATGTATGTAAAATTACATAAACATCTCTGGTTTGTAGATAGAGGACTATGATGCAGTGGTGAGTTTGCTGGCTGCACGGTGCCGGGGCTTGGTGTCTCTGGACCTGTGGCGCTGCAGGAACCTGAGTGAGCGTGGGCTGGCAGAGCTGGTGTCCGGCTGTGCAGGGCTCGAAGAACTGGACCTGGGCTGGTGCTCCAGTCTCCACAGTAGCTCTGGCTGTTTCCAGCTGCTAGGTCGCAGACTGCATCACCTGCGCAAACTCTTCCTCACTGCAAACCGCACCGTCTGTGACAGTGACTTGGAGCAACTCGCCACAAACTGCCCTGCACTGGAGCACCTTGACATATTGGGTGAGAATTTACATAGAAAATATAAATAGTAAATATAAATATAAAACTGGGTGAGACAAGGCAGTAACACATACAAATTCATGTATTCGATCATACATTTTATCTGGTGTCGACCAGAGAAGGATGGGTTCCCCTTTTGAGTCTTTGTTCTTCTCAAGGTTTCTTCCTCTTGCTCTTAGAGAGTTTTACCTTGCCTGTCATCCTTGGCTTGCTCATGGGGGCTTGGACCCAGATTTTCTGTAACACTGCTTTGTGGCAATGTCTGTTGTGAGAAGCGCTATATAAATAAACTTGACTTTTATACCGTGTCAAAATAATATAATGTAATAATGTGATAATATGTCCCATATGTATTATATAGGGGTGGGAATCTCTAGACACCTCACGTTTCAATTCGATTACGGTTCAGAGGGCTGTGATGCGATTATAAAACGATTATTGATGCATCTTGATGCGTCTCTTTTTCTATACAGGATTTCTTTTTTCTCACTGTGTGAGGACTTGGTACTTTTAAAGCAAAATATTTGTAATGATCCATAACGAATTTACTTTCAATATCTTTTACTAATAAAACAAATGGAAGTGTTGTGACTCTCATTGTGTCAGTAAAATATCTTTTGAGACGAGATGCTCCAAAGTGTCCAACATAGCGGGAAAGCCCTGGTTCTCAACGACTTAGAACGGACGCAAATCCTTGGCAATAAAAGTTGCGATACAGTTTGTAATTCACCTCAGAGTTGGGTGGAAGCTCTGACATCGCTTCCTTGATGGTCCTCTGGTTGGCAGCAAGTGTAACCGGTCGGAAAACGGGTGGACACGTAATATGGTTTTTCATGTTTGTCATTTCCAAAATATTTTAGTTTAGTGTGAACTTGCGTAACGTACGGCTCTTATCCAGGTCCTTTTTCCCCTGGTGTGCAGACTGCAGGTCACATAGTAACGCAGTCTTGCCTAGCTAGTTGCTAACGAAAAGGCAAAGAGAGAGATTTAAGACGAAGTTTTGGAGACGAATGGACTTATTCGCATTTATAAGCAATGCAGGTTTCCTGGTACGTTTAATCTGCAACAAGAGACTGTCAAACACTAAAAAGCTGCGAAGATGAAGTCAGCTTCTCTTTCCAATTTTCCCGGTCCACCTTAAATGGTGCCGCATTTACATTCCGGCGCCTCAGGCAGAATTTAAGGTGGAACGGGAAAATTCTAACAAGAAACTGGAGAATAAGAAGCGACTTATAAAACAGTCGAACGTTGAGAGACATTTTACAATAAGCTGCTCTACTTTTGAAGAAAATGTTTTCTGGTAGAGATGGGGGGACAGTTGCTCTAGCTAAAGCTTAAAGCAGAACAAAGTAAGTCTGTAAGTAAGTTTATATTTTTTAATGTATACTAGGACATTAGCACATACTGAGACATACTGGACATTAAATGTTATGGCTCCTAAGGTGATCTGATTTTTGTTGAAAGGACAAAATGGCTCTTCTTAACATTTGGGTTGTCGACTCCTGGCCTAAACTAGCTTTTAATGATTTCTCGCTCATCCTCTTGTGTTTTTGTTATGTCACAGAATGTCCAGGTGCTGCACTTCCAAGTTCCACCTTTTGCATTCTGTCAACATTGCGTTATATTTTAAAAAATTCAGAAAATCACTTTTTGACATTTGTGAATCGATTCAGAATCGTCCACGTCCGCATCGCAATGCGTTTAAGAATCGATTTTTTCCCCCCACCCCTAGTACTATATATACCGCCATTCAAAAGTTTGGAATAACTTGATATATTAATAAGCTTTGTTATTGCTGGACGTTATCAATATATCAATAACACATTATCCTGGAAAAGCCTATGAGAGCTGATGTCTCTTACTGAGTCTCTGACTGACTGAATGGCTGACTAACTTCCATAATTGAATCATGCAAGCACTTTCCAAGAAAAACACCAATGTAAAGTTAGCTTCTGGAAGTGATCTCCGTTTTCTGCCAGACGCATGAAGGGGTACGGGGGTTTGCTCCCGGAAGATGCAAACGGAGGTCAAACATCACGACGGCTGTCGGGGCCTCTTTTGAGTGAATCTCCCTGTATATATATATATATATATATATATATATATATATATATATATATATATATATATATATATATATATAGAACAAGAAGGGAATTACCTGATAATATACTCTATTTACTTATTTTTTCAGTTATCTGCCTTGAGATTTGATCTCCACTTTCTAGATATGATGAATTCTGGATATAAATTTTTTAAAACTTCCCTTTTGATTCTGGATGTTAGATTTCATTTTAGAATCCTTTTAGAATCATTTCTGGCTCTGTTCATCATTTTGGACACATCTAACATTTCTGCTTTTTCACAGCTTCCTAGCGTCCTACTAATTATTAGAAACCTATGAAGTTACACAGGACTAACATATTAGAAAAATTTACACGTGTCTGCAACCACAATCAATTTCAAACTTTTGAACGCTAGTTTAAATGTAAGAATGTATTATGTCCCGAATGTGTTATACATAAGTATGTATATGTAGTAAGAATTTTCTCAGTCTAATTCTAAACCTAATCCTAATTTTAATCTTAAAGGAACCAGAAAGAAATGCTTTTGCTCTTTCAGTTTTAAAACATGAAACATGGAGCTTTTGTAAAAACATTTTACAAAGTCAGGACTATTTTTGTTGGTTAGCGCTGCTTTTCTCTGGGTTTATTACAGTCAGGATGAATGGAAAATGTACGCATAGTAACACAGTGTTCTTGTTGAGACTTGTCTGTCAGATATTCGGCTGTGTGTTGTGGTGTTTAATGTGTGTTTTACTGATGTGTGTGTGCAGGTACACGGATGGTCAGTCTTGCTGCTCTGAGAAGACTGCTGCAGGCGTGTCCTCAGCTGCGTCTGCTGGACGTCTCCTTCTGCTCACAGATCGACGCACGGACTGTGCAGGAGCTGAGTAGCCTCTTCCCAAACGTCTCCATCAAAAAGAGCTTCACCCAGTGACCTCTTCCACAGCCAGCCCGCAGGGGGGCACTGCCCCTAGCCTGGGGGGCACTAAGACCCTGCCCACAAGGGCTGCCTTCAGGGTTTCCTGGTGCTGCCAATGTGGCCGTTTTGCCTAAGTGTTAGCGATAAAGCAATAGCTCAGCGGACAATCAAACTTACACAATTACGCCCTTACCAATTACGCCCTTACCCCAGATGTGCTTGGTCAGCCAAGACATCTTTGGTGCCTGATGTTTGCTTCCATGCTTCGCTTACAAATCTATTCTTTTGTAGTGTGAAGTCACTACATAATGCTGAGTTTCCAGTTTAAAATGCTGCACTACTGACCACACAACATGTTGTTGTGGCTAATCAAAACAGATTGGATACAAAAATTCGCCACTACAATAACATAAGCTCCATTACATGACCCAAAAAAAACCCTACACCTAATGTTAACAGTGTGATCTTCCACACACATGGAATAAAAGTAATTATTTTTAATTAAAAACAAGTAAGGTAAGTAATTAAAAACATGCTGAATATAGGTATTTTAACTAGTGGTAACACATTAATAGCTCCCCCTCAAAACAACATGTAACATTGTAGTGTGAGAGCGAAAGGATACAATCCCAGACAAGTTAGAACATGCACCCACTGTTGGTGATGAAAATTGGAAACTGCATTCATTCTGTTATCAAGTTTACCCTACTTACATTTCATGTTCTGGTTCATGTGAAGTATAAAGTAATAAAACCAGTCTGGTGAAGCTTATTTTGTCCACTCATATAGATAAACCAAAATGCATTACTTTTTAAATAGAAAAAATTGAGCAAATAAAACATTATCAATGTCAATCATGATTCATAAATTTAACTGTTTGGGAGCTCTAATTTGAACAAAGTCCAGTTTGTGCCTTACAGTTTCTCATTAAGTTGAACGGGATTATTGCCAACATTACCTAAAACTTGTCAAACCTCACAACAGTAGCTATGTGTGGATGAAGCATGGATAGGTCAGTTAGCATTGTACAAACTGCATTGAGCTGTTAAGTAACCTTATATTATCGTAGCTCAAATGCAGAACTAACAAAGCTTTAGATACCAAACGTGTCTTGGCTGACTGATTGCATTTTGAGTAAAGGGGAAATTGTGTACCTTTGATTTCTTACTGAACTGTCGCTTTAAGGAGAGTACAGACTGAAGGACTAAGCCGAATAGGCTGAGTGTAGACTTTCTCAATGTTTCGTCACACCTGACCTCAACGATTGATCTTAATCTCAGGGTTTTATTTTCATGTTTTATTTTTTTTGCCAACACACTAATTACTCCTTCCGATGAACAAAAAGTACTGGATATACGATTTGTAATTGCCAAATTGTTTTCCTTTCTCAAGCGTGGGTGTTCATGCATATGACTGTGCAGTAATGATTGCTTTTATTCATGTGCTTGTTTTGCGTACCTGTAGAAGATTGTGCAGTGATGGCTACATCATTGGCTCACTGAATTTGGTTGTTTATCAAAATTCTGAATTATTAGCACCATTTTTTAACTTGAGACATTCAGTTGAAGCTGTCGTGCATTTCTTTAACAATCTGATTGCATCTCAAGTTAAAATGTATCCTGTAATGTGCAGAAAAGAAGCTTCTTCTTTTTTTGTTTGCGAAACCTAAAGTTTACTTTTAATAACACGCTAATTGCTAGATGATGTATACAGGTGCCTTATATAGTGAGCGACACCATTGTGTGTGTGCGTGTTGTGTGTGCGTGTGTGCTGGTAGTGTGAAGTACTGTTGAACCAAAGCTCTTCATTTGCGTTTTAATCAATGCACTACTGTTCACTCACATGTGAAGGCTGCTGGATGTTGTGTGTTTACTTGGGGCTATGATTTTATTGAAGTCCAAATTGCAACAACCAATTCATTGTATGTCACTTTTGTTTTTTTTTTGTTTTCATTTATAAAAGGACTCATGCTAACTACTCAGTAATTAACAAACCATTTCTCTGTAAAAGATGAGAAAATACTGCTGAATGCAACTGTTTTTTGTCAAAACATTTATTTATTATTGAAATTTGTAAAATATGGTTTATTTTAATGATTTTTTGTAAATACCAAATTGGTGCCATTTTCAGAATTGCTGTGTTTTGCGCAAAGGTTGTTGGTAGAAGGAATGGCTGAATAAACCCAAGCGTTAACGATACTGTGTGTCTGTTAGTGAAGACCTCATTTAGAATATTTGTTCATGAATCAAATATCTACTATAAAACAAAAAAGAATGTGCTAGGTCATTCAGTAACTACTATTAATTATTCAGTCCCTACTGTGAATTATACAATAACTAATATGAATTATTTAATCACTTATGATTATTGTCATTATGTCATTCAGTAACTGCTATAAATTATTCAGTCACTATGAATTATTCAGTAATTACTACGCATTATTCAGTCCTTACGATGAATTATTCAGTCATTACTACGCACTATTCAGTCCTTACTAAAAATTATTCAGTCACTACTATTAATTATTCAATAACTGCTATGAACTATCCAGTCACTACTATGAAATTATGAATTATTCAGTAACTACTATGAATTATTCAATAACTATTATGAATTTTTACGTATCTACTATGAATTATTCTGTGACTGCTATGAAATATTCAGTAACTACTATGAATTATTCAGTTACTACTATGAATTATTTAATAACTACTATGAATTATTCAATGACTATTATGAATTATTCAGTAACTACTATATTCAGTTATTACTATGAATTAGTCAGTGACAAATGTAAGTTATCCAATACGTACTATGAACTACTCAGTCATTACTATTAATTCTTCAGTCACGACTATGAATTATTCAATAACTGCTATATTCAGTCATTACTAATAATTATTCAGTAACTACTATGAACACTTTATGAGTTACATTAATTGATGTATAACTACAGCATGCTTATTTATTAATATCGGCTTTTAAAAAGTCCCGGTTAGCAAGACTTGCTGGCAGTCTTGGATTAATTTCAGCATAAACATAACTGGTGGATATATTAACCAAGCATAAAGGCCTTTGACTCAAAGCTGTTGTCAAGGTTTTAAATTTAGACAAAATTTGTGTCATTAGATCAGAAACAAAAACTAGAACTAAATCACTGCCTACCTTCTTGTTGAATTGGCAGTGCTTAGTTGTCAGTTTGCATGATAGACACACCTGTATTTTTAAAGGATTCCCAGTTTATCTTTTCCAATTAAGTAGGTTCAACATTTTAAAAGGTTTTGCATGGTTTGTTCTTATTCAGTTAGGTCAATTTTCATTATTTGGCCATTTTAAAAACTCTGACTTAATTAATCATCAAAATAATCAGCTCTGTGGCAGCCTGCATGAAACATCTTAAATACTTATTTTAGGTTAAACATTGAAGGGACAAATTTGCCTATACTAATGGGGTAATCATTAATCAGTAAGATGTAGAAGTCATTCAGAGTGGCAAAATACTCAGTTCCAGAAAAATGTACAGAATCAGGACTGTTCATACTGGTAGTGATTGGAACCAGACATCTGAAGCATTAAATGCCTCTCAGAAGCAGCCTCACAAAAAGTTTTCACGTGAAATTGTTTCAAATGCACTGCCTGGTGCTTGAGACATTGTTTTGCAATAAGTTTCAGATACGTTTTTGGAGTAAAAAGTTTTTTTAATCCATTCATGGTGAAGAAGTATATGCAGAGTGTTATAAGCAAAATAGTCCTCAAAGACTTTTTTTGTTTTGTAGACAATGCATCATTTCACATCAAATCACTTGACAAAGTTCACATATCAACACTTGAATTATGCAGAATTTTTGAAAGCTGATTTGAAATTGAAAATTAACTTGCCCCTTAAATGTTGCATAAAGTTACGTAGCTGTCAGTTCTCTGAGGATGTTAAGGTTAGAAAAATATCAAACTAAAGTGATTAGGCAATTTGAAAAGCTGAAGTTTTGAAGTGTGAATGTTTTAACAGGAGAATGTACCAATGTGAGTTTTTTTACGATAGAATCCTAAACCAGTGATGAAAAAGTATTGAGAGAGAACAGATTTGGCCATTGATCAGCATATCACATTGTTAACAAGTTGGAAAACAAACTTGACCATTCCACATTGTTGGTAGTCTAAATACCAGTTTTTGACCAGTTAAAATTCAGCAATTCCAGCTAATTAAAATCCCATTTAACTTAATGTCAGATGATTCTCAATAAGTTTTGGAGAATAAGGGACAGAGGATCTCAGCACCATCCAAAAGTTACAATGCAAAGTTGGACTGTAATTTAACAATAATTCAAAATAACTTTAGATTATATATTACTTAAAGTTATATTTTCCAAAAAGTCTTGGTCTTGACTCTATGTGTTCAGGTCTTTGTCTTGACTCAGGCCCGCCTCTAGTGGTCTTTGTTATATACAGCTGTCTAATTTTCATGTTTGCTGTCTTCAGTGGGGTAAATGTGCTTGTCAACAGTGGACACATTTATAAGGACTTTATAAGGATGTGTTGCATTGGTTGTTGGGTTTATGTTAACCTGTGTTATGATAAATGTATGCATATGTATTATTGATTTATACCTCTATAGGGTGTCCTGCCATAACGGGACACGGCCTGTTTAAAAAGTGTATTGTTTGGCAACTTGTTCTTGTCTTTATGCAACAAGTGCAGGTCAACATAGTTTCTTCTAAATGGCTAAAAATAAATGATGAAAAATTAAAGTTTAAATTAGGCTAGGATACTTATCAGAAACATTTAAGGTTTGTTTCTAGAACCACTCACACCTAATTTTAGTTTTTTATACCATAAGCCAGAAAGTACAACTTGGTCAGACCATTCAAAGAAAAGAGGTGCTGCACAGCCCTCATGTGACTTGCTGTGACGGCATAAAAAATTCCCTGACCACCAAAAAAGGTAGCCAAGCAGGGGCTGATAGTGTGATGATTCTGGCCTGGCTCAGAAAACACATGGACCAAAGGAAATTCAGGTATTATTGAGTTAAGTTATTATGCAAGCAGCCATTGGCCTGCATTTCATCAGCTGTTTGTTCCTGCATTCAAACACCACTACCTGAAAAGAACACTTCCTTTCTTCCTTCACCTCACCATCCCTGTGCTGGAGTCATCTCCTCAGCCCTCTGCACCCCCAAACCAAGGCGAATAAAGGAGCAGCTGACTGTTGAACTGGTGTCCCACTGCAGGGAAGCCTGTGTAGGTCTATTAGCGCAGTGACAAAAAGAAGGAACTAACATCATTTTACCCTCTTAGACTTCTTATACATGGGTTCATCATCTTGAGTCACTGGCCTATTGTTGATATGCCTAATGGGATTGATTCCTTTGATTCTGCTTTTGATGTAAAGTAGGTCAGCAAATAAACAGTAATTGTGCACAATATCACATTCATTAAAATTGACAATTAGTGTAGAATATATACAGTATATAGTCCATGTATGTGTTATCAGCTTATCGTTAAAAATCTTAAATCAGTTATTTGTAGTTTTACAATAACAAACTGTTGTCCATCTGTTTCTCTGCATACTTTGTTAGCCCCCTTTCACCCTGTTCTTCAATGGTCAGGACCCCCACAGGACCACCACAGACCAGGTACTACTTGGGTTGTGGATCATTCTGAGCACTGCAGTGATGTTAACGTGGTGGTGGTGTGTTAGTGTGTGTTGTGCTGGTATGAGTGGGTCTGACACAGCAGTGCTGCTGGAGTTTTCAAACTTGTCAGTGTCACTGCTGGACTGAGAATAGTCCACCAACCAAAAAGATCCAGCCAACAGCATCCTGTGACCACTGACAAACGACTAGAGGATGTTCAAAAAGCTGTGCAGCAGCAGATGAGCTATCATCTTTAACTTTACATCTATAAGGTGGACCAACAGGTGTGTCTAATAGAGTGGACACAGTGGACACAGGGTTTAAAACCTGCAGCAGCACCTCTGTGTCTGATCCACTCATCCACTCATCAGCGTAACACACCACCACATCAGTGTCACTGCAGTGCTGAGAATGATCCACCACCCAAATGATACCTGCTCTATGGTGGTCCTATGGAGGTGCTGATTGTTGAAGAAACAGATGTGAAAGGGGTAATATATGTAAAGGGGATAGTGTTCCAATTAGACACAGTCAAGAGGTACAGCTTTTAGCAGCTTTTCCTAATAAAAAACTAAAGTTTTTTGGTGAAAAAGCAATTTTCCTTGTAGACAGCAGCCAGATATCTCACCACAAACTGTTCCTGTTTTTATTATTACTAATTTTTTTTCATCTACATGCACATTTAAACACTTCAACTAGACAACCAGTGGTACGTTTAGATGCTGAATTCAATATTTCAAGCACTGTGGCATCATCAAGAAGTTATTCAAGGATAAATAATACACTGTGGTAATCTACTTATAGATTTTTAGTCAAGTTTTTTGCCTTCAGATGTTCTGGACAAATCTTTACAGCATGTATTTATATTATTATTAATAATTATTTAGACTTGTGAAGCTGGACATGATTAGCACTTTAGAATAACCTCCCACCATCCTGTTTTTTTATTATTAAAAAAACATTAATTCCAAGCATGAATGCATTTGTAGTACTCAGATTTGCACAGATTAACCTGCTGCTTGTTTCATTTTTAAAACAAATTTTAGGCCTATACAGTTTAAGCATGTTGTGTAATATTATTTAAATCATATTAAAGGTTTTAAGGACTATGCAGCCACAATGACATTTCTAACATTTTATTTATTTCTTGATGTATATTTGGTAATGATATACCAAATGTTTCAAAGTATAAATAGCACATTTTATTTTAAAAAGTACAGAGTGCTAATGGGGATATAAACATGTATGATGAAGATGCTCTATGGAATGCGATTATGATTTTGTGCAGAACAGTGTATTATCGGCTTATTACATTATTATGATTGCACAAGTGAAGTACGCCTGAATAATTAATGTATTATCTTATTCAGTATCATTTATTCAGTCTTATAATTGTTTGTTAAACACGGCTTATATTTTTTGTATTGGGGGATGTGTGTTTGTTTGTTTGCTGTTATGATGTGTTTCTGTATGAGTGTATGTAAACGCTGTTGTGCTCCACCTAACCCAACCCTAAAAAGAATGTTTTCCTCAAGAAAAGCCGCCAAATGTCCCTACTATTATATTTATATTTTCATCATCCTACGCTGTAAAAAATGGTTCATTAGTTCAACCTAAAAATTGATTTCATGTGGTAACAAGCACAACTTCTTTGTTCAACTCAGATAAAAACTTTGATTGAAACAGTGGATCGTTCAAATTGTGTAATTTAAGCTGAATAAACTAGTTTATTTACGTTCACTGGTTACAGCATGAAGTATTTTTTAGGTTGAACTGACAAACTTTTTTTACATTGTGGGGGGATTTGGACCCCACAAAGCAATAAAACCCATACACACATACAAAGTAATCAAGACGAATAGAACATCATGAACTTACACTGGAGTCTACAAACTGTAGCTACAGTGCTTCAAAGCCTTTAAAAAGTCCAATATTCTACATTTTTCAGTGAGGTCCACTAATGTTTGTGCAGTCTTACGTACCAAAAAAATAGCATTTTTAAAAGATCATTGTCCAACCTCTTTCTTTACCTCTTAGAATTAAACAGGTTGTTTTTGTTACTGCTCTTTTAAGAATGATATATAGTTTTTGAATACCTCTGGTTAAATTACGATTTGTTGATTTCCAAAGTGAAAACTAGTCAACACATATTATTATATAAAAAATAAAACATAAAATATAAAATGTACTAAAACTTTGCACAGGCCACATTTTGAATACATAACCAGTAACTGTCCATTAAATGTGTGGGAGTGTATTCTCTGTAGATGATGTGGTTTTTTTTTTTGAACATCAACAAAACATTCAACCAAGGGTACCCAAAAATTTGCATACCACTGTAAGTGAGCTCTGCTCTGACTGGCTGCTCTATATTGTGCCTTATTGAAAAAGTAGTCCAGGCTGAAACACTCCTTACAACTTCAGAGTGAACTGGTGGAACTAACCTGCCGTAGGCTGAATAGACGAATATGTCCAGGTGCACAAAAACAGTTCATTTAAAATGCTTAGAACTGTATGGCCTGGGGAGTTAATAGTACCTTTAACCATGTTTACATACTACACATAATACAGTTTGCTCATTTATTAAAAAAAAATGTATTTTTTCTATTAGTGTTAATCTGCTTTCAAAAAACATACTACTATAGTATACATACTGTACTAATTAATGTAATTCTAATGATGTTGACTATTTTTAACATACTATTTAGTATAGTAGTTTGCAGTGATGCACGCAGCCTCAGTCTACTGCTGCAGCACGTCAATGCACATGTTATATTCAGTCCACTGTCTGAGCTTTTGCCTGCAGTTCACAGCATTGTGCCACCAGGTGGTGCTAAAGGATCAAAATGTACTCTAGATCCAAGCTGCTCCGAAAGACATGTTCTGTTCTGCGTTACAGCAGTAGAGATGCATTGAACTGAACTACCTTAACATCACATTCATTAAAGACTATAGTTGCAATCTTAAAGGAATACTTTTTCAACACTTTCTATCTGCTGCATCTATAGCATGTGGTGGATTACAACAGACATTCATTTCATTGTGTTTAGAAAAAAGACAGAAATCCTGATGACTTGAAACTCGCTTATAATAGACCCCAATGTGCACATGCTTCAAGCTTCAAGCATTTGCCCACTGGCTTCACCAGTTATTCTGTTCTTTTCTAAGTAGTAGCTGACAGTATGCTACAGGTGCAGCAGGTTCAGATAAGGTTGAAACACAGCAGAGTATTCCTTTAAGCTCTAGAAAAGCAGCAGCTGCAGCACCTAAAGATCATCTTTCCATAAGAAAATGTACAGTGTATATATTACACTATATACTAATATGTTAAGCCTAGTTATATTTCGAAATGTACTAACACAACATTACAGTCTGCTCTATGTGGGTGTCTTGTAGCAGCCTATAAGAACAGCAGTGAACTTTTCAATAACAAATCTTGTTTAAAGGATAAAATGAGTGCAAGGATGAGGACCAGCACAATCATCTCCCGCCTCAGACCATATAGTGCAAATTAAACTAGAGACCAGAGATTACTCTGTGAAAAAATGATTCAGTGTTCTAGCTTAAAAAGTCAGCTAACCTAGCTGTCTTAAATTGTGATAAATTTGACTAACTGTAACACTACTGATTATGGTTCCGGGAACTATCTAAGGTTCAATGAACTCCAAATTTTAAGACCGACAGTTTACTTATTTTTATATAAGTTAAAACAAAGTAAAAAAAAAAAAAGATTTTGCACATTAAAACAATAATAAATTAGACAATAAAAGGCTGTTTTATAAAATGATAAACATGTTGCCCTAAATTCCCATTATATTAATCTTCCCAAGCTTTTAAAATAATGCAGCTCAATATAATATCCAACCAACAGGATGATTAGTAGTTATATTAATTATGATTAGTAACACAATATGATTCTCAACCATATTAGCAAGTGATGCATCTTGCTGTAAAACGTAAAAGGTTTTTGCACTGTACAACTCATTTTGTAATTTGGTTTAAATATAGAATAGAATAGAATAGAATAGAATAGAACAGCCTTTTCATTGTGTAACTATTCTAAAAGTTGTAGTGCCTCAAACTCAAATTCACTTTATGTTCTGAGGAGAATGAATGTAAATACACCAGGACAGAATTCTGAATGCAGAAGCAAAACTGGGTCTGATAGAAAAATCTACTAAACACACAAGAGCAGCTAAAAAAAACAGCACAATGCCGTTCTTTCTGTGCTCTCCACTTAAATAATGCAGTACTATGGAGCTAAAACCCTTATTTACACAGCCTGTTAAAGGGTTACATACAGATTTAAATAAAGATCCTTCTTAAACAGTTTGGTGGCATTTTTGACTGATTCTGTTTAAATTTCCCCAGATAAGGTGAATAAATTGAGGCCTTGATGTCCCAACCTCTGAGATTTTATTACACAAACCCATCCAGACCAAAGGCTGATAATGACAGGAAATAAAATAAAACAATAAATCCATCCACAGGACAGGGGGGATTTAAAGCTACAACAGCAAAAAAACAAGTTTACGTCAAATCATGTCCATTTTTCTGCTCTCAAAAGGACAGGGACCAAATGCCCTGGGCTTGTGTGGGAAATAAAAGATATAAAAAAGTAAAATAATCTCAGCTTTGTAGTGGTATATACATACTGGAGTCCTGTAGAGAAAGAGGCTTGCAGCTAAAAAAAATCACATAATAAAATCTCTCCATCGCTCTCACTACACATGAAACATCTTTGAAAGCTGAATTAACTGAAGACAGCAAATAATAATAATAATAATAATAATAATAATGTTAGTAATTTCGTTTGATATGCTTTCATAAATATAAATACAGAGATCTGAGTGTGAATATTCTGCAGCACTGCGGAAAGACTGAGTTTAAAAGGATTTTAAAAGCAGAGATATTTGATATAATTAAATTGCTGCAGTATAAATAGTGCTGATAGTTGGGGTTTTAGTGCACAGCTACAAAAACAAGGGTTGCAAAAATAATAACAAAAACGTGAATAAAGACGAAAACATTTTTAAATAAAAAACATGATTATTAAAGACTAGATTGTTCAAATGTCATACAAATTAACGAAATAAAATAAAAGAAAACGTGCTACCGAACAGTGTGATAAAAAACGATTGTGTTCTTTGACTCTGGTTTAAGGGAATTATTAAATATGCTTTAGATTATGTTTTTGTTTTTTGTTTTTGTTAAAGCTCGCGCTCTCTCCTCATTAATAATACTGATGAATAGAAATAAATTTTGTTCCGTTCTAGGGGGTTTAAAAAGCTGTATGAGATTAAAATAAGAAAGCATGAAACTGCAGCGAGAACTCAATGAGGATTACACACTCACACCAGAACAAAATAATAATAGTAATAATAATAATAATAATAATAATAACAACAGTAATGCAGTCCCGTGCTGCTGTAACCCCAGCGCGTGCAGCAGCAGGGCTCCTCCGTTTCCGGTTAACGCACCTTTTTTTGTTTTTTACTCCACGCGCTCTGTCCTTCGCACCGAGCCGCGCCGCGCGCTCTCCCAACGCTGCGCCGAGTGCGCGCGCGCGCGCGAGCGAGCTCTGATCCCTCTCCACCACTGCTGCTGCTTTTGTTTAATCCGTCAGAGTTTATTCTCTCTGATTTTGCTCGTTTGTTTGTTTGTTTGTTTACTCACTGCCCCCCCACGGGCGGGGTCATGCGCTTCTCCTTCTGCCTGCGGTTGCAGAACCACACGCGCACCACCTCTTTCTCGAGCCGCAGGCTGTCCGCCAGGCTCGTGATCTCCGCCGCTGCGGGTTTGGGGCATTTGAGGAAGTGGCTCTCGAGCGCGCCTTTTACGCTCACCTCGATGCTCGTGCGCTTCTTGCGCTTGCGTCCGTGCGCCGCGAGCTTGTCGAGCCCCGCGGGGCCGCTCGCGCCGCAGTCCGCCTCCTCGAGCCACTTGCCCAGCAGCGGCTTGAGCTTGCACATGTTCTTAAAGCTGAGCTGCAGCGCCTCGAAGCGGCAGATGGTTGTCTGCGAGAACACGTTGCCGTAGAGCGTGCCCAGTGCGAGCCCCACGTCCGCCTGCGTGAAGCCCAGCTTGATGCGGCGCTGCTTGAACTGGCGCGCGAACTGCTCCAAGTCGTCTGACGTGGGCACGTCCTCGTCCGAGACGCCGCCGCTGCCGCTCGTGGACTCGAGCTGATGCTGTTGGTGCTGCTGGAGCGCGTGGTGCGCGTGCTGATGGTCCTCGTGCTGGTGGTGATGGTGCTGCTCGTGCTGCTGCTGCTGCTGGTGCTCGTGCTGGTGGTGCATGCCGAACCCGGATTGCGAGTACACGAGATCGTGCCCGTTGGCGCTCGTCCTCCACGCGCTCCCGTCGTGGTTGCTGTTGCCGTTGTTGTGGTGCGCGTGATGCACCAGCTGCTGCTGCAGGTTGCTGCCTGCGTTGCTGCTTGTATTGTTGCTGTTGCCCGTGCTGCCGTTGCTGTTGCCGCTCTCTTCCCGCGCGCTCTGCACCGCGGGTTTGACCTCGCGCTCTCCGCTCGACCACGCGTCCCCGTGCGCCGCCAGCGCCGCCGTGAGCCACTGGTGCGCGTGGCTGAGCGCGTGCCCGCCAACACCGCCAACTCCGCCGCCGCCAACTCCGCCGTAGTCGCCGTGCAGCAGCAGGCCGTGCGCGTGCCGGTACGGTGGGTCGTGCTGCTGCTGCTGCTGCTGCTGCATGGCGGAGGGCGGGAGGCTGTAGGCGGCCATCGGTCCCTCCGCCACGGCGCCGCGCGCGTCTCTGCAGCAGCAGCAGCGCAGCACCGCCGCCAAAAACCCCGGGAACACAGCGCGCGGGAGCGCGCACGCGCAACGCGGCAACGCCCACAACAAGGGACCATTGGAGGGAAACCCAGTGACGGACAGAGGGTGGGGGGAAGTGTCTCTGCTGGAGACTGCCCGCGCGCACATACACACCGCAGACCACTACCCATCACTTTGCCCACAGCTGAATGTACAGCATCAGTTTATTGTTTAGCCTATTTTGACCTGAAGTACAGGGTGTCTATAAGCAGCAGTGCGGTCAGCCTGTGTAGGGATTTTGTTAACACTGTTTATAACAGAGAATATTTGAGTTTGGAAAAATAGAGCAGTTACAGAGCCACAGAGACATTATTACTTGATTTTGCTGAAAAAAAAAAACATTATATACTAAAAAAGCACAGCTTTTGCTCAGTGGTATATACTTGTTGCTGCTACCGTTATCTGCAATGCATCTGATTGCATTGTCATGCACTGCAGAGATGGAACAGTTATTTTAGTATTACTGGTTTTATTTTGCACTGATTGGGTCTCATCCACCGATCTCAGTGAAGTTGTTGCTTTACAGATTTGCGTGTGTCATTTGTTTGCGATCTATCTCTGATTCACATCTACAAGAAATATAAATACTAGTGAGCGTTACCCACACCTATATACAAAACTACACTGTTAATCTACCTTATTATGATCTATGCTAGTAGAGGTGGATAGCATTACTTAGCCTAGCAAACTAAACTGGCAGATAATAAATTTAAAATGAGCTGAAGGCAATGCTGAAGTGGGTAACCAAGAGAGTGGAGAGAATTCCTGGTGGGCTGGTTGCGTTGTTGGCCAGTTATTGTGAGCTTATGTATTGTAGTGTTCACCACTATTGAAAAAGGTACCGCTTTCACACAAGTCATGGCGCTTTGTTCCCAGCTGTTGTCGGTCACAGCCACGCCGTACATAAATGGAGTTATTCTCTAACAGCTTCTTCGCTGCTCAGCTTCCCTTCTCTATCTCTCTCTCTCAGTTCACACACACACACCTATATATACACACATCCGGTTCCTAGCCCTGCCCTCTACAATAAGAGTCCATAGCAAAACAACCACGTGCAATAAACGCTAGAGAACACATAACCCAAACACAAGCCAAAACATTTTTTGAACATGCTACACTGAGACCTCATGCATGCAAGTGCAAGAACGCTCAGACAAACTGTAGATGTCACAAGTGTATGTTTAAAGAGATTTAGGGGTTAAACAAGCAGCTCCCACCCTAAGTTAAATTTCAGTAATGTAACAGTTACTTTCGAAGTAACTTATGCACTGTTTAAAATACAGGTAATACCAGGCAGTGCTTTACAGAGTTCATTTGAATTACTGATGCAGCAATTTTCACACATATACTTGCTGGTTTGTTCACCAATGCTTAACCTATTTTTTTAGGGCAATGGGATATCTTAAATTTTTAAGTTATGTGAACATGTTTGGGCTCACAGTGTTTAACTCAGTGTTTTGATTTTTTTTATTGCGTTGTTAATGTTAATTCAGTCCAGACTCAGTTTAATAGTACTACATTTTCCCATTCTACCTTAAAAGGTGCAGCATTTATGTTCTGGTGCCTCAGGGCATTATAATCACTGCTGCATCATTTAAAATTTGAACAAGAAGCTGGCGAATAATAGGCTGACTTCAGCTTTGTAATTTAAATGCTCATAGTATTTATTATTTTTTGGATAAGTTGATTTAGGGTATCAAAATATGCTACCTAGAGGTTTTGTGTAGGGAGCTATCTATAAATATGTGCTACGGTAAGACATTTTGACAAGGTAACAGAGCTCAAGCTAAGACCAGAATCAACATTGGCTTGGCTTTTCAGAGATGGCAACAGCTCCATCACCTGAAGGGACTTATGAGTGATGCTGAATTGGCTTTTTTATTGATGGACAGATAAATAACGTAATGCAGTGTACCTCTGTAATTGTGAAGTCGTTTTAGCTATATAGCTATATAGCTATTAGCTGGCCAATTTGCTAATATTACATGAATACTTAGCTAATGGCGTCTTTTTTCCTCAGAGTTTGTTTTCTTTTTGGGAAACTTGTAATTGTGAAGTTGTTTTAGCTGAGTAGCTAATTTTAACTGGCTATTTCGCTAATATTAGCCAATTACTGTCCATCCTCTATTTTTTGATGAACGAGGCTAGCCATTTCCAGCTCAGATTTAGATCCAGCTTTAGATCATTTCCAGCGCTACCATCTGTCTCCTTTTGCAAACGCAAGCAATATAAATTTACTTTGCTAACATAAATAAATAAATATCTGATTGAGAGGAGGGTTACATAAGTAATGGACACATATCCAGCTGTCGTATTAATATTAATGTTAGTTAGCTATTAGGTATCTGTGGTGAAGCAAGTGAAATATCCATAGTTTTCCCTTCAGTTATTAAAAACAGCAGTTCACATTAATCCACTTGGAGAAGAGGACTGCACACGACCCATGTTACAAAATGTTCTTCCGCACATTTCATGCAATTACATATTTCCACCAGAGAGGTCTGAGACCTCATCTGTAAGTAAATGGACCATTCTAGTTCAAACTGTGGTCCCTCTGTAAAAAAACTGTTTAAAATACTTGTAGTCACACCTTACTGATTAGTGGATATAATATGTTCTTTTAGACCTGTCCCAGGAAGAAGTGGCTTCTAATGCCTTCAAAACACATACAGCCTTTTCCGCTTTGAGGCTAATCAACCAATTCCCCAAATTTTCCCCAAAGTGTAGCTTTAACAGAGATTTGCTTGCTGTCATATCACTTTGCTTCCTACACCTTAAAGAAGATTAACAACTGTGTTCACCTGTGTCATTGTGGAACTGTGCTAGCCCACTTGGACGATGTGGCAAAGTTTGCCCACCTGGCTAAACTGACAGGGAGTTCCTTTATGTTACTAAACTCCTAAACTAAACTACCAAACTAATAAAAAACAGATGAAATTGATTGTCAAAGTGCACGTCTATTAATATAAATCTGAGAGGAATTATTCAGAGAATATCATTTTGTCATCTGCACTATTTTCCTCATTAATGACTGTTGTCTTGGCTCATGCCGATCTGTTGAGTTTTCTGGTGAATTTTGAATTTGAAATGAGTGTGTGATTGCCGCAGGCTGTCTATATTAAGCTTAAAGGCCTAATTTATTAGATTAGGACTATTACCCACAGTGATATGTTAGGATTTTATTGAAAAAGTCAAAGCAGAATGAAAAGAGCAGACAGATTATGCTCCATTGAATCCACAGTATCTCAGATGTGTTTGTGCTGATGTCGAAGTTGTAATTGAAGTCTCAATGCTGCAATAAAACATCACTTGTTCCCCCTGAAACTGATGTTTTCAGGTACTTTTTTGCTTGCAGGACTGTGTAATGGCCTTCTGAAACTAGACTACCAGAAATTTGATTGTGTAACTGTATTTGCATAGAAGCTGTATGATTTGGTCATGGAAAATAACTGCCCATCAAAAAATTAATGTTCAGGCAAATGTCGCATCACACCCAGATTCCTACCCTTCTGTGAATGTACAAAACAAACCTCTCTTATTTTACAAAGAGGCTACAGAACAGATTTCTTTCTGTATTTATTAAGTGTCCACACTTTGCCTTTATTACAGTTTCCGTTCAAGAAATCTGCAGGGATATTTTTCCACACCTGCAAAGTTCAGTGTAAGAAATTGGTTGTGTTTCTGCTTCTCACAAGCCAAGTAATCACAAACACAGGCCTGGACTTTATGGTGGTCTGTCCACTGTTGTGATAACACCATCACCTTCTTTGCTTCATTTGCTAATGTTCTTTTTTTGTCTATTTCCTTTGCTTAGTAAGGGCTTCTTGACAGCTACACATCCTTTCAGTGTCTTTGGGGTCTTTACCTAGTGGAAGGATCGACAGAAACACCTGTAGATTTTTGTTAGATCTGAAGCTTAATTTTCTGCTATCTCTCAAAGATGAAAATTTTCAGTATTGTTTATCTGATGGTGACAACTTTGGTGATCTACCAGGTCTTGAGACGGTTGTCTCATTTTCTCTATTCATTAACTCCAGTTAATGGCTGGTTTGACCAGAAATTAAATAAACGAAAGGTGATCTCTGACTTTTGAACATACTGCATTTATATATTTTAAAAACCCAATAAATGTTTTTATTCTTTCATTTTTAAACTATGTAACAAAGAACTGACCAGTGTCCATGCTGAAGGCAGCAGTATCATCCAGAGTGGGGGAGGTCTTAGGATTTTTTCAGCCCCACTGCTGGTTGCCATAGAGAGAAATCAAACAACTGCTCTACTGCCCCCACCAAAAACTATCCTCAACTCTAAATCCCCTCTAAAACTACCCGCCACCCCACCCCCCGCAACACACGGCATCTAAAGACCCACTTACATCAGCTTTCAGACAGGACAAAGGAGAGCATAGGAGACGACAGAATGAGAGAGAGAGAGAGAGAGAGAGAGAGAGAGAGAGAGAGAGATAGTGTGATTGTGTGACAGTGTGTGCATGAGAGTGTGTGTGACCCTAAAGCTGTGTTTTAGACTATGTGTCTGTGAATGTGAGTGTGTGTGTCTGTGAGACTGTGTGCATGTGTTTCAGTGTGTGTGTGTGTTTCAACAGATGGGTTCTGGTCTCTGACTGGCTGTCGCACCTCTTTATTGTGTAAATTTCTGAAAATGAACCTGGGTATATTAAATGAAAACATTCAATTAGTTTCCAATTGACATCCAACAACACGACAACAATAACACAATTAGTGTGTAAACAATAACTCAATTTATCTATATTAATAAATCCATTTATCTCCATTTAAGGTTCCATGTTCCACATTTGCATTGTGTTTTTTTCCTCTGAATGTTCTAATTTTTGCATTAACAATAAACACAAACAACAGTAGCAACAATGGAGGCATTTAAAACTGATTTACTTTTTACCTGCTATTTGGCTTTATATGAGATTCACAAACAGTGATTCTGGCCAGCCAGTGTTTTTCTTTCCTTTCTTTTGTGGTCACCTGACTCCAGTCACACCATACGACAATTCCATGAAAAACTGTGTTTGGCCAATCAGTGATTTACACCATTAGCACTGCTTTTACATTCTGGCTCAACGCATTTGAGGGTAACCAGCACAGGCACTATTTACTTGGCAGTGGAAATGACAACAAAATGTGTGATCACGGATACCATACCACACTGCTCTGTAGAACAGGCTGTTTTTATTATTGTGCCTTTAAAACTGACAGACGCAAAAACCTTGTTTTCTGAATGGCTGCGCTGTACTGTGGCTCATTCAAAAAGCAGTCCAGGCTGAAAAAAAAATTAAATAAATAAATAAATAATGCTTGTACAATGGCACATCATGCACATCTTCTTTCCCTTACTTACACTTTAGGATATAAGCTGTCTTTTACTTTTTACAATTTACATCTTAAAGTAAATAAACATACACAAACAGTCAGAACTAAAGCGCTCCTTATAACTTCAAAGTGAATTGGCAGGGCAAAATAGGCAGATATGCCGTACTGTGCAAAAGTCACCTACACACATTGTTTCAAACCATTTATCTTGGCAGTAAGTCTTTTTCCGAGCAAATAATCACTTACTGCCCAGACAAATAGCTGTTTAATTCAAATTTTCTTAGGTGCCTAAAACTTGCATAGTATTGTACATGTGTATTTGTTTTTGTTACATGACAAAATCACTGATTTCAGAACAGGCCATTTTTGCAACAGTATTTACATACTACATCAAACTTTTAGGATAGCATACTTTAAAATATTCAATATTCCATCTTATGGGCCCTTTAATAAATAGCTCAGCACTACTTTTACCATCCTATATCACTCTTGTGCAAGCTGTGATCGGCGTAAAAGCTTCGGAAATTATCTAAATGTCATTAGGGCAGGTTGATGTCGCAAAAACAAGCGACAATTGCAAAAGTCTTACGCAGATAATCGTGTCAAAGCAAGTGGGGATTAATGAAAGGAAGAGAAAAAAACTTTAAAGATATGGTGCTGAAATCCATTGGCATAATAATGAACATCATTGTGGCGTAACAGTGAAATCACCCAAATCAAAAGAACATTTGTGGCAATTAGGGCCATAATTCGGCGCATTACGGCACGACCACAGCGGCTTAGTGAGGCGTGTGGGGAGAAAACCAAAGCACATTACTCTAATGGCGTAATATGCAAACTATGGGCTGTTCAATTACATGGCTTAACAACGCATAAACGATGCGGGGTCTGTTATTGGTGGTCCGTGCTAATTCGTTTGGAAGGGCCGGCGAGATCACACACAGAGAAGCGCTATTCTGAGCTCCGGGGGCCACTGCCAAACTACATATAAGAGAATAAAAATTAATGACGAGGAATCTGAGCGTTAAATTAACAGTAATTATATAACCCACATGCTGTAAAGATTTCATTTTTTACGATATAATTAGAGAACTGTCTCCACATGCATCAACCTGTTTCCCCTGTTTTACAAAAAACTGACACTCAGGGTCACATGCAGATGCAAAACAGTGACTTTTTTATTTTATTTTGTAAGGACATGCAAAATTAAATTTCATGCCAAATTAAAACATGACTGGTCTATAAGCATATAAGCGATCTACTTTACTGCACCAGATGAGTATAACCACATGATAAATGAGTGGATGGAAAATACAAAGAAAATATATGGGCTTCTTAAAAATTTCAAAACAAAACTTGGAATTATTATTCATTATTCATACAGAGCAGCAGCACTTTTAATGAACAAAAAAAAAACAAAACAAAACAAAAAAAAAACAAGCAACTATTTGTTTCTTTCTAGGAATTATTCATCAAATTGCAGAATAAACACATGTGCACACCCACACACACACACACCAAACCCTAAAAGCTTGTTTGCTTCTTTTACTTTTTACTATTCTTTTTCTCATCCTTTGCCTTAGTTTCTTCCTTTGTCTTAGTTTCTTCCTTTCTTTCTTTCTTTCTTTCTTTCTTTCTTTCTTTCTTTCTTTCTTTCTATATCTAATTCTGCAGTTTTGCAGTGCTTAATGTTCAGTCTCAACCTTTTTTTACAAACATTTTTAAATAATTCAGAGTGATTTAATGTGAACTGGTGCAATCTACAGAAACTGGTTCATGATGTGTACAACACAAATATAGCTATTTTTGTACTATCCAAAACCACCAGTGAACCTACATGTGTCTTTTGAGTTTTTGTGGTAAAATTAGCAGTAAATCCAAAAAAGCTACTATTTTGCCTTACAGCACCCTCAATGCCACACATGCATTTCGAAAATTATATTTCAGGCCAAAATCTTCACAATACTATTGTATAACAACATCTCAGGCAATGCATTCTTCATAACTTTTAACAACATAACTCTTTGGATGTCTGATTCCTATCACCACCACTGTGAAAAATTCTGACTCAGTAAGTGTCTCTAGAACAGAGAGAAACAAAGCAAACCACTCTGAATGACTCTTTTTACATCATAACCATTTAAAAATGCAGATATTTTGTACAAGAAGAATTCAACTTTAACAGTGCTCATGTTTTTTTACGTTTATACACTTTTAGTATTCCAAAATTTTCTGCTCTGAGCTTTGGCAATACAAATGTGGCACCACTCTCCCTTTCCCTCTTTCTCTCCTGTATAGTCTCTGGTAATCCAATGCAATTAGGCTGCACAAAAACCTTGTTAAATCTGTCCCCCTCTAAACTGGCCCGGTGATTGTTTGGGTCTATTGTGTTGGGCTGGATAACTGAAAAGACCACCCCAGTGTGTGAGTGTGTGAGAGAGAGACCGAGAGAGAAAGTGAAGAGATAGAGCAACAGAGAGAGAGAGATAGAGAGAGAGAGAGAGAGAGAGAGAGAGAGAGAGCCCCCTAGGTCTCACCACAGATGAATAGTTTGCACCCACCAGTGTGCCGGGAGGCGGTAGCAGGAGCCATGAGGGACAGTGTTGCCCCCCAGAGCCGAAGCACTGCTTCCTCCCACAATGACCAACAAACTTCATACAGAGCAGAATCAATTTGATTATCAGACATAGAATTACTTTATCAGGCAAGTACACTCACAGTTATGGTAATCTGAATTTGTTTTAGTGAAATTGGTGCTTACATAAATGGATAAAAGTAAGCAATCAGAAAATGCTGCCATATAATATGAACCATCATTTTAACATCTTTTATGTGTTAAATGATGTTTAAAGCTTCTACTCTTCTACTCATGTTACATCTGTTAAATGTGAATATGCACCATTGACTTTCTTGCCGTACATTCTGAAGCACTCTGAACTGCAGCACTCCAAAAAAAACCCAAAACAAAACAAAACACAAAATCCGATCTGACCAGTCAAAGTGAGTCACATATCCATAAATCTGATTTGTCAGATTTCACGTGAGTTTTTATTTTTAGGACTGCAGAAAGTCTGCCCTGATCAAATGAAGTATGCAGAAAAATCTGGTTGGAGTGGCCAAGTCCAAACAATATGGAGGTAATTATGTAGCAAAACTTGAGAACTTGAAGGACCTGATCTGAGAACCAGTAAAGTAAAATCTTTACTTGTATATTCGATGTGACAACTTGTAAAATAAAAATCTGAGCTTGCATCTTGAAATTTTTACTTGCAAAATATATCCTCACAACAGCACTTTAAATTTGATCATAGACAAAAAGTCCCATATTTGTGAATGAAAACAAGAATATAAAACACAAACATATATTTGTACATGTTTTCATTTTTGCCTCTACCCCTACAAATTCAAGCTCACAACCTTTTAAACATGACAGCAAAGCTTCAGATCTGCCCATCTTAACTTTTGCAACACTTCTCTAGGTAGACTTGTTGCAAAACTAATTTGTACACTTGAAAGTGCTTCATTGAGGGATCACAACTGGGGTCACTGGGGGGGGGGCAGTGGGGATGTGACATAATTTGTGACCATTGAGATGAGCTTAGTTTAGTGAGAAAAAAAAAACCCTGGGCACCTGTAGCTTTCTCATTTTGAATGCAAAATCAATCATTATTGGATTTTAACAATTAATATTGTGGGGATCAGTATGGCTGCCATACTGCATAACATTCAAAAATCTGTCCAGGATCAGTATGGCGACGATGTTCCCGAAACAGCATTAGAAAATCATTTTAGGATCAGTATGGTGATCATGTTCCTGAATTAACATTAAAAAAATCCATCCAGAAACATCATGGCGATGATGTTCCTTAATCAACATTAGAAAATCTATCCAGGATTAGCATGACGGTTGTGCTCCTGAATCAAAATCAGAAAATCTATTTAGGATCAGTATGGTGATGATGATAAAGAATCAACATTAGAAAATCTATCCAGGATAGATTGGTATGTCAGTGATGTCCCTGAATCAACATTAGAAAATCTATCCAGGATCAGTATGGTGATGATGTTTCTGAATAAACATTACAAAATCTATCCAAAATCAGTATCAATATTAGAAAATCTATCCAGGATAGATTGGTATGGCAGTGATGTTTTTTGAATCAACATCAGAAAATCTATCCAGGATCAGTATGATGATGATGTTCCCAAATCAACATAAGAAAATCTATCCAGGATAGATTGGTATGGCAGTGATGTCCCTGAATCAACATTAGAAAATCTATTCAGGATCAGTATGGCAGTGATGTCCCTGAATCAACATTAGGAAATCTATCCAGGATCAGTATGACAATGATGTTCCTGAATCAACATTAGAAAATCTATCCAGGATCAGTATGACGACGATGTTCTCGAATCAACATTAGAAAATCTATCCAGGATCAGTATGACGATGATGTTCTCGAATTAAAATTAGAAAATCTATCCAGGATAGATTGATATGGCAGTGATGTCCCTGAATCAACATTAGAAACTCTTTCCAGGATCAGTATGGCAGTGTTGTCCCTGAATCAACATAAGAAAATCTATTTAGGATCAGTATGGTGATGAAGTTCATGAATTAACATTAGAAAATCTGTCCAGGATCAGTATGGCAGTGATGTCCTGGAATCAACATTAGAAAATCTATCAAGCATAGATTGGTATGGCAGTAATTTCAATAAATCAACATTAAAAATCTATCCAGGATCAGTATAGAGGCGCATAATTACATCCACTGTCTCAGCTGATACTACTCAATGATTTAATACATGAGATTTTAGCAGAATGTGCCAAAGATCATGATCAATGATATACTTCACATCTTTTGGACATCAGTAAAAGATAGTAGAGCTTCAAAATATATGTGTTGATTAACATAGAGAACTACAAAGGAAAGTTATATTGACAGCAGTTAGCTGTTAGATCCTTCAGTCAATATTAAATGTAACTATTATTATGGTGTTTTAACACTCAAATCCTGACATGTTACTAGCTTACCTTTACTGTTAGTGTTCAGACTGTCATTAAAATGATCAGCCACTAATGTCCTGTTGAATGGATGTCCTCAGCATGAATGGCGACCAGCTCCTTCACTTCTCTACCATGTGCAAAATACAACATTTTTTCAGTTGCAAAGACTGAAAACTTTACTGGTGGTGCTGCATCAGTTTTGCACAGTAGCAGCATGCACACATGCTTAAGGGACAGATTTTACCTTATTACTTGCCCTAGAATCACATACAATATGCACTCCTGTTTTTGTTTTTTATATGATAAAACACACACACACATCCTCTAAACCACTTATCCTTCTGGGTCGCGGTGGGGTGCTGGAGCCTATCCCAGCTGTCATTGGGTGGAAGGCAGGAAACACCCTGGACAGGTCGCCAGTCCATCGCAGGGCTATGTGATAAAACTTAAAACTCTAATGTACTGCAGAAATGTTTTGCTTTGCTGATGTTACTCTCTTTCTTTAAAGTGTACTGGACTGTGTGATGACATCTTAAAACTTTTCTGCAGTACTTTTCTTTTTACAGTTGAGTTTTGTGTAAAACGTGTAGGTTTTTTACATACTTCTGGTAGCAAACTGGTCAAGAAAAGCTGTAAAGCATACTGTCACTGTTCATAAGTAACACAGCATCACCTGTGAACTTGTAGCCATATGACATCATGAATCTATATAGAACCCAGAAAACTCAAAGAACCCTTTGCATGATTCTATATAGAATCATTGTCTTTTGTAAAGAACCCTTGAAGAACCATGTTTTTTAAGTGTGTAGTACACAACTAGTTGCAGTACAAACTAAAACTTAGATGTAAACTAGTTGTGTACTCTAAATTTACTGCTCTTACACCTAAGAAGTACAAGTAAACTTTTATTAACTTTTTTAAACTAAAAAGTTGGCCAATTTAGTCCAAAGAAGTATTGAAATAGTACATTTACAAGTGCTTATAACACTTACGAGTGAACTTACAGTACACTGATATTAGTATACTTATTATATGAAGTATACTTGGGAAATGTACTTAAAAGTTTTCTTCATAAAATGAACATCAAGTATACTTAATTTTTGTAAAGGAGGGTAAAAAGCAAATTGATACTGTTACGGGAACATGTCTTACTTTCAAAAACTACCTTTACTGAGCAATCATGGGTCCAGCTTGAGACACATGTTGTTTATAATTGTATTATAAACTGTACTTTTATTATTATTATGCTGCATTACTGTCATGTCATATCATAACAATAAAGCCCCTTCCTTCAGTGTTCTACCCAAAAGACGCTAGGCTTAAAACTGGTGCTTAATTAGTTGTTTTGTTGTTGCACATTGTTATCTTCAGATGTGCGATGCAAAGTAATTACCTGCCTAGCAGATATAAACCAAGGTCGGCATCACTCTTAATGCCCTTCAACTCCTTTATCTCTCTCCAGCGTTGGAAAGCCACACCAATGATCACTTTTGTTTCCATGCTAGATCAATCATATTTTCTTTTCAATGACTGTTCTTCTGTATTTACTCAGTTTATTTGGCAGTGTCCTAGCCAGTGGCAGAACTAGTAATGTTTGTGCTATTTTCTTTGCAAATATTTATTAGAAAAACTAGCCAGCTGTCAAGGTGGGTCTTACCATAAGTCAGGTTTGTAGCTCCGTAGCTTATTGAGATAGAAACCCGCAGGGCCTTCACATAATACTGATATACACAAAGATGGGACATGATAAGCACAGTTGATCAGCTGCTGTATTACTTAAGCTTACTGGCACTGTCCTAACACAATGTGCTCATTTGGGGTATATTTAAGCTCATAAGTGTGTAATGTTGTTGTCTCCAAACATCTGCAAACAAGCTGTTAATGAACCACTAAGGCATTCCCATATCACACTCCAGATTTAGCTTATTCTGTCCCAGAGACTCCAAAAGACATCACAAACAGAAAGAAATGTGCTAATGATCAGTTATTTATAACCATCAACAAAACAATCCAATCTTTAAGTGTGTGTGTGCGATTATGTAATGTAAAGCAACCTGGGTGTGGGTTTCATCGCTTATGTGCAGCTCGATTAGCCACACACACCTCGTTCCTCACGCAGAAGTAAAGCAGATGGTGGGGGACGTGCTGAGTTACGAAGCGCCAGCGACATGTAACACTCGTCTAATTGAAACATCAATATTGCGGAAGTGATACGGCAGTTAAATCCCCAGAGAAAAGCACAGGTAAACTGAGTTTAAACTGCAGAACAGCAAAGAAGCAACTTTTAGAAGAAATGTACTTTTGTAAAGGTGCCTTTTTAACATAAATTCCCTGACTCTGCTCATTTCACTAATTTAAAATGACAGTTTGGTGGAATAAAATCTAATATTCACAGTTTTCTTCAAATATAGTTGTGTCAGAAGTTTGCTTTTGTAGTTTTGCACTGGAGCTATGAGGCTAATAGCTAAGAAGCAGTGGTTTATTAACATCAATTATAGGCATCACAAAAACTGCAGGGCTAAATTATAATACACTTGCCTTTATCCATGTGGAGCTGTTAAGTAATTTTAAATAGATTCACCTGTGTTTTTTGACACTATATGACATACTATTATATATAAAATTGGACAAAATAACTCACAAAAATCAGGCTTGAAGATCACTGCTAAGTCAGCTCAACAACATACTTTTGAATAATATGAATAATATAATGAATAATATGTAAATGCTATTTCTTAAAGGAATTATTATTTAAAGTAGTGTTTGAATATGGGTCTGAATATGAAAACACTGGAAATCCCAGACAACAGCTTGATTTTATGCAGTGGTTATGACTGTGTTGTTACTAATGACTAATGACATATTGCATTAACTTAATACATTTGGGTAATGGTGAGGGTAAACAAAATAGACCATTCTCAAATGTCCGTGTTCGTTAATGCTAAAGTGTGAATAGTAGTGTTATATGACTTCTAGTTGCATTCTAAAGAATGGCTGAGACTACTGCCTTATTAAATCCACCAATAATTCAACCAAACAGACTTACCATTCGATCATGTTGAAAATTGTTCAACTTTACTGGAAAAGCTCTGCTTATCATGTGTCACTTACTCTTACACTTACTCACTTACAGATAAAACTGAACCAGAAAGCTAACACAAGGCTGTGCAGTAGGGCAGTTTTGCTCCCATTTGTGAGTTAAAAAGGCTCAACTCAGAGAATATTAATTTACTGGCATGTGTACCTTCCTGGAAATTGTAATTATAAGGTTTGCTTAACAACTAAATGAGTCAGTGACTTAGACTGGTGAGTAGTTTACATTAGTGTAGAAATACAATGTTGTGTTTCTTTGCTAGTTGTGGCACTTGCCAATGTTGCCAATGTTCACATGGGCTGATTAGGAAGAATTAAACCTGGCGGACTTTTTCTCCTACAAAATGAAGCACAATATGTGCGTTTCTTTAGTGCTCGTCTCTTTCCTTTTACTGTGATGTGTAAAAGGAAAGAGACGTGTGAACCAGCAACCTTTCAATACTGCTCTGTTACACGTCAATAATGCTACTATTAACAGCTGGATGTGATGACTCAGTGGTTGTAAGAATAGTCTAAAGGCTAAATTGAATGTTTTTACATGGTTTCTATCAGTGTGCAAAATACCCCCTGATATTCAGGGGGTCTCATGTTGGCTTGCTACTGCAGCATTGACAGGCTGCTAACTCATTGGCTATAGCAGCACCGATGCTAGCTTCATTGAAAAATGTTTGGTTTTGGAAATGCTATTTTATAGTTTGGTTTGGTTTGGTTTCCATACTTAAACTGAGATCTTACACATTTACTCTTTTGTCTTCGGTTTGAGGAATGCATAATAATTCATGCTTTCCATCTCTTTGGGCAAGCTGTCAAACATGCTACAGCATATTGTAAAGTTTTTCAGAGGCATTCCAGGCATAGCTAGGCTATAAAGGGCCAATTGGGTGAACTAATTTGCTACAGTGCCCCCCTGAGGCAGACCAATACTGCACCTCTAATTAGTTAAGAATACCAAAGACAGAAGCTCACTGATTGTGGGTGAAGCAGCTAAACAATGATCATTCCCCTATTTCTACACCTTCAGACTGCAGACACTAATAGACATACACACTCATACATATCCAGACATGTATATAAATCAACTGACATCCCATGTTGTTTCCTGTTACCCACTGTTGTCTTTTCAGCACATATCAGCCTGTATGTTACTTTTTGGCCAAGGACATTATCACTGTTATTGCTATTGCTGTTGTCTCTTTGGTTGCCTCTTTTCATCCCTTCAAGGCTTTTGTTACTGTGCCTTTAAGAACTGTGCCTGTTCTGATTGGCTGCCTTGGACTGAGTTTTTGGTTGAACAGGCATACATGTGTAAATGTGCTGTTCTTAGTGACATCACAAAAGCTTAGTGTCAGTATATGGACTGTATCGGCTGGCTAACGAAAGGAATGTTTTGAAATTTGGTATAATGTTTATGTGGTACGTGGTATTTTAGAAAAAGCAAGGGAAATTCAGTCAATGTTACTGCAACTTTTTATTGTTTATCACTTTGTTATTTAATAAAGTGAAAAATGGAATGCCCTTTTAGCCATAGTAAGCTTCCAGTAGAAAGTAGTTTGTTACTCAGTGAGGTAGTAGCAGTTGTGTGTGCTGCCAATTTCACCCCATTTCTCTTTTCGTCTTCCATAACTGTTTCTTCGTCCTGCTCTTGCGAAATGACCTGAGGTTTTTTAACTTGTGGATGCGTACGGAGACATGGCGTTGAACACGGGTGCCACTCCGAGCAGCCAAAACAACAGCCTGATCACCAGACTGCAGGGATCTAGGCAGCGTCCTGTCTGCTCTCTGTGCCTGTGAGATGGAAACACAGTGGAGGGAACACAGTCTAAAGCAATATTTAAATACCAAGTTTGCACAATCTTACACCAAATGCAGCAGACAGTGTATGTCACTGTATGGCATAATAATCTATAAAAATGGGCAAAAGTATGTGTAAGAGTGACTGCAGGCATCATATTAACCCCTTAAAATCCCAGACTTATTATATACTTAGGTTTATTATACAGTTACTACAGGGACTTTAAAGCAAACTGACTGAGCTATTCTTAGGTTATGGAAGTGTGTAGTAAAACTTTGGACCCACTGGTGGGCCCTGGCCATTTAAGGAGTCCAGAACACTTTCAGATTGAAACAATATATTGCCCCTTTTTAATAGAAACAACAGAAACCTTGATAGCACTTTGCAGATTGGTGATAAGGGAGTATTTATATGCTAACATTATGTAATCAAATGTACTAATCTAAAAAGTGCATGCTATTTTTTAGTTGTTAATGAATAATCAGTTAGTAATTTTCACAGTACTAATGGTACCACAGTACCACAGTAAAATGGTAACGGTAACCATTTGTGCTGACCTAAAATAATGTTAGTTATTATAGCAGTAACTAGTTGGTAATACAATTCAAAATAATGCTAACAAATTCTAATTACCCCTAAATGTAATCGTAATTTTCCAGTTGATGCAAAATATTTTTTCACATTTATAGGAATAAGGTGTCAGGAAATATTTTCTGTTTAATCAGCATTTCACCCCAATTTCTTTAAATCATTGTATGGTTTTATAATATTAGGTTTATTATCCCAAAAACAATGAAGTTCTGCTGAATTGATGTGATATTAGTGCTGTAGAATAGTACTGATTTATTCATTTCTTTCTTATTTGTTATGTCTTTACATGGTCAGATTCAGCATGATAAACAGACACATGTAGAGGCTGTAATTATAGTGAAACTAAATGGTACTGGAGCTGTAAAATTCAAAGTTACTTCTTTCCATCTTGTTTCAGGTGACAGCATCAGTTCTTTGAAATATTGTTCCTAACCACTTTGAATTTATCACTGCAATTATATTATGAAAATTCATTTATTATAATCACTCTTGGATGCCCTATTACTGTTGTATGCTCACCCACAAGAACAGATGAGGTAATTATACTAAGATTACACAGAATCAGGGCTGGAAAATACATCATATGTTCCTTTTGTGTTACCTGTAACACAATACTGTTCCTCTAGTATAAAATACAGATCTAGTAAATAGCTCAGACAGCTGAGTTCAGTGATGGAAGAAATTCACTTTACTTTAAGTAGTAATTTTCTTAATTACATTTTAGGTTTGTACAACTTGTTACCACTATTCTATTATTACATATTTTTTACTGTTACAATTATTAACTTACTAGTTAATTAGTGAAATTGAAAATTAGTGTGCTGTTTTTTAATAAATACAACTTGCTACTACCAAAATATTACCACATTTTCATCATCCTGGAGAGATTTGTTCTCCACAAAGAAATAAATACCTAAACACAAACACATGCCTCAGAAGTGTTACCTGTTGTGTGTTGGCCTGTGGTAGGGTGCTGTATTGAACCCGGTCCTCCTGCACGGTATTTCTCAGGGTGTTCCACAGCTTCAGCAGGTGAGATTTGAGACCCTTTCCATCAGTGTCATCCATGTCCTTTAAGCTGAACTTGGAAGCCGGTATATTCTGCACCTCTAGTTTCTAAAGAAAATAAAAGTTAACACCCACTGTGCCTGTCATCAGAAACACCTCCTTTGTAACTCCACCTTGCTAGGGTACCATTTGCTGATGCAGATTTTTTCTTAGTTATCTTCTAGCCCCTCATCAGTGGTCAGTTTCTGACCAAACAGCTGCTCTTGGCTGGATATTATTGGGTTGTGGATCACTCTACAAAGCAGTAATGCTGAGGTAACCGTGTTTCAGTGGTCCTATGCTCAGAAACTGACCAATGCCGAATAGTGTAGATTGGCTGATGAATTATACAGCATAAGGTGAGCTGCAGTTTGTATATGTATATATCTACTCTGAAACACCTAATGTTAATTTTAAGTACATCACAGACACTTTTTGTCCAAAAGTATCCAGACACCCCTTCTAATCAGTTAATTCATCTGCTTTAAGGTACACCCATTGCTGACACAGGAACACACACAAAGCTCCTGAGTAAAGCATTGCCAATAGACTGCGATGCCCTGGAGCAGCTACACATCAGACTAAAATCACCATGCCTAATGCCAAGCATTGGCTAGATGGGTATAAAGCACTAATGAAAATCTGTCAAGTGGCATTTGTGATCCAGCATCAGTATCTGACCTCACCAACGCTTGTTAATATTTTTGATTTCAGAAGAATTGTTTGATGGTCAGGTGTCTACAATTTTTGGGACATAGTATAGCTAACTGAGCTAAAGGGAGCTAGAGGAAAAAACATCAGTCTGTGTTGGACAAGGGCTAAAGATGTGTTTACCACCCAATTGATCCTTTCATCCCTCACTCCAATTTATTCTCCAGTTTCACCCCTGAGATCTATACGTCCTGCCTTGGGGAGCAGCGCAGGACAGGCAGCATCTTACACACACACACACACACACACACACACACACACACACACACATATGTAGACACATATATAGGCTTTGTCCGGTGTTGTCAGATTTGTTGTGTCTGTTTCTATCCAGTTAGGAGCTGCTAAGAATCGACAGTGAAGAAGCAAAATGACTAGTCAGCCAATTTAGCCACTTTAGGCTTATACTTTAATAGATGCATTCAATGAATAAAAACAACAATTAAATTGTTAATTAGAATGATCCAAATGTAAGTAATTGTCAGCTTTAATTTCATGATCGTGACATGTTTCCATGAGAAAGAGTGGTCATCCATCACAAAGTGAATGGACATCAGTACCCTGCAAGTGTTTGGTAAAGTTTTAAATCTGGACTGCTGCTGTATCTGTCACTGCAAGAACACATTTCACAGACAATTCCATATCAGAGAACGCACCTGATCAGATCAGGAGTGTGTGTGTGTGCTTTTTTTTGGAGCTGAAATAAAACTCCTCCGTCATCCTCCAGCTGAGTGAGGCTCAGCGTCTCTCACTCTGATCAATGCAGATTTGTTCAGAGGAAATTGAAATCCATAGGAAATTAGGCAGCCACCAATGATTTATTGGACTTGTGTGTGTGAGTGTCCGTGTGTGATGGTGTGTGTACCTTGTGTTGGCACGGGCAGTGGGCAGAGTGAGATATCTGTAGGTCATTGTGTGTGTGTATGTGTAATTTGCAGTGTTGTGGACTGAGTGCTAAGTCCTCAGGTGTGACCTTACCACCCTTGTACCTTGTGTTGGCATGGTCTGAGTGGTAAGTCCTTAAGCTCTAGTCTGAAGTCAAAATGAATGTGCATATGTATATGTGTGTGTGATGGCCTGTGGTTGAGTGTGTGTGTGTGTGTGTGTGTGTGTGTGTGTGTGGTCTTTGCTGTGTTGCAGCCTAAGCAGGATGTCCAGAAGTGCAACTTTTTTGTCTTTCTCCAATGTGAAGGGCCAGGGGATGGACGTATGTGCAAGAGTGTGTTTGTGTAATGGTGTGTGTGTGCAACTGGGTGTATGTATGTGTACTTTGCTGTGTTGCTTTCTGTCCTCAGGTGTGATGACTGCTCCAATTTGAAGGCCAAGTAGATGTTTGTGTACATGTGCATGGTGTATCTACCTTGGTGTAGTCTGAGCAGTAAGTCCTCAGGTGTGACCTATGGTCCTGCTCCAGTCTGAAGATCCAGTCGATGTGCATAGGCGCTGTGAGGATGAGGATTTGCATGTGTGTGTATGTGTGTGTGAGTACTGTGCTATGTTGTGGCCTGTACTCTCCTGTTCTGCTGTATGTCCTTACAGCATGCGTGTGTCTGTGCCTGTGCTGATGTCTAGTGGTATGTCCTCTCGTGTGACTGTATGGCCCTGCTCCAGCCTGAAGGCCCAGTGGATGTGTGTGCATTGGTTTGTTTGTATGTATTTGTGTGTATTTCTGTGTGTATGTGTGTGTGTGTAAGTGTTTGTACCCTGCTGCGTTTCAGTCCATGCTGTATGTCCTCAGGTAAGATCTTGTTGCCCTGCTCCAGCCTGAAGGCCCGGTGGATGAGATCTTGTGGCAGGAAACGATTCCGCACATTCACTCGTTCAGAAGGAATAGCGTGGCGCTCACCCAGAGAGATAAAACCACTCAGAGGAACATCTGACAGAGAGAGTAAGACAGAGAGAGAGAGAGAGAGAGAGAGAGAGAGAGAGAGAGAGAGAGAGAAAATAAAATTAGATTACGATTAAGAACTATGTAACTAATAGTAATAAGTGATAATTACTATTATCACTGTTACTGGCTGAATTGAAGTTAAAGCCCATTAAAATGAACTGAAGTGAAGTGGGGGCAGAGAGAAGGAAACACATGGGATGTGCCATGTAATGCAAGAACCAACAACAATATTTTAGAGGAAAAAGAAACAAGTGAATGTGAGAGAGACATAGAGAGGAGAAGAAAGGTGGAAAGGGAAAGAGAGAGACACAGAGAGAGAGAAAGTGAAAGCATCTAAACTCAGTTAAAGAACAGGTTGGTAATTTTGGGGGTCCACCATTCTACCCTCACTTGCTTTGTCCAGATTTAATTGCATTTAAAAAAAAAACTGGTGTGCAAAAGAAAAAAAAAACAAGACAACAAGCTCTGAAAGTGCAGCTCGCTCTAATGGAGAGACTGTAGAGTGTAATTGTGAATGGAGGCATTCAGCTGGAGACGGCGGGTAAATTGCAGCAGACAATGATGCACATCCAACACTTAGAAACAGAGAGGTAATTGCTCCTCAACAGACAGAGAGAGAGAGAGAGAGAGAGAGAGAGAGAGAGAGAGGGGGAGAGAGAGAGAGAAAGAAAGAAAAAGAGAGAGCAGGGTATCAGTAAAAGGGGGATGGAGTAAAAAGGCTTGAAGATTGAAAGAAGAAATGGTGATAGCGTGCAAGGAGTGTGTCTGGTGTGTGTGTTCATGAGGGAGAATGAAAGTGTGGGGGAGGGAGATGAGTATGGTGGGATTGGTTCTCTCCAACAGCCTTTGCAATAAATAAATAAATAAAAAAAATATGTAAAATGCTGAAAAAAAGAATACACCAAAGGCCAGTCTCAGATCAAACATAGACTCAGATTAAAGTCTCTTCTCAGATTAAACCTAGTCACAGATTAAAGCCTTGTCTCAAATGTAACCTAGTCTAAAACTAAAAGTTTGTCTCAGAATAAACCTAGTCTCAGATTCAAGCTTGGTCTAAGACTAAAGCCTTGTCAGGTCTAGTCTCTTTTTAAAGCTTCACCTCAGACTAAGCCAAGTATCAAACTAAAGCCTAGCCTCAGAAGAAAGCCTCTTCTCAGATTAAAGTCTAGTCTTAGACTAAGATCAAACCTAGTATCAGATTAGAGTATAATCTTAGATCAAATCCTAGTCTCAGATAAACTTTTCTTAGAGCCTAGCCTCAGACTAAAGGCTAGTTTCACATTAAAGCCTTGTCTCAGAATAAAGCCTCAGCTCAGATTAAAACCTCCTCTAAATTTAAAAACTAGTCTCAGATTAAAACTTTGTCTCAGAATATAAACTAATCTCAGATTGAAGTCTAGTTTCAATTTAAAGCCTAATCTCAGATTAAAGCATAGCCTTAGATTAAATGTCTTTAGAGCCCAGCCTAGATTAAAGGCTAGGCATAGCCTTAGATTAAATTTCTTTAGAGCGCAGCCTCAGATTAAAGGGTAGTCTCAGCCTAAAGCCTTGTCTTAAAATGAAACTTCATCTCAAATTAAAGCTTAGTCTTAGTTCAAAACCTAGTTTCAGATTAAAGACCAGTTTCAGATCAACGCCTAGTCTCACTCTAACAGCTAGTTTCAGATTAAAGCCTAGACTTAGATTAAGTTTCTCTAGAGCCAACCCTCAGACCAAAGTCTACTCTCAGAATAAAACCTTGTCTCAGATTAAAGCCTTGTCTCAGTTTAAAGCTTAGTCTCAGTTTAAAGCCTAGTTTCAGTTTAAAGCCTAGTCTCAGTTTAAAGCCTATACTCAGATTAAAGCCTAGTCTCACTCTAACAGCTAGTCTCAGATTAAAGCCTAGTCTCAAAATAAAGTGTAGTCTTAGATTAAAGGCTAGCTTCATTTCGAAGCCTAGTCTCAGATTAAAGCCTAGTTTCACATTAAAGCCTTGTCTCAGAATAAAGCCTCAGCTCAGATTAAGTTTTGTCACATATTGATGCTTAGTCTCAGATGTCAGGGCAGTGGCTGGATTCAGAGGTGTGAGACACACACGTGCACTGATGCGCGCTGTGCTAGTGTGAGTGTTTGAGGGACACACACTGTGAGGGAGTGATTGGGAGACAGAAGGACTCAGCAGTCAGACTGAAGTCAGGAAAGAGAGAGAGGCTGCTACAATAACACTAATATACTGAGATAAGTAGATGTCTAGAGTTATTATTGTCATTTTGTTATGTTATTTACTTACACAATTAATTACATAGTTGCATAATAATTTACATTAACATTTGATTACAGCCTGTAATGACAGGTTTCAGTGTGCTCTTCAGACGACAACAACTTTTCGCAAAACTCAAATAAAACATCTCCTCTTCTACTTACAAACATTAATAGAGGCATGACGTTATGGATTGAAGGTTTAAAACCTGCACTAGAATTTCTCCTCTTATTTCAAATTACAACATGCTTTCATTATCAATAGCCATAACTATGCATATCAGCTCCATCTAGTTTTGGGCCAGAAAGCTTTCAGAACATGGCTGTAGAAATATTTTTCCATTCTGCCACAAGAGCATTAGTGTGGTTGGGCACTGATGTTGTGTGAGAAGGCCTGGCTTATAGTAGGCATTCAGTTTATCCCAAAGGTGTCTAGTCAGGCTAGGGTCAGGGCTCTGTGCAGACCAGTCAGGTTCTTTCACTCCAACCTTGGCAAACCATTTCTTTATGGAGCCGGCTTTGTGCTTAGGGTGTTGTCATGCTGAAACAGGAAACAGCTTTCCTCAAACTTTCCTAAATCATAAACAGCCCCAGAATATTATTCTTCCTCCTGGCATCCACCAAACCCAGATTCAGCCATCAGACTGCAGAGAATGCATTTCCATTGCTCCAGAGTCTAATAGTGGTGTGCTTTACACCAGCTGATGCTTGCCATTGCACAGTCATCATTGCATGGCTGCTTGACCATGTAAACCCAATCCATGAAACTCCTGATAAACATTTCTTGTGCTGTTTCCAGAGGCAGTTGAAATTTGGTAATGAGTGTTGAAACTGAATGCTGTGTGCTTCAGCATGGTCTTGTTGTTTGGGCTTGTTTAGTATACCACTTTATGTCTGAGCTGTTGTTGCTCCTAGACATTTCTACATCATTTACAGTAAAGTAGAAGTACAGGGAAGTGACAGAGCAGCTTTATCTTGTTGGAAAGGTGGCATCCAGCACCATGTTGTTCACTGAGCTCTACATTACAACCCATCTTACCATCAGTTTTTTGTCCATGGAGATTATGTGGATGTACACTTGTTTTTATGTACCTGTTAGCAATGTGTCACTGATGTAGCTGAACCCCCTAAAGAGTGTTCACATTCTTTTGGACATGTAATGTATATGGATCATTCTAACAAAATGGTTCAAAGTCAGAGCTGAAAACCCATTTTGGACTTTTAACCGACTTGGCCTTTGAACTAAAATGCTTTTGCTGTAAATGAGCCTAGGTTTTTATTCTGTGGGACTGCAGTTTGAACTAATTAAGTAAAATGGTCCATATGTAACCTATGACAGTGCCGCATTGAAAGTCAATAAACTCTTCAATGTAATTAATTGCGGATTGATTCTGACATTGTATAAAATCAAACATGAGTGTGTATATGTTACCGTGGTTAGTTTTGTTGGGGTTGTAGGTGCCATAGAGTGTGAGTGTAATGTTCAGCACAGCTCCCGCTGCTTCCTCAGTGTTACTTCGTCTACAGCCAGGAACCATCCCTTTATTATCCTTTACCTGCACAACACACACACACAAACACACACTGTATATCATTATCATGCAGAGCTACTTGCAGTTAAGACTTGACTTCCTGCCATAGAGGACTGTGACCCTTACCAAAACCTACTTCAACACCCGGAATACACCCACATAAAAAAGGCATATTCTGCACTTTATCATATAAACATCATGCAGCACATATTACTATTTAACATTTTCTAACATGGAAACTTTTACCTTAATAGCAGCCTATGATTATCAAAAAACACCTGTGATGATAATGTTAATTTCTGCTAACGTGTATATGAGATTTTCTATTACGTGTTCGCAATAAGCTAAGAATTTTATTTCCTAACACTGTGTTCAGTTCCACACAGCTCGAATTTATACTCAGAATATTACTGGATTCGCCTGTTAGCTCATTAGCAGTCTGCCGAACTGCCTGTTAAACAAAATTAGGCAATTCAGTGTATTCATGCTTTTTTACTTCATAAACATGCGATTTGTGATGGCAAACATACATGTATTTGTGAAAATGAGCATATTTTCCTTTCCCTAGCTGGGTGAGACAAGAGTTTTCACCTTTTGAGGGAGATAAAGTTCCCTGTCTGATCCTCCTTCTGTCGTGCTGTGGCTGCATTTGTTGTGATTGAGTGCGTTTACATGCATTCAATAATCCAATTTCTGCAGTTATCTGATCATTTAAATGGTCATGTAAACAGCATACTCTGATTTCTTAGATCGGAGTAAGGTCTAGAAATCCGATTAAGAAATCCAATAAAGAGAGCTGGATTTTAGCTCAGTATTTAGATTTCTCAGTGCATGTATATTCTTACTCGGATTTCTTTTGGATTTCTCGGTCTGTGCATGTGCAAAAACACATGGAAATAAGTGAGCAGCGTTGCTGCGAGGTGGCAATGAAACACTTTTGGAGTGACGCTGAAACCGACTACATGCTGGACAAAATGAAAGATTTGGCATGAAGTTTCATTTTTACATTACGTTTATGTCATGTCTTCTGCTCTGAGTTTATTGGCCAGTTGCAAAGCAGAAATCTGATTACTGCCTGACTCATGTAGACCCGGAGTTTTTCCATTATCTGATTACCCAAGTGCATGTAAACTGTGTTGATCAGATTACTGACAAAATCTGATTTTCTGCCGTTATCGGATTATTAAGGGCATGTAAAACAAGCTCCGCTCAGAGAAAGGACTGTATCACGTGATTGTGGATTATAGAGTATATAGTGTAAAAGGAGCTAAAAGCAGTGCTGTTCTGTATCTCTAAAAACATTATTTCCACATAATGTGCTTGTTTTAACACTGTAGAATGGAGAGGGTTCTAGATGCACTTGTTTTAACAGTTCAGAATGGAAGTTCCAAATATGTTTGTTTTAACTGTGCTGAGCGAAGAGGGCTCTAGATTAGTTTATTTTGACAGTACAGGATGGAGTGCGTCCAAATGAGTTTTACAGTACAGAATTGAGCGGGTTCTAGATTTGCTTGTTTCATGGTGTAGAATGCATGTAGCTTGTTTTAGCAGCGCTGATTGCAGAGGGTTCTCGATCAGCTTATAAGGTCCCACAGCGGAGGGCAGCATTGATTTGTTGCTGGTAAATAAGCTGCTGGACACAAGAATGAGATTGCAGAATGAACTAAATGTACTTGTTTAAATGGTGTAGAATGAATAGGGTTCTAGATGTGCTTAGGTCTAAAGCGCAGAATGAAGAGGGTTTTAGATGTACTTGATTTAACATGAAAAAAGGAATAGGATTCTAGATGTACTTGCTTTAACGGTGCACAATGAGGAATGGTTTGGATGTTCTTATTTTAATGGTGCAGAATGAAGAGGGTTCTAGATGTGCTCTTAAACACTGCAGATTGAAGAAGGTTCTAGATATACTTGATTTAACACTGCAGATAGGAATTGTTTAACAACTGCACGTTTTAAAAACAGAGAACAGAACACAGAACAACAGAACAAGTGTGCTTGTTTTAACAATGCAGAAAGAAGAAGGTTCTGGAGAGTAGAATAAAGAGGGTTCTAGATATGCTTAATCGAGAGGGTTCTAGATGTGCCTGTTTAAACAGTGCAGAGTGAAGAGCATTCTAGATGTGCTTGTTCAATTGAGTAGAGTGAAGAGGGTTCTAGATGTGCTTGTTTTAACAGTACAGAATGAAGAACATTCTAGATGTGCTCATTTTATGGTGTAGAATGAAGAGGGATCTAAATGTGCTTGTTTTAACAGTGCAGAATGAAGAGGGTTCTCGGTCAGAGTATAATGTCCCACAGCGGAGGGCAGCATCGATTTGTTGTTGGTAAATAAACTGCTGGACACCACCAGCGGTGGATCAATACTGTTTGTAGCATCACCAGGAGAGTCTTCTCTCTCTCTTCAGAAACTATCCTCACTTCCTGCAGAGTCAATAGCTTCCCTTAACAACACATATCTACAAAATTAAATTCTGCCTTCATTGCACCCATTTTCCTCTGCACTTCTAGTTAACACTTACATCCCAACACAGCTATGGACCTGCACATGCTCTCTCTGTAATGGGATTTTAATATGAAATATATAATAGGGAATATCCTGCTTTACCTCAATATTCAGGACAAACTAACAAAAAAAGCAACAGAAAATTCAGAAACAAAACAGCAAACCAAAAGTCCCTCAGTGGAAACCATAATGAAAATTAATACACTACACCACATATTAATATGTGCTCTCAAATATTTATTATCAACTTCATAAAAGAAATCCAGTAGGAACTGCTCTTCATCCATGACTTCCTTTAATTGCATGTAAGTATTTGTCTCTAGAGGTGGAGGTAGAAATATGCTATATTTTAGCAGGGTGGCAAACCAAGACATGTAGACCAGGAAATAACAACTTTCAGAGAAGGACAAAGAAAATTACACCCAGGGCATGCAATAAACAGAAAAGGACAGGGGGTAGATGTGTTATTCAGAGAGTGAGAGAGAGAGAGAGAGAGAGAGAGAGATTATGAGGGATGGATGTCTCTACACAGGGTGTGAAAAAGATTAGAGCAGGAGGAGATAGCAGGAGAGAGAGAGTGGAAAGGAGAGTGGGCAAGATGGAGAGAGATATTATGGGGTGGAGAGAGAGAGAGAAAGAGAAGGATGTTGGTGGGGCAAACAGAAAGAATCAGACTGCATGACAGTGAGCAAGGGGGAGGGGAGAAGACAGACAGAGAGAAAGAAGAGAGCAAGAAAGAGAAGGAGAGAAACAGAGAGAGAGACTTGCGGGTCTGTGCCAGTGGAGCTCATGCTGAGTGTACATATGTAGAGCAGCAGGAGAGAGTATGTTGCTGGCTGCAGGCCAAAATCCCTACATCAATCATTCACAACACAACTATTCTAAACTCCAGTACACCACACTACACCAAAACACCTCAATAATAATAAACCTTGTGTATTTTATATCTATAATAATAAAAATGCTAATAATAATTTACTGAGTGCAATTCATACAAGTAGGAGCTCTAAGTCCAACACACAACCACAATGCAGTACGTACTACCCCCACTATTATAACACAAAATATCCACTATACGCAAATACCTCTGACTATACCTCAATACAGCGCACTATGCTACTACACCCCGCAAAGCCCCTTCCAATCCACTATACCCGTAATACACCCCATCATATCTCAAAACACCCCATAGTACCTAATTATAATGAACTGACTGACTTCACTAAAAATGGTAACAAATGACGCTTCTGTTCCCTAACTGGATATTTGAGTGTTTGAAACACAGTGTTGGTCACATGAAAAATAAGGTGGATACATGCCAGTATTCAATACTGTTACCCTTCTAAACCTTGTGACACCCCATTATACCACTATATATCATACTATAGCCAATACACCCCATTATCCCACAGTATACCCCGCTATATCCCACTGTATTCTGTTATACCCTGCTATACTCCAATACACCTTACGATACTTTATTACACCCTGCTATACAATACACACCACTATACCTGTATATCCCCCTACTACACCCCATTATACTCCACTGTACCCTATTATACTGAATTACACCTCACTATACCCCATCAGACCCCCTCTTCCCAAGTCTTTTTTTGAAGTATACTGCCTGTGTTTTGTGAAGTCTAATTCTTGTGTGCTTTACAGTTTCCTGCTTTACCTCAATATTCCATAAATACACTCCACTATGCTCTAGTACATCTTACCATGGTCCTCTCTGCAAGAAGCAGACACACACACGTACCCATGCATATGCCTACAAATTGTACCACTCACTCTCAGTTCTGAAATAAAAAAAGCAACCAGAAGTATCCATACTTGATCTCTCCAAATTCATTAACCATGCAAATATATGCAGATATATGCACCTATAGAAATCTACCTTTGGGCCAGTGTGTTTCTGGAGATGTTGCTGTTCATATCAGAGTGTACGAGTAGGTCAAAATGAGCAGCACATGGAGAAATATATATATCTCTGTTGTCGGAAGAAAAACTTGCAGCTCCATTTTTGACGTTTTCAGTTTTTGACATAATTTGAAAATACCTGTTACCCTTTACATTATATGTAAATTTCATGATGAACAGACTAAAAGAAATGACCCAAAATGACTCGGAAAAAAGTCTGGTTCCACTGACTTACATTAAAAATAAAGTATGTTTTTCTTTCTCCTGTAAAGTTACCATTTTGGAGATGCGAGGCTTTCTTCCGCTAACAACAGCGATATATACATATATAATGTCAACGTGTTGCTCGGACCTTGTTCTGACCTAATAATAATAATAATAATAATAATAATAATAATAATAATAATAATGTACTTTTTCAATTTAATCTCTCCACCATGAATGGCCTTATCTAATCACAGATATTGCTTCACTTGCCTCACAATTCAATGAGCTCTTCTCATATTCACACTAAAAAATGATCATTATAGGCTTCTAACAGTAGTCATTAACATCTATGGTTTTTCACTGTCATACACCCTAACAGTAGTTGCTGGTTTTCACTGGTAACAGTGACTGATTTTCATACATTTTTTTCCCACTGTTACTCAGATTAGCCTCTACTAGTACTCATTGGTCATCATTGCTTGATCTGATAACTTATGTCCACTTATGTCCTATATTTTTGTTTGCTGTCCGGTGTTCTCCAGAAAAGTATTGGTTCCTCTCAAGGTTTCTTCCTCTTGCTCATAAGGAGTTTTTGCTTGCCACCGTCGCCCTTGGTTTGGTCACTTGGCCTTGGACACAGATTTCCTGTAAATCTGCTTTGCGACAACGGCTGTTGTAAAAAGCGCTATACAAATAAATACTGACCTTTCACTCAAGTATCAGCTCTAAGTCAAATATGCAACCACAGTGAAGTACACCTACTACTAGTAGGGAGATTCCCATTGCATTTCTCTCTCTCTCTCTCTCTCTCTTTTCAAGATGTTTGTATTTTTGTATTGTGTCATTTTACAATTGTTGGTGTTTTGAAAGTGGTCAGTAAACATAACCATCGTTAAAGGGGAATTCCACAGATTTGTCAAAATTCCTGCATAAGTCAATAGTTGACATATAAACAAAGTCATCCAGAATGGTTTGATGTGAAATGTTTACTTATACAAAAATTTGCTGTGGTGATATGAACAAGAGGTCTTCAATGCAAATACAGTGTTACGGTACAGCAAATTTTATTTACTACCCAAAACCCCCAGTAAACCTACACGTGTCTTGTTATATGTAATGCTAATGATAGTAAAATGGTGGCAAAGTTTTCTTTGGGTACTATTTTGCCTTACAATTCCCTGCATGTATCTCTCTGCCATGAAAGGCTTTAAAAAATACATTTTAGGACAAAAGCTTACCTCAAAAATTGTTGTAAAATAATGCCTCATTCATCAGGTAGCGTATCCATGTCATATAATAAAATTCTGCAAGGGATGCAAACAACTTATATTCGGTATGTTTCCCCAGAATTGAGCATTTTACATCAAACCACTCTGAAAGACTTTGAAAACATCTCAACCATTTAATTATGCAGAAAAACAAATCGGCAGGATTCCCCTTTAAGGCAGATCAGTGTAACTCTACGTCTACATCTCCTGCTATACACACAATATACCAGCACTTACCATTCTGCTTTTGGATTCGTTACATTTGCCATATTTACTTTTATCTATAGTAGACATATGACAGTTATCATTTTATTGATATACTGTGCACTGTAGTATAAAAGCAAAAGAAAATCATATCTAATCATATCTAATTACTGTAAAATGATTTCAATGTGTTTTTTTATTGTATGTTTGGATATACCAATAACATAAAAGAACATTTTAACATTATGTACTGTATGTAAGACTGTCCCAAATAACTTATACGTAATCCATCTCTGTGAGTCCATGTAAGCAGGTTTGGGTCAGATCACTAAGTCACATTATGGATCAGATTTGGGCATCAATTCCACACCCATGCAGACCTCTGTCTCTGCTAATCATGTCTGAGGCAGCTTTGTGTTTTTATTTTTCTTTAAAGTCTGCATACAGGAAACGGATATTGTTTTTGAGCATTTGTGTCTAGTATTGGGTGTGTGTTAATGATTACACTGTGTGTGTGTTTTAAAGGCAGTATTATATGTGGTGTGTTAATGACTGTGCTGTTTGTGCTGTTACAGATGCTGTGTAATTGGCCACAAAGGAGACAGTAAATCAGTAGGAGATGGTATATATGTGTGTATATGTGTCTTCAAAGCCAACTTACAGTCATTCTGTTCTCATCTCTCTGTGTCCTTTTCACTTTGTCACACACATGTACACACAGAATCTACGGTACAATCTACTGATTAATATTTGAATTTAAGATACTGTAATCATTTTTAAAATAAGAATAAAAACTGACAGAACTTCATTCAACCTTAAACATTTAAAAACATATATAATTACTGTTCACTATTACATAAATATATATATATATATATATATATATATATATATATATATGTGTGTGTGTGTGTGTGTTCGTGCACGTGTGTGGTCAGTGAGCATACGGTCAGTCTCCATGTTCCTTGTGGATGTTCCCCCCAGTTCTGTACGGTCATCAGTGTCCACCTCTTGAGTCCGGCTTCCGACCTGTCATTTCTCCGCGTGTCCAGCAGTACCGAACGCGTTTGGACTGGAGACACCAGCTCCACACTCAAATCACCACGACACACACTGCTGATGTCCACTGTCACCTGTCGAGGAGTATGTGGTAATGTGTGTATGTGTGTGTGTCAGAGAAAACAGCAGTTAGCTCAGCAGTGTGTAGGTGTAGAGTAACAATAAAATATTCTAGTAACAATATTCATCTTCAAAGAGAGCTATGTGAAATGTTCTATCATCCTGTATGTCACTTTGCATTTTATCATACCTAAAACCTAAAAGCACAAACTGCCCTTTGCACACTTCTAAAATGAAATGGCTCTTTGTTTGGAATTCCATTTCTAGGAATAGATCTTTTAATCAGTATAGTTGGTTCGTTGAACTTCATAAAATGTTCTTCACACTCTTTTAAAGAACGATTTTTGTAAAAATCATCCATTGGAAGATTCATAGTTGACCCAAAAGTGGTTCTTGCAAAGCTTCAAACTTCAAAGAACCCTTTTTGGTACCTTTATTTTTAGAGTGGACATTTCATGATGAATGGATCTATTATGGAATAAAATTTAATATAGAGACCCAAATCCAATAAAGTTTGTACAGTAGGAAAAATGTAAATAAAACAGACAGCAATGACTTGCAAATCATTTTGACTTGTATTTACTTAAAAAACAGTGCAAGATATTTAATGTTTTAACTAAATGAATAAATAGCTATGAAAATGTGCAGAAATGTACCTTTCCAGGCTGTGAAGGGGATGTTGGCACTTTTCATACCCTTCTCAAGGAACTGAACTGTCAATAGGCATGGTTGATGTTGAACTGACACTGAAGTTGGCTTCCTATTCACCAGCTTTTTCAATGAATGTTCCGTTCCACCTTAAAACCTACAACTTGTACAGGTGCCAGAATGTAACTGCAGCACCATTTAATGTGGAACAGAAAATTTGCAAAACAAGCTGTGAATCAGAAGCCAATTTTAGCTCCCACTTCTTTCACTGAATCCCAGACAACTTTAATTTAAAATTGCTTTGCTCTGCACATTTCACTTCAGACAGTTTCTCAAGCCTTGGACAATTTCGAGCAGGCTTCACTCAGTGTTTGACACTAAGAGAGGGGCAGTTCCAACTTTATTAGCATCATAACCCCAACCGGAACTTGTACATAGCTTGCCATGCTGTGTGATTTTATCCACTGTTTGACAGCTGAAACCAGATCATCTTAAATTGACAATTTCATAGTGAGCTAACAACTTTAATTTACTTTACTTTACTTACTTCGCCAGTAAAGCAGCTATCTTTTCAGAGGTCTGTGGTTTGTTTATATTTTGATTTGTCACAAACTTGTCATTTCCACTGTAGACATCCTGCAGGCCTTACGATATGATGCGATATTGCATTTAAATGCTCACTTGCTGTTAGGACATGGTGTAATTTTGTGTTACAGCTGCTCATAATCCTGATGCTCTGATGATCTTTCCTAAACATCAGCTGTCCGAACATAATTTATGTCATCTTCATTGGGGTTAATGTTTTGCTTGTCAAGAATGGAATCATGCTTTATAGGGATGTGTTGCACTGGTTGTTGGGTTTATGTTAACCTGTGCTCTCATTAATGCATAATCTTTCTACTGTTTTGTCTCCCAGTCTTATATTGCCCCATCCCAACTTTTTTGGAATGTGTTGTAGGTATTAAAGTCAGAATTAGCATGTATTTGGAGAAATCAATAAAGTTGTTAAATTAAATTATTTACAGTTTCCAAATCACTGCTTTCTGTTTTTGTCATCTCAACTTGTTAAAATATCACTGCTGTTGTATGAAACCTTTGCATCTCCATTTTTGCCATTTTCAGTTTTTGACATAATTTGAAAATGTCTGTTGGCCTTTACATTGTGTGTAAATTTCATGAAGCATGGACCAAAAGAACTGACCCAAAATGACTTGAAAAAAATTCTGGTTCCATTGACTTACATTAAAAGTAAAGTAGGTTTTTTCCTTTTCTCTTTAAAGACAAGGTTTTTTCTGACAACAGCGATATATATATAAAATTATAAAAATATAAAAATGTATAATATATATATATATATACATTTAAGACATTTTGTGTTAAAGTACAGATTCTTAACTTTTAATTCACGCCACATTCGTGTTTGTAAATAGAAGAGGAGGTAAAACAAATGCAAAAATGTAGACAGGCCTGTTGACATAGAATGTAAATTGATTGTACACCTAATTCATTATTTAACTGTGTATGTAATTTTATAAGGTTTATACATTTATGAGGTTATTAAGTTATAAATAATAATACATTATAATTATAGAACGTAATTACGAAGTTGATCAAAATGGCAATAATAACTAAATGTTAAAGAAGAGCACAAAAGGAAATTTGGTGTGTGTGCCGTAAATATGTATGTGGGTGTATGTGTGGGTGCTGAATTGTGTGTGTGTATGTATGTATGTGTGTGTGTGTGTGTGTTAAGTGTAGGAGGATTATTGACAAGACCTTAGGCCTCATTTAGCACAAACAGTCTGGCCAAATCTTTATACACTTATGAAAAATGTGCACATACTTGGCACACACACCTATAAGTAATTACTGACAACATTCACCAGCAACATTATCTGCATCAAATTATTGCACCAGAATAAACTATACATGGCTTAAAAGTGCCTTGAATGAGGTTTTGAGTAGTTGAGTAGAAACAGTAGTTTCACACTATTCCACACAAAACTAACTCAAATGAGAAATCCTACAGATAGCATAATCAATAAGGCCAAACGTATGTGGACACCTGAGCATCACAACCTAAATAAGCTTGACATCCCATTCCACAACCATGGACATTAATCTGGAGTTGCCCTCCTTTTGCGGCTATAATAGCCTCCACTCTTCCAGGAAGGTTTTCAACAAGATTTTGGAGTGTGTCTGTGGGAATGTGTGCCTATTCAGTCAAAAGAGCATTTGTGAGATCTGGCACTGATGTTGGTCAAGAAGGCCTGGCTTGCAATTAATGTTCCAGTTCATCTCAAAGGTGTTCAGTGGGGTTGGGGTCAGTGCTCTGTGCAGGCCAATGGAGTTCTTCCACATCATCTTGTCATACTTTGCATCTGCCAAACCCAGATCTGTTCACTGCCAGACAGTGAAGCGTGAATCATCAATCGAGAGAACATGTTCCCACTGAGTCTACCACTCCAGCTGGTGCTTGGCATTGCACATAGCGATCTTAGATTTGTGTGTAGCTTCTCGGCCATAGAAACTCATTTAATGAAATTCCCTTCACACTTGTGCTGATGTTGTTTCCAGAAAGAGTTCGGAACTCTGCAGTGAGAGATACAATGGAGGATAGGCGATTTTTATGTGCTACACACTTCAGGACTCTTCCCCAGTCTGAGTTTAAATGATCTACTGCTTTGTGACTGAACTGTTGTTGCTCCTAGATTCTTCCATTGCACAATGATAGTACTTACAGTTGACTAAGGCAGATCTAGCAGGGCAGAAATTTCACAAACTAACTTGTGGCAAAGGTAGAATCCTATGACAGTGCCACATTTAAAGTCACTGAGCTCTTCAGTATGACCTATTCTACTGCCAGTGTTTGTCTATGATAACATAGCTGCATGCTCATTTTTATACACCTATTAGCCATAAATATGGCTGAAACACTTGAACTCAATGATAAGGAGGAGTGTCCACATACTTTTAGCCATATAGTGTACATAGATTAAAAGCTGACTGTAGAGTGTTTTAATTCGGTATGCTGAAGAAAAACAAACTATTTTTTATAATATCATTTTTAAACAACGAAATTTAATATAAAGAATTGTCATTAACTTGGCCCAAAATTGCATTCTTTTGTAGCTACTGTTGCAAAGTTGGACAAGCTTAAGAGACAGCTAGCAAAAATCCCATGTCACTTAATGAGGAACTGCAGCAATCTCCTTTAGTAGTTACTTTATAGGGCAAGTTGGCATTACGTCACAACAACAAAGAACTTACTTCTGGATGGATAATGCTGGCAGGACTTTGTACCAATCCTCATTATTAATTGATTTTATTTATAAATTATTTATCAACAAATTAATTGATTTTATTTATAAATTAATTGAGTTATTTAACCAAAATATTGGAGAATTTTTTTTTTTTTTGCATCTTTGTTCTTGTGATGAAACATCTAAATACAGAGATAGCATGTACCTCTACATATTTGTTATTAAATACTGGCAAACTTTTTCACTGCAGCAAAATCACACTAAAGCAAAGTGGCTCCAAAGCATGGCAGCATTTATTTGCAGTTTCATGCAATGAAATTAAATTATAAAATAAGGAGAACTGGGGGAGCCATGACAGTTTGGTAACTGAAACTCTGCAGTGTGTAGTTTTTATAGTCTGACAGTGTGATGACTGTAGAGTGTTTTTAATTCGGTATGTATCTGCAGTATGTGTAGTTTTTACAAGAGTGAATGGTCTTCTGTAATTGGCTCAACCTGGAGCTCCCTCATTAATAGTATAATAGGAATAAAAAACTTTCTAAAAGAAATGGCTGTGCAGTGTTGTTATTGTTGTTGAGTGTGTCTTGTGAGGTCACTAATGTGAAAATCCAGGCTATGACTTTTCACTCTGGGTTATCTGTGTGCATTTGGGGAAATAATATAGGTACTTTACACTGAACCTATCAATCAATCAAATCAATCCTGCACATTACTTTACACTTGGAGAACTAATGCAGCAAGAATACAGTTAAAGCCATGTTTTAAATTATAGACCTATTAATTGCTGAATGTAATTTTACAGGCAATTAATATTAAAGATTGAAGAGTGTATTTGTAAATGCTGAAATTATTTAATATGTTTTATTTCAAAAAACACTGTTTAAAATAAATGTATTTAGCTTCTTAGATGATGGATATATTACTAAAGCTCCCAGACTGCACTAAAATTATTGTCCTATTTTCAATTTGAAAATAATTGAAATGAAAAGTATCTACAGACATGTATATACATACACAAACACACACACACACACACACACACACACACACACACACACACACACTCAAAAAATGAACTAAGGAGGTCATTTATTAAAATTGCTATTGCATTTTATGTTTAAAATCCATATATGCTGATGGTATTCCATCTGAATGCAAATGTGTGGCATGTGTGGATGTTTGATGTTTTTAATGTATTGTCACACACCTGCACATGTTCCAATATGTTTATCTCATTGTGCTGCCCCTTGCAGGCCTCCGACCGAATAGCCACGCTGACCTTTCCTCCAGACGGAAGGACACTGAAGAGGAGTTTAAACACTTCATCGTACACATATTCCTTCTGCCATTCTAATACACACACATTCATCTATTTTTCCGAAACCTACCGTACAGGTTGAAGGGCCACACTCTCCTCACACTTCCTCTGATCCTCTACTGACTGAAACTGCACAGCCTTCTGCACCATCAGAGCAGCATCCAGAAGACCAAATCCATACCTAGAAAGAGAGAGAGAGAGAGAGAGAGAGAGAGAGAGAGAGAGAGAGAGAGAGAGAGAGAGAGAGAGAGAGAGAGACAGAGGTTGGTCAAATTTGTGTCTTGCTTATGTTTTTTGGGCAGTGTATAAAATACAGTGATCTAAAAATGGACAACAATTCAGGTAAAGTTTAGGTTTCCCATCACTGGGAAGTTGCAAGTTTGATGCTGGGCAATGCCACAGCCATATGTGGTCAGGAATCCTAAAGAGTCTAATTGGCCTCACTCTCTTTGGGTGGATAGGATGGTGCGTAAGATTCTCCCTGCTTCATTCAGCATGATGCTAGCCATATCAGATGTCTGCTAGCCAACATAAGAAAATTAGCAGTTAAAAAGGGGCAACCTCAATGTAAATTCAACTTAACTTCATTTTTAAAATTACTGTAACCACTCCCACCAAGAGGGACGGTGCAATCATGTTTAAGAGGGAACAAAATGTTGTGTTAAGAGTTTTCTCTTTTCCAGCCAAACTAGAGGCACTTAACATGGGTTTGAACCCTACTGTGGGGATAAGCGCACCTGAGACGGATCAGTTTGAGCTGAAATCTCCCCAGGTGGTCAGAACTACACTAGGGGCGAAGCTCAAGAGCAGTAAATCTCATGGCATCCAAGTTAACCCATATGCTCTATTCCCATGATGAGACTGATCCCAAAAAGAAAAAAATAGACGCAGATGCTGACAGACGCTGAATTTCCAAAGAGGTTTCACTGTAGTTCTATAAGTCACTCAGTACTTAAGTAGTTTTTTGACCCATGACTTTTGTACATCTACTTGAGTGTTTTTTGAGTTTTTTTACTTGAATGATTATTATAGCCATGTATTAATACTTTTACTTGAGTACCGGTTTAAGGAACTCTACACACCTCTGGAAGCAACTACATACTCCATTTCAGCTGACTGACTACATTTGATGAAAGGACTAAATTTGTAAAATTAGATTTTTGGCTGAACTATTGCTTTATGTCTGTGTTACATTCACAATATCTTTCAGATCTGTCCATACCTCCATAGAGGTGCGTGTGTCTGTGTGTGTCTATGTGTGTGATGACAGGTCTCTTGAATGATACTCTGCATTTCCGTATGTAGAGGCACTAAGTTGTGGGCTGAGATGATGATGCTCCTCCGCCACAATCACTCCCTATTCTCACTTACAGCAGTAATTACACACAGAACTGATTTACACACCAGCCGAATCAGACTCTATTATTCACTCAAAGCTAAGGAGTTACACACACACCAACATGGAGTCATGACTCTGGCTAGAAAACATACACACACACACACATACTGAGGTAAGGTGTTAAGTGCATGCCAGAGACTGCTGTGTGAATGAGTTGTGATTAGGCTGAAATAAGACCCCTTGTGGCTTCCTAGTAGAAACAGATCAAACAACACCTAAAATGCAGCCTGTGAGACACTCACACACTGGATTGATCTAGAAACACTCATTCGTTCATTTCTGAATCAGTGTTCAGAATCCATGCTCCTTGATCATTGTTTCAAGATCAGTGCTCCCAGATCAGTGTTCCTGGATCAGCATTTCTGGATCAGTGTTCCTAGATCAGCACTGGAACAGTGTTTCTAGACCAGTGTTGCTATATCAAAGTCCTGAATCATTATTCACAGATCACAGTCCCTGTATCACTGTTCTTGCATCACTGTTTCTCAATTGTTTACCCTGGAACTGCATTTCTGGATCCTGGTTCACTATTCCCAGTTTAGTGATCCTGGACCAATGTTACTGGATCAGAGTACTAGAACATTGCTTCTGGACCACAGTTCCTGAATCTGTGTTCTTGGGTCAATGTTCCCAGTTTAGTATTTATGGATAAGTAGTTAAGGACCAGTGTTCCTAGATGATCAATGTTTTGGGATCAGTGTTTCTGGATTAGTGCTCCTGGTCAGTGCCCCTACATCACTGTTCCTTGATCAGTGTTGCATGATCAGAGTCCTGGATCAGTGTTCCTGCATTGATGCTCCTTGATCAGGGTTTCTGGGTCCGAGACCTGGATCAGTATTTATGGATTAGTGTTGCTGGATCAGATTTCTCTGACATTTTTTTTATTTCTAGCATTCTAACTTATTTCCTCTGGAAGATCAAAAGCTTTAAAGTGACAAAACTGCAGGAAAAGATTAGACAATTCATCAAGTGAAAAAATCAAAAATAGTGCTGTAAATGATGTAAGTCCACATAGAAGTCAAAAAATGAAAGGAAAAGAAAATGTAACGATACAATTAAAACTTTCAATAAGCAACATAGCAGCCCACCAGTCACATGGTGCGCCCTGGCTTAAAACACATGCACACAAAAACACAAAAAGAGGGGGAGAAAGAGAGGGAGTATGTGAGTGTGAAAGAGAGGGTGTGAGAGTATGTGAGAGTGTGTGTGAGAGTTGGAGTGAGGGAGTGACAGGCCCAGTGCTGTATTATCTAGCCTTCAGTCTGTAGCTGCATATATCACAACTGCAGTCTCAAATTCTCTTTTCTGACCAAAAACATCCAAAAAAAAATCCTTTAATTTCTCCCTCTCTTCTTTGTCTCTGTCTCGCCATCTCCCTCCCTTGTTCTCAGCAGGTCTTTTTCTATGGGCAGACCCTTCTCCCTCTCTGACCTCCCCCGGACCACATTCAGGAGAGTCATACACGCCATCTGCTTGTGGAGGGGGGTACTGGTACGTGTGTGTGTGCAGGGGGGTAATTTCTACCATCGGGTGGTCAAGCAGTGATACGCTACAGTTCAAATGTTGAATCAATGATTTCAGTAATATAAAACCAATCAGATTGTATATAAATAAATTAAATGATTAACATGAGGCTGCTACTTTACAACTTCAACAAATTTTTAGGAATCTGGAAAAACAATAAATACATTTTTGGTTCAGAATGATGAACAGAATTCTAGATGATTCTAAAACTGCTATTAAGGAAGTTTTGAGAAAGAATAAAGTTACAATAAAATGAATATCCAGAATAATGGTATAATCAAATTAGTATCTAGTAAAATGTTATAATAAAGTTAACCAGAATATAGGTATAATAAAATTAATATCCAGAATAACGATATAAGAAAATTTAAATTAAGTTAAAATTGATCTGAATAGAGCTGCCTATTTGAGGACCAGTGTTAATGTAATCCAAACATCTATATGCATACATTTTATATGTAGTCTTTAATAAACATTCCTAAGCTAGGAATTGTTTACATAATGTTAGCAAACGAGTTAGCTTGTACAATTTCTGTAAAATTAAAGGCTAAGTAATAACAATCACTACCACAAGTGGTGTAAATTATGTAAAAAAAAAGGCTATTTTATGTATTGACCATGAATGGATGCTAATGAATGCTGTTTGATGTTCTAATAAGTTACATTTTAGTTAGAGTTTTGATTATCTCAGTATACTCCAACAAGATTGACTGCTTCTTGTTTTCTGACCAAAAGCCAAAACAAACAAACAAACAAACAAACAAAAACAGCACAACGTCAACACCTCAAAATAAAACCAAAACATACCTTTATCTTTAGTTTTTTTTTACTCATCTTCTCCTTTCATCATCTTTCCGCTCATTACAGCATCTTATTAGACAACATCATGATAAGTTACAATAATTACCAAAAAGTTGTCAAGGAGCACCTGGTGACTACACAGCCCTAAGTAGCTGCTTATGTTGCTTATTAGGTAGGGCGTTTTCTGGTCCTTTTCTAGTGTATATGTTTGTTTATTGAAGTCATTTATGGACTAATATATCATAATCTAACATATAGGAGTGTTTATTGAGGATATTTATCAACTAATATTTCCTGTTCTAGTGTATAAGAAATTTTATAGAGGTTGTTTATGGACTAATATCACAGGCTGTAGCATATTGGAATGTTTAGTGAGGTTGCTAATGGACTAATATCTCTTATTCTAGCATGTAAGAGTGTTTATTCATGGACTAATATCTCCTATTCTAGCCTTGAGAGTGTTTATTGAAGTAGTTCATGGACTAATATTTCCTATTATAGCATACAGGAGTGTTTACTGAGGTTGTTCATGGACTAATATCTCCTATTATAGCATATAGGAGTGTCTATTGAGGTTGTTTTTGGACCAATATCACCTGTTCTAGTGTATAGGACTGTTTATTAAGGTTAATTATGGACTACTATCTCCTATACAAGCATATATGCGTGTTCATTCAGATTATTTATGGACTGATACCTCCCATTCTAGCATTGATAGTGTTGACTGAGGTTGTTTATAGACTAATATATCCTGTTCTATCTTACAGGAATGTTTACTGGGGTTGTTTATCAACTATCTGTTGTTCTAGGACAGCATAGGTGTATTTATTAAGGTTGTCTTCTAATATCTCTTATTATAGCAAACAGGAATGTTTAGTGAGGTTGTTCATGGACTAATATCTCCTAGTATAGCATACAGGAGTGTTTATTGAGGTTGTTCATTGACTAATATTTCTTAATATAGTACACAGGGCTGTTTACTGAGGTTTTATATGGACCAAACGTTCCTTTTCTAGTGTATAACAGTGTTGACTAAGCATGTTTATGGACTAATATCTCCTATTTTTTTTAAAGTGGGCATGTAAGGATTAAAAATAATTAAATAAGTCTAGCATGTAATCTGCCCTGCAGTTTCTGCTAAATACACAACACATTACAGGGCAAAAGCCTCTGACTGATTTGTACAAAATAAACCTTACAGTTCCCAATCAGGTCCTTTTTCTTACGCCCTCAGAACCTGACTATCACTGTCCCTGGTGTTGGCTCCAGCAATAACAGTATGAAATCTCCATACTTCAATCTTAAGCCCTATGTCAGAAGCACACCTAATTAGGCATATTAAGTCATTAAGAAAAGAGGGTCTTAATTAAACGCATACAGACACACATACACTGAGGCCTCGGAGGCTTTGAGACAGTATTCTTGGTTAAATTAATTCTTAAACATGGGCCTTTAAATAAGCAGATGTATTTATATCAGATCTTTATTCTTTTCCAGACTGTTATACATAACTATATGTCAATATAAAGTGCTTTATACATGTAGTTGCCATCATAATCACCGCGTTAATCAGTCTGCAAGATCTCTAAATATGGTAAGTCTCTAAACGTCTTGGTTCCAGTTTCTTAGACTATCCATGAACTTCAGTGTGTCTGCTACATATATTATAACACTGCTTCACAATTTTATGAAATGTCATGAAGTTGCAATTACAAAACTCTGCAGAGGGTTTTTAATTTCAAACAACACATACAGGAAGTGGAGACATGTGGTGATCGGTCTTCCTGTGTCTATGCACTCAACAAGAGAGAGAGAGAAATAAGGAAGACAGAGAACGGAGAGAAGAGAGAAAGGTAGATTAAACTAGCTAACGTAAAGTTAGATAGACTTTACAGTTTAAAAGAATGTTCCCAATGTAACGTTGTGTTCTATTGATGTTCATGACCAACTGTTGTTATTATTGTTATTAATAATATATCATGAAATAACAGTCCAGCTAATCTAATATTAATGTTAACAAACTCAGTGAATCATAATACCAGTAATTTTACTTCAACCAACATCAGTAAATTATTAAAGTTTTCCTATGAGATAGCTTTGGAGCTGTTTTGAAGATAAAACTCTAAGACAGACTAGAATCTTTGCCACTGAGATGAATCTATAAGTCGTGGGTCAAAGAGGCCATATATATAAATAGATGTTAATATTAATTAATATGTTCAAAAGTTCATTTTGCAGTATTGTGTCACTTTATTAAACTCTTGTGTTTCTTATTTCCTAATTTCAGTACCTTTTGAAATGGGGGGTTGGGGTTATCGATGAACTGTGATAGTGGGGGAGGGGGGGGTTGGAAAAAAATCCTCGAAGAAACACTGCAATTTAATCAGGCTACTGTATATACCGATTCACAGTGAATTCACTTTACACTGCCATGTAAACCATACCGTACCTGAGTATTGGTGCTGAATTTGGTTACCCTTCTTGCCGGGGTACTGAGCATACTGAGCCAGAAAGTATATGTAGGGCTATAAATAGTGAACACCATTGACTGGACAAATACATTCATCATAGAATCATCACACAATGTCACTTGAGTCAGACAGCTAACATTTATGACAACTAGCTACACGTCTGTGACTCTCACACAAAACAACTGCAGAGTAAACAATTTTTGTGTTTTTACTCTTAACAGCATCATGTGACCACCAGAGACCCCTGCCTACTTTCACTTTTCTGTTATTCTGTTATGTGATGGTAAATGAACATAGGCACTCGACCAAGGTGCGGATAGCACTGAGTTCCGCTTAGTAACCCTACTGTGCTGTACTGCACTGCCCAGTGGATAAACACCTTATATGTGTGTACGTTGGCTGCTGAAGTACTGAGTGTATCAGCCTGTTCTGAAATCATTCTCCACTGCCAGCGATACTGAGATATATTTGGAAAATGCAGAATTTTGACAAAACCACCCAGCACTAACTCTAATTCTGATAAGAGAATTTTGGGTCCTGTAGGGTGTCATCTATTAGAAAGATCAGAGTTTTTTCTGGCCTGGTAAGACCCTTACTGGGTCATTTTTCAGGACATGTGTGTTTCTGCGTGTGCAACTTTAGGGTATGCACACTCTGTGGCAGCTAATTGTGGAGCCATAAATTAATCAGAGAAAAGCAGCAGAAGGACAGTTTATTTACGAATTTCTTGGATTTCTCTTGCCCCCCAGCAAAACATTAAAATTGCTGCTTAACATGAATTATGCATTAGAGGGGACTGTGTGTGTGTGTGTGTGTGTGTGTGTGTGGTTCAGAACTCCTACAGAGACAGCTCCACCCCCCCGCAGGAAGTTGCATCGCTCCACTTCCTCTCCCCCTCTGGGCATGCGAGCGTGTCACATTCTCATACACACACGCTCAGCACACTTTATCAGCTAGCCTGCCAATCAAACATACACACACACACACACACACACACACACACACATACACATAAACACCTTGGTCAGGGAAAAACTGACTCTTCAAAACTACTCTCTTCACTTTCCTCAAAAACAAAGCGTAAAAAACCAATGCAAGAAAAATCATTGTATGGAGACTGAAGGAAAACAGAAGCATTGCTGAGCTAAAGTATGCTGCGTGTGAGAGCTGTGTTATTGTAACTCCTTACAATAAAGCTATTGTTGTAGTCAAGACCACTGGAGACGAGTCTGGGGTAGTGGTTGAAATCTTCCCCTACAAAATGGGACAACCTTCAAATAAAAAAAGAACATTACTTCATTAACAGGCTACTGTCAGTGCTCTGTAGGCGACCCTGCCAGTCTGCAGTGAAAGCAGAGGAGCTGTAAAGTTCAGCAACCTCGCTGCTAGGCTTTAAATTTAGGGAATCATATTCTTTCAAAGAGGGCGGATCAACAATTATTTATTATCGCCCACCCCTAATTCTTCATTGATATGAAGCTGTAGTCAGCTATTCACCAGCTTCTTGTTAGAATTTTCCCCGTTACACCTTAAATGATGCAGCAGATACATTCTGGCGCCCCAGAAGAAAGAAATGGACCTTAATACATTGGAACGACATTAAACTAAGATAATACAATGGTTATCACAATTTTTTAACTGATAAAATACTCAAACCTGTGGGTTTCTTTGGTCACTTGTGCAGCCATCTTGCCATTTTTTTTTCTCAGAACACTCTGTTTGGACTTCGCCCTGCCCCTCCATTTCAACAAAAATCGGGACACCTTACTCTTAGGCATGAAAACGGAGGAGTAAGGACTAAGTGGTAGGGGCAATAAGTGAAATGGAATTGGGCCTTTGTAGCAGTCAAGTCCAAGTCAAAACTGAGTCCAGGAATGGCTGAGACCAAAACAAGACCAAGACCAGATTAAGATTTTTTTACTGAATGAATGAATGAATGAATAAACAAACAAACAAACAAACAAACAAACAAACAAACAAACTGATACTATAAAAAGTTAATATTATACTTGTAATATGTTTTGTATAACATTAAATAACATATAGCCTAAAAAAAATTGTTTAATTATTATTATATTACAGTCTAACTTTGCATTGTAACTGGAAGCAAATGATGGTGAGGTTATTGTCTGATCTACTTCTCTTAAACTTATTTAGAATCGGTTCCCGAGCAGCGCAACCGTCTAAGCCTTGGCCCTATCATCAGGAGATCACGAGTTCGATCCCTGGTGATACTACAGCCATCCGTAGCGGGGAGTCCAAGGGAGCACAATTGGCCTCGCTCTCTCTGGGTGGGTAGGATGGCCCCTCCTTCTCCCCCCATCACTTAACGTGATGCTAGTCAGCACAGGTGTCTGTTAGCTGACGTAACAGATCTGGCAGTTGGCGCTTTCCTCCGAGTGCGTTCAGCTGTCCAATGACATTGCTTGAGCGGCAGTTCGAAAAGAAGCGGTGGCTGGTTTCACAGGTCTCGGAGGAAGCCTGTGTTAGCCTTCGCCCTCCTAGTGTTGATAGTATCATGTGATTGGGGGAGTCCTAACTAGCGGGTGGAATCGGCGATAACTAAATCAGGGAGAAAATTGGGTTAAAATCCCAAAAAAAAAAAAAGCTTATTTAGAATAAGCAATTAAAGTCAACTGAACATAAACCAAACAACATACATCCATTTTTATCATTAAATAAAAATAATAGTAATAATATCATTCCGGTTGGTTCTCAGGGGATGTTTGAATTTTGGAACCAGTGAACATCAACAAACAAATAACACCCAGTTAAGCCATCATAGAAAGATCAATCCTCAACCGGCAGTGAACAGATTTTATTTAAATGTGAAGAGAAAAGACTCTTTTATTGTGTTTGAAGGTTTTGTTGATGTTCAGTAATGACAGAAAAAAAGTTCATTTTCCAGTTACCTCAGAGAGACACACCACAATTTCTGAGTCCACCTTACCCCAAGACAAGACCAAGTCCCAATGATGTTGAGACTGAGACAAGACTGAGAGAAAGACTTCATGTACTTTGCTATGACTCCACAAATGCAGAGCTCTCATTGGAATACAGCTTTTAAATGGCAAGTTCCATTAATGGTTCTCTTGATAAAAGTTATTTCCAGCCTCAGCAGTGGTGAATTTTTTATCCCTGAAGTATCATTAGCAAGCAAAATATACTGATTCCAGCAATATTAGTATTCAGTAGACTACACTTGACAGAGCTCGCAGGAGTACTATGATCAACGAACAACAAACTTACTGGCTGGCTGCCAGGTAAGTTCCACGTTGATTATGGAATATTTCTCTTAATATATAAAGTTGCAATGGCGCTTTTTCCTTTTCTGGCACTCAACTCGATTCTACTTGACTCTACTCACTTTTGGTCCTACCTACTTTGTTTTCCACTGCAGATATAGTACCCACTCAATGTAGCTGGTCGTCATAGCGACACTACAAGAAACTGCCATGACGTAAAGGAGAAATTTTGTTCAGAAGAGGCTGATGGCCACATGATAAAAGACTGCTGAAAAAAACAGGAGAATTTGGAAAATACTACATCAGAATCCCGACAATGAGATGATTCTGGTTGCTCAAAGGTGACGCAAGAGGGTACGTTAACCTGGTGGCTAATGTTAGCATATGTGTTTAGAGTAAATCAGTAGAGTCGAGTTAAGTCGAGCCAGTACCATGCAGCGAAAAAGCGGCTTAAATTGTCATAGTGAAATGACTGAATCGTGTAACTCACAAAATACAATCAAATCAAACTGCACTGTAGTGAAATTTCATGATGCACATCATCATTTCCTAAAGAATTATAATCGAACCTAATTGTTGTATGGTCAGTGAATTACACCCCTTCCTTCCACACACACACATCTTGCCTTCTACCAAAATACACACATACACATGCACACAAACACACACACACACACAGCTGGCTCTTTAGCCTTTAATGGCCACTGCACTCGCTCTGTTTGTTTTTCATCATTAACACCAGCGTCTGCCTCTCAGGCCCAAAGCCAGGAGAGGTACCGCACCATATCTTTAATTAGCTCACACACACACACACACACACACACACACACACACAAAATCTACTATAAGCTCAAAGTAATTGGTTCAGAGAAAGAGAGAGTAAGAAAAATAGAAATTTCTTTAATTAATTTATCTGCCTGCTAGATTTACCAGGAGAGTTTATACACATGCACATACACACGCACACACACAAACCTCTGTTGTGCAGTGTAATAATAAAAAAAACAGTTGAAAAAAATACAATTGTACTAAAAGCTGCTTTTGTAGTCATCCTTACTAATATTCAACAAACTGAGATTTGTTTGTTAATCCAACATTAGGTTGTCAATAAAATTTGAAAATAAAATGTAGCCTATATTATGGCACTTGGCAGAAACTCTTATCCAGAATGGCTTCTAGTCTAATCATCATGTTAGAGAAGTAAGCTAATATCGCATTAGGAGTCTCGTTCAGGGATGTTTATTGGTACGGCATGATGTGCTTGCCTGGTCTGGGAATCAAACCCCAGACTGCTGGGTGGAGAGCAGAAGTGTTACCTGCTATGGTACAAACTGCAAGCAATACAAACTGCAAGCAAAAGATCAGAATGGTGATGTTTTTATTGTCATACACATCATGTACTTTTTATGTAAACAATTTTGTTTTAAAATTTTGAATACTATACAGAAAACAAGATGCACAATGATAGCACAGATGCTCTCCCACTAATCTCCCTCCCTTCCACCCATCCACCCTCAGCTGGTGTGTTGACACTGCAAAGTTTACATAGAAACAAAAGCTAAACACCATAAATCAAAGATAACTTAGAATGCACATGAACATACAGAAGTCCATGCATACGTAAATCCATACACAAACACACATGTGTCTACATAGTCTCAAGAAGTATTTAATAACTAAATGCTTGTCTTTGGTATACAGGTGGTATAGTGTAGTGGGTAACACCATTTCCCTCCACTCAGCTGACTCAGTGAGATTCAATTCTTTGCTTGGGACAGAACCAAGAGTTCTCCTAACACTATGTTAGTTACCTCAACATGATTAGACTGTAAGTCATTCTGGATGATGTCTTCCAACAGATGTAAATGTAATGTAGGTTGTTTCCCTTTTAAAAAGATGTTATTTTATTGCCAGCCTAATGTTAAATGAACAAACAATTTGAAATTAGTTAAACATTTTAACCTTAAGATGACTACACAACATATATGCAAGTATGTTTTTGTACAGGATTCAAGGAAGGATCTGTTGGCCATTCATGCTGAGGACGTCACGTCCTGTCTTACATGAAAAGTATGAGCACATGCATCCTGGTGAAATACCATTTAAAGTGCACTGCAAGTGTAAATGACACAAAACCAGAACATTACAGTACAGACACGGCCGCTGGGCACAATCAAGACGCAGCGACCAGAAGCTTGACAGACCAGTGGCATGCAAGTGACCTGAGCTTTGACCTCTGAAAGGTTAAAGACACCTTCACTTACAACCCAATCAGTTACTGCCACCCTTCATCAGCAGAACACAACACTGTTGTACTAAAAAAACCCTGCATAAACCTGCAGAGCAATCAAACCCCTACTGCTGTAGAGAGAGAGAGAGAGAGAGAGAGAGAAAGAGAGAAAGAGAGAGAGACTCAGTGACCACAATCTGGCCATATAAAAAATCATGGTTGCCCAGAGAGGAATGACTGTGTGGTCATACATAGAGACACAATTTCCTCTTAACTGTGCCATTAAGTACAAGTAATTCATTTTTCAGTGTCATGAAAAAATCTGAAAACATATTTAACAGATAATTACACACAGCTAAAACAAGTAAATATAATATTTCAAGTCCATATTGGGCCTTTATTACAGCTTCCATTCTTTTATTGAGACGTGCTTTCAGTTTTCAGAAAAATATGCAGTAATATTTCTCCACACCTCCAAAGTTCAGTCATAGAAGTTGCTTGCATTTTTTGCTTTTTGCAATCCAAATAGTCCCAATCACATTCAGCAATGTTAAGGTATGGACTCTAGGGTGGTCAGTTCATTGTTGTGAGAAAACCAGCAGCTTCTTTGTTTGATTTGCAATTTTCATTTTCTTGACAGCTACACATCTTGTGGAGAGTGGAACTTGATTTTCTCTTCTCTCTAAAAATGAAAGCTTTAAGCACTGTTTATCTAATGGTCACAGTTTTGGTGGTCTACCAGGTCTTCCTGTTGTTAGGAGCCTCATTTTGTGAACTTCAGTTTTGGATATTCATGTTTCTCACTTAGTCTCCTGTGACTTTCTTCTTTTTGCAAGGGTATTATCTTACATCTAATCTCCTCATAATTATCTGCTGAATAAATAAATAACTTGTACTTAATGTCCATTTTTGACTGGAAATATAATAATAAAGGTGATCTTTTGCACATTACTGTAAATCTCTTTATATTATGGTATTTTAATAACTGTTATTATTATTACAGTAACTCTGGTACTCTACAATAGGAATGCCATTGTTATCATTCTGTCATTGATTTTGTTAATGCTATGGAATGTTGGACTTGACAGTCATACAATGAAGCTGTCCTGAACTTAAAATTGAGAGAGAGAGGGAGAGGGAGAGAGAGAAAGAGAGAGAAAGAGATTCAGTAGCTCACTGATTTCTTGCTTTTTCTTTGTGTTTAGTCTCTTCATGAGCCCCTGAATGTCTGCTTTCCTCTTTCTTATATTCTCTCTCTCTCTCTCTCTCTCTCTCTCTCTCTCTCTCTCTCTCTCTCTCTCTCTCTCTCTCTCCTCAGTTGTACTGTTGTGTGTGTAATTACTGTTTCATTAGGCAGGATCATTTTTCTGAGTCTCTCTCTGATGTGGTGAGTACTACAAAAACATGATTATGTCTCCACATCTGCAATTCAGTGTTCTGGTCAGACCAGTGAGCAGTGGTGCAGTGTGATGAGTGTTTTAGAGGGTGTTTTCTGGATGTTGCTCTGCTCTATAAACACACAAGATCGGCCGAGTGAGGAGTATATTTCAGCTCACATGTTCCAAACTGTGTTCGTGTCTGTATGTGCATGTTTCTGTTTGTGTGTGTGTGTGTGTGTGTGTGTGTGTGTGCATAAATGTGAGCTGCTGCACTGTAATTGTGTCCGCTCTGAATGATGGCACACATTTACACACAATTACATAACATCAACACAGAAGGACGAGAAGAGAAGAGAAGAGAAGAGAAGAGAAGAGAAGAGAAGAGAAGAGAAGAAAACAAAAAAGGACAAGGAAAGAAAAGAATACGAGAGAAAAGAAGATGGAAGGACAAAAGGTGAAGAGAAACAAAGAATAGAAGAAATTAGTAGAAAAAAAATGAGTCGGTAAAGGGAAGAGAAGAGAAAAGAAGAGAAAAGATTTACTGCAAACCGTTTAAAGAAGAGAAGAAAAGAAATGAAAAGAGGTGAAGAGATAATAATGAGATGAGATGAGAAAAAAGTCAAAAAAGAGAAAATATGGGAAGAAAAGAAACAAGAAAAGGAGAGAAGAGAAAACAAAAGGTGAGAATTGGTGAGAAGATGTACTGCAAACTGTATACTACATTAATTCTATTACCCTATCCACCCTAACACACACACACAGGCTTTTCTGAATACCTCCCAGTCAAGGTGTGTGCTGGATTCTCACTGTAGTGATTATGATGTCTAGCGGAGACCTCCAGCTTTAGCCCGTCCTGAGTACTTAATTACATTGATTGATCTTTATTAGCACCAACAAATGAAGATGCTGAGGGAACACTGCTCCTGTCTCCAGCCTGCATTAGGGACTTAATGGCTGTAGGGACCAATACGGCTACCTGAAGCAAAGCGCTAACACTATAGCGCTAACTACGGAGGAAATCAAAATGACTTAGCAACAACTAGCGAAGCAGAGCACTTGGGAATTTATGCTAACATAACTACTATTCAAAATGTTTTCTGGACACACAAAATTACTGAATAAATCAGCCATTTTAAAGAGCTCATATCATGGAAAGACCTATGTAGTATGAAACAATGTTAAAGTTTCAAAACATACTGTGATGACTTGGCAAAGAAGGAGATGCGGGAACTATAGTGGCTATTGAACATGCAGCGGAAGAAGTCACCCAGCGCTAGTGAATGGCTGGGATAACAGGCAGGTCATCAATAAACACACACCTCTACAGCACGGTAGGCACTAACATGCTCTGCATGCGGCAGGACACTACACAACTCTCCCATTTTAAAGAGCCAACCCGGTGACCCCACAAAGTCCAAGCAGAGTTCAAGCAAAATCCAAGCAAAGTCCCTCCCTTGTAATCTCTCCACAGCAGGGGCTTTAGAACATCCGCTCTTTCAACAAACACACCATGGGCACACGCTCTCGATCGCGTGTGTCGCCAATCCTCCACCAGGGCTGTGCTCTCCTTCCTGGAGCACCAGAGCAGAGAGATTGAGCACTGTGTCCTCCTCCCCATGGCGACGGAGCTTCTCGCAGCTTGCAGCATCAACCACTGCTCTACTGGGGGCGGCGGCTACAGTCGTGGCACCTTCTCAGTTGTGCTCCGCTTCCTTCGCAGCCCACCACGTGCATTGCAAGCAAGAAAGCTGCATGTGTTTGCTGGAGATCCAGCTCACAGCCTCGCCAATCCATGTCACCGGCACCTGTTTAAAGAGTCACTGGATGGCTCCGGTCACCATCACCAGGCCACCACTACACTGCTCCATCCTCTGGCCAGACTCCTGCTGGGCCTCCCACACTGCTTCCTTCACAGTCCCTGTTGTGCTGCCTTGCAGTCTCCTTGGCTGGGGTTTGGTCCCCCTCCTCTCAGCTTGTCTTTTTCGAGTTCATATTAGCATTGCTCTTCAGTAGTCTGACGTTCTTCAGCAGTCCACCGGGAGTCATATCCGACTTCTGACAGTGTGACAACTTGGCAAAGAAGGAGATGTGGGGACTACAGTACTTCTAAGGGAAAGCTCTTTTTTGAACACGCAGAGTAAGAGACCCACTGCCCAGCGCTACTGAACAGTGGAGATAGCAGGCAGGTCATCAATAACCACACACCCCTACAGGATGGTAGGCAGGGAAACTACACTGCACTAGGTGAGCAAGTGTCTGCAAACTTTTGGGCATAAAGCATAGCTTCTACTCACATGTAGAAAATGTCAACAATATAAAGGATGATTAATTGACTTATAGATCATTGATTTTCTTGAAAGTGCAGAATCTTTTGATCAACATTTGAGTTTCGAAGTAGAAAAGCAGATATTTTACATTTTTTCTATATTTGAAATTTGATGAAAAGTTGTTGTGTGTGCAGTTTTGTTTTATGGAAAGAAAAACAACCCTTTACATTTTTTGAGATCAATACAAAGCAAACCTATCAATACAGAAAGTAAATCAAATGTTAATGTTATTTATGATGATATTACTTAATTCATGATAATATTAATTAACTAATTAGTTATTAGTTAATTAACTATTAGTTATTAGCTTAAAAATTGTATATTCAAATAACAGTAAAACAACAGTAATAACTATAGACTTCTAAGAGTTAACACTCAGATAACTGGAGAAGGGTTATCCCCTTTTCTTTCTTTCTCTCTCTCTCTCTCTCTCTCTCTCTCTCTCTCTCTCTCTCTCTCTCTTGCTCTGTGTGCCTGGGTAAAATGGAGACCTATGAAAAATAATAAATTTTCTCCGCTGCATTAACTGGGATGTAAATCGTCAGGCAATTATGTTTTAATGCCCTTTTAACAGGATGAGTAATTGGGGCTGACATTAGTGGGGTTGATCACTCTCACTGCGCCAGCTCTGGACACTGAACGTGTGTGTGTGTGTGTGTGTGCTTGTGTGTGTTATAGAGCAGAACGCAGCACACAGCTAAACCAGCTCCAGCTAATTACACCACAAAGAGAGAGAGAAAAAGAGAGAGAGGCAGAGACAGAGAGCGAGAGGCAGAGACAGAGAGAGAGAGAGAGAGAGAGAGAGAGAGAGAGAGAGAGAGAGAAAGAGAGAGAGAGAGAGAGAGAGAGAGAGATACTAGGTAATATTGATACACTACAGTTCAATGTTTGAAGTCACTTGTCATATTAATAACTTATAACTTATTTTCATGTAGAAAATCAATGAAACATGTAATTTAACTAGGGTTGCCCAAACTTTTACATATGACTGTATGTAAATGAGGAATGATCTGATTGGCTACCCTATATTGTGCCTCTTTAAAAAAAAGGCATTCTTTGCTACAAATGCCTTATAACTGAAAAGCCAGTTAAACCAATGTATGCTGAAGAGGTGGATATATGTGAATGCATTGGTTTGGTGGTACTACAAAATCAATTAATTAAAAATTACTTGTTTTTGTGCTTAATTTCTTATATGGACTGTATGGAATGGTGAGTGAATGGTTTGTTTTGAGAATTTAAAAATGTTTACGTACCACATCAAACTCTTATTTAAAAAAAAATACATTTTTCAAAGAAAATTTATTTTTTTACAGATTCCTACAAACTATAAAATCTGTAGAATACTAGCATCATATTAGAATCATTTTAAACATGCATCTGCACCAAAACTGATTTTATATTATTGAAAGAGTTTTTAACACTTTTGAATGGAAGTGTGTTTCCCATGCTTATTGTTCTATCTTTGCTCCACCTACAATTGTGTTCTTTTATAGCTACAGTTGCAAGTTTAGACAAGCTTTACAGAACACTGGCAAAAATTCCAGTCAACCTAATAAGAAACTGTAGCACATGACTCAGTTTTTGGAAAATTATGCAAATTTTAGTATTAATTGCATTGTAAATTGCATTATAAATTTTGAATAATAATTAGGTTGTATGTGTGTAGATGCGGACAGCACGGTGGCGCAGTGGGTAGCGCTGTCGCCTCACAGCAAGAATGGCCGGGGTTCGATTCCTGGCCGGGCGACCGGGGTCATTTCTGTGTGGAGTTTGCATCTTCTCCCCGTGTCTGCGTGGGTTTCCTCCTACAGTCCAAAGACATGCAGTCAGGCCGATTGGACATGCTAAATTGCCCCTAGGTGTGAGTGTGTGTGTGAATGTGTATGTCTGTCTGTCTGCCCTGTGATGGACTGGCGACCTGTCCAGGGTGTATCCTGCCTTCCGCCCAATGACAGCTGGGATAGGCTCCAGCACCCCACCGCGACCCAGAAGGATAAGCGGTTTAGATGATGGACAGATGGATGGATGGATTTGTAGATGCAAAATATGATAAATTAGGTGTTTTTGTACAAACTCTCAATGCATTTGGGGATAAACATCTGATTAGACTAAAACTAAGCGGAAAGTTCACCAGCTACAACTGTTTTAGCATTACTAGCAAAGTGAACATTGCAGCAACTGAGTGTATTAGCAACTGTAGCAAAGCTGAAATTACTGTACTTAAAGAGATTTGCTGACATTTTCCTTGTCACACTAACATATACTCTGACACTAACAGAGACAGAAAGTGCGACAATATATTGACTCAGGCTATATCAATAAAGCCCTCTATTGATAATGCTCCCTGTATTGGTGATTTGACGGTGGTGGAGAGCACACATTGGTCCAAAATCTTCTATAGGTGTTCAAATGGGTTGAGATCTGAAGGCCGTAGCATATAATTTACATAATTTTTATACTCATCAAACCATTCAGTGACCCCTCTTCTCCTGTAGATTGGGACAATGATGGGGCATCCTGGAAGAGATCACTCCCATCAAAATTGTAATGTTTCATTATAGGATAAAGGCGATCAGTCATAAAGACTTTACACTGATTTGTTGCAACACTTTCCTCTAAAGGGACAAGTGGACCATGGCACCGGACCACTTGACCTTATGGGTGAAACATAAAACCTATTCTCTTGGTGTACATCTCACATGCACTCTCCCATTTGTGGAGAATTTGGAGACTCATCTGAGCACATCATTTTTTTCCATATATCTGTGGATTTTACAAAACTGAACTCTTAATGTGCTTCCTTCTTTGTAAAAAAGGGTTTATGCACTTCAACCCTACTATCTCTCTTATTGTAGCTGTGGACGGACTATTCTTGCTGACCGTTTGATCACACCCTGCACTGACATTCTTAGTCACTTGAACTTTTGCTCTTCTGTTTTTCCTTACGTACCTATGTACTGATGTTTTTCCCATAGATATAAATGCAGATGCCACTTTGCCTCCAAGTTTTATGGAACTGTTTTGATTGCAACACTAGCCTGAAGCTCCTGCACTTCGTGCCTCAATTATGAACCATCTTAAAAAAAAAGTTTGATTTTTTTCCTTTTGCCTTCTTGATCCAAAATTGAGGTCAGCTGTGCCTGATCAGCATCTAGTACATGCCACAGAGCATCTTAGGATGTTAACAGCTTAATTGTGTAATGCAGGACTCTGGGATGTAGTCCAGAAACATCTGCACTAGTTCTCTACTCATTTTTTCAGGTTTATCCTTTAATTTGTCCCCTTGTCCGTATATACACACAGACATATTGACATACTGCCTCTCACTCTCTCTCTCACACACACTCTCTGCTCTGCTCTGTCACATGTGTCGCCTTCAGCGGAAGGGGAGCCGTTTCGCTGGATCAAAAATTTACGAGCAATTAAAAGGCGAACGACATGAGACATCCGTCAGCAGCGCGTGTGTGCCTGTATGTGTGCGTGGGAGGGGGCTGGTACTAAAATCCACACCGTATACTTTTATGTGTGTTTTCCCTCTGTAGAAGGAAGGTTATGACCAAATCCGGTTTTATGGAGCAAGGCGCGGCATGCAGGGCATTTTTCACCGGATGAGCTCAGAGGTCAGACACAGCGACAGTGGACAGCTGTGTGTCTAGAGAATATGTGTACATCATGGCCTAGAAGAAAACTGAATCAAGAAAAAAAAGATTAAATCCATAGAGGTACAGAGTTATAATGCTCATTTGATAAAGGATTCAAATTAAAATCATTCAAATTAATTTTAGTTACACAATGAATTGCCCTATGCTCCTACCACAAACATGTTCTTTCATTGCTGTATGATTGTACAAGCTTTCATGCTGAAATTGAAAACTCAGGTTTATGTCAGAATACAAAGATGCACTAGCTACACTATATGGCCAAAAATATGTGCACATCATTCCTAATTATTAAGTTCAGCCACACTTACTGCTAACAGGTGTATTAAATCAAGCACATGCCACCTTTGCCACAAGTCAATTAATGATATTTCTTCCTTGTTAGATCCGCCCCAGTAAACTGTAAGCACTATTATTTTGAAACAGTGTCAAGGAGCCACAACAGCTCAGCCACAAAATCGTAGACCATGTGAACTCGCAGAGCAGGGCCTCTAAGTCCTCAAGTGTGTATCACAAGAACAAAACGCTTCTCCTCTGTTGCATCACTCACAACTGCCTCTAAAAGTAGAATCAGCACAATATCTATGCATGAGTAGCTTCATAAAATGGGTTTTCTGGGTCAACCAGCTGCACACAAGCCCAAGATCACTATGTGCAATGCCGAGTGTTGGCTGGTGTGGTGTAAAGCATGCCACCACTGGACTCTAGAGCAGTGGAAACGTGTTCTCTGTAGTGATAAATCACGCTTCACTATCTAGCAGTCTGATGGATGAATCTGGGTTTGGCGGATGTCAGGAGAATGCTACCTTCTGGAACGCACAGTAACAACAGTAAGGTTTGGTGGAGGAGGGATAATGGTCTGGGGCTGTTTTTCAGGGTTTAGGCTAGACCCCTTAGTTCCACTGAAGGGTAATGTTAATGCTACAGCATATAAAGACATTTTAGACCACTATATTTTTCAAACTTTGTGACAATAGTTTGAGGAAGACCCCCTCCTGTTTCAGCATGACTGTGCACCCTCTGCACAAAGTGAGGTCTGTAAATGATTTGATGAGCTTGGTGTGGCCTGCACACAGCCTTGACCTCAACCCCACTGAACACCTTTGGAATGAACTGCAACATCAATTGTGAGCTAGTAAGTTAACATTGTAGCCCACTAACTATGGAGGTGTGGCTCAGTTATTCTAAAGAAATTTGATCAAAACATTTCCACATTATATTCTCTCTATATGTCACATTACAGCAAAATCAGAAACTGCTTCAAGCAGTAGTTGGATGTAAAAGTTTGGGTGCCCCTGGTCAAATTACATGTTTTGTTGATTTTTCAAGTGAAAATAAGTTAACACATTCTCTGCAGAGAACACATTTCTGCACATTTTAATGCATAATGACTTTATTTGTTGAATTTGACCTATTGAGAACCATATAAAATGCCTGCGAAAAGTAATATAAAAAAAAAGTCAATTTAAGTGTGAGGTTTGTTAAGTTTGTGCAGGAGATGTGTTAACATATTTTCACGTAGAAAATCAATAAAATATCATTAAAACAGTAATTTGACTGGGGGGGTGTTCAAACTTTTGCATAGGACTGTACATCAATAAAGTCCAGCTACCCAGTGACGTTGTTGAAGCAGTGTTGTATGTAAAATTTTTGAACTCTTAGCACTGGTGCTAGAAATTTTGCAAGTGTTTTAACATAATTTAAAATATTTTAGTTCTAAGACAAAAGGCCTATAGCAGTACTTCTAAAACACAGTTACCCCTTAAGAGAAACAAATTCTCATTTTAACTTTGGACAAAAAATAAAAAATAAAAAACAGCATGTAAAAGGTTTAAATTTTAATATAAATTTTGTGAAAAGTACAGATTTTCTCTACAACAGTTAAGATTCCCCATGGGGGGAGCTATTATTACTCAATTTTGAGTGTCATCATCATTGAAAGAGAAGAAACCAGCTTGAACCCACACCATCAGGATCTCATGAATGCATGAATGTTAACAGTCAAAACCATGGCAAAATTGTAAATTATTTTTTTCTTTGTGCAAACAAAACAGTAACTTTTCATCAAATTCAAACCATAATATCTCCTACTTACAAACACAAACATGGGGTGCATTGAAAGTTTAGAATCTGTACTTTCAACAGAATCTCTCCACTTGTTATAATGAGCAATAAATGAGAAATAATTAATATATAATTACAGCATGCCTTTGTTATAGCCGGCAGTAACCGAGACTTTTAAGGGTTATTAAGGCCGAACAAAAGAAGCTGCCAAATGAGAGAGAAATCTGATCTGCGGTTGAGTGGTAAATGACAGCCATTAAAGGCATGATAGTGTTTTTGCCTGTGGAAAAGTGTTATTAATACTGCCGTACATGAAGCTTCTTAATTGATGTTTCATTGTGAAACGTGGTATCATCAAACACAGCCACACAATGTATTACTGCTATTAGACTCTAAGCATACATATGCGAGCTAATATACGCATGCACACATTTACATTCCTCTGTGTCTGGATGAGGAAGGCCAGGACTCATTTGCTTTCTTAATTACACTGTAATGTATGCTTAATTTGCAAATGGTGGCAATTAATTATTTTGATACAGAACAAAATGCTCCGAATGTAAACATTCTAATAGTTTCTCATGAAGCCTGGATCATTTTTCAAAAAGTCATCCCAATCTTATCTCGTTTTTTATGGGTTAGGGTTGTTTTTTTTTTCCTACCGATCCTGCACTCTCCTTGATATTCACTTTGTCTTTTTGGTGAAGCGACGTTCACTTTGATCTTTTCTTCTCCTCTGATTCCTCTCCTCTTCTGAGGCCGTAATTACAAGGGGTTCACCTTTTCTTTACAAAGAGATTAAATGAAATTAAACATGTTTTTGTGATTGTTTCTGGGCCAGGTGCTGAAAGGAAGAAGTGCAGGATTTTTCAGACTAAAGAGACTGCGGGATGAATACAGAGCGATGCAGAGATGGGTGAGTAAGTGTGTGTGCTATGATACGAAACACCACGACAATGACAAATGTTTCTGTGAACTCCAAAGACTTTACTGAATCAAACAAATGTATATTCTCTCTCTCTCTCTCTCCCTCTTCCTCTCTCACTTCCTCTGCTTCACTCTTTTTCCTCTCACTCGCTCTGCTTTACTCTCTCCCCTTTTCCTCTCTCTCTCTCTCTCTCTCCCTTTTCCCCCTCTCTTCTTTTTCCTCTCTCTCCCTTTTTCCTCTTCCTCTGCTTCAATCTTTTTCCTCTCACTCTGCTTTACTCTCTCCTCTTTTCCTCTTTCTCTCTCTCTCCCTTTTCCCCCTCTCTACTTTTTCCTCTTTCTCTCTCTCCCTTTCCACTCTGTTTTCTCTCTTTCTTTTACATCTCTCTCTCTCTTTCCCTCCCTTTCTTCCTCCTCCCCTCTCTTTTTCCCCTCTCTATCTCTTTTCATCTATCACTGCTTCTGCTTTACTCTCACTGTTTTTGTCTCCCTTTCTCTCTTTCTTCTTTTGTCTCTCCTTCTATATTCCGTTTCTCTATTTTTCTGTCTTTTTCTTTCTCTTTTTCTTTTCCTCTCTCCTTTTCCTGTCTCGCTGTTCTTTTTCTGTTTTTCCTTTCTTGCTTCCTCTTGCTTATTCTCTCTCTTCTCTTCTATTCTCTGCTTTTCTTGTGTCTCTCTCTCTCTCCATGTCTCCCACCCCCACCTTACCATTTTCCTGTCTCCCTCTCTCTCTCTCTCTCTCTCTCTCTCAGTGTATTATAGGGGTTTTCAGTGACATCACAGCGAGCCTAGCAACAGCTAATAAATTATGAGTGACAAGCATTTCGGCCAATAAAAGCTCCGCCGTATTTCCTGGGCTGTAAATCTGCTCCAGATTGAGTTGGTGCGTGTGCTGGTGGTGTGTGACGCCTTTATAGCCACCGTGAGCTCGATCCGCCACACCAGCACTCCCCACACACACCCTCCTTAGAGGTCACACACACATACACACACTTATACACAAGGGATTCTGGGATATGGCCATTTTTCTCTCAGCGTCAACGAACTGTCACGACTCACAGACGCTGCCTTGCTCTTTTCAGCAGCACCATCTGTCCTTCAGCTTTTAACCGGCCAGTCCGGACATATTTCAAACACACACACCAACACTCAACCACAATTCACACACACAAATACTGACCTTTAACCCTGTAAGGTCGAAGCTGAAAAGCCGATGGCTTGGTATACCTTTAAATACTTTACTGTATTAACTTATAAGTGATATTTTACACAGTTATCACACCTTCACACCATTTTATATATATATATATATATATATATATGTATATATAGTGCAGTAAAATACTGTATTCACCATTCACCTTTACAGATATTTTCTGTAAAACACAGAAAATTACTGTGAGGTTGACAGACTCATTGCATTGATATGTCTTCTCACAATGGAAGGATGACAGAAATCCCTGAGGATTTTTTCAGATCTGAAGCAAAAGTGGAGCTTGACTTTCTCCTCTCTCTCTACGATGAATGCTTTCAGAACTGTTTATTTGTTGGGGACAGTTTTGCTGGTCTGCCAGATCTTGTGCGGTATTCTACATTTGTATATTTATTTACCTTCCACATCTTACTGTATGTCAAAAAATACACCAAACTTTAATCAACATTCATCCTTTCCCCAGCTAAGGTTTGAGTGAATTCATTTTAATTTTTTCATTCATTTTTCCAATTTCAGCATGAGATTGATTCCTAATACCCGCTCATCAGGATTTTGCCTTTCCACGATTCTCCAAAGCTACATTCAGCTTAAGACTTCACACATGCCCTGTTGAGGCCCTGTGAACGTGTATCATTATCGCCATCACATAATTAGCCTGATCTACACACATGAGAGTAGGGAGCCGAAGGCATTACCAATCCCTCTGCTGCCAGATCCAAATGGATCCCTTTCAGACAAGAATGTGCTGCTGCCACCAGAATGGTCCCAACCTGATAAAGCCATTATTCAACACAATACCCGGATTATACCAGCTTTCATTAGGAAAAAAAAGTCCATGAAGGCGGGGCACAGAGAGAGGAAGAGGATAGAAGAGAAGAGAAGTTTGTATAATAAATTACAGTTCTTTGATTATTGCAGCCAGAACTTGTGCCTTGTCGCCTGTTTATCTGACACTGTAAAAGCACTGTAAAAGCGACATAAAAGCACTGTAAAAGCATTTATACGAGCCATTGAAGAAAAGGTGCTAAAAATGCCCTTCATTTTGATTCCTGTGAAACACATAGCTCATAGTTTATGGGAGACTTCTGCCCACTCTCACTGCTATAAATCTCAATAAAGATGCCTGTACGACAAATGACTGCTGACAGACACACGCACAAATATGAATAGACCCATAGACATCCACAGACAGATACACACACAAAATTCTACTGGGTACAGGGTAGGTGGTAAAGGGTTACAAATAAAGAATGGGGTAAGGGATAATGGGTAAGGAGTACAGGGTGAGAGATAAACATTATGGGGTAAGTGGTAAGGAAATGGTGTAAGGAGTAAAGGATAAGAGATACAGGGTAAGAAGTAAGAGATACAGGTTAAAGGATATCAGGCACAAGGTTAGCAGTATAGTGTGTGGAGTAAGAGTAACAGGTTAAAGGATATAGGGTACAAGTTAAGTAGTATATAAAAAGGACTATTTATCACACAAGGTAAGAGTAAAGAATCAAGGGGTACAGGGTAAGAGGTAAAGAATCAAGGGGTATGGGGTACAAGGTAAAAGCTAAAGAGTACAATGTTAGGTGCAAGGGGTAAAGGGTAAGGAATAAAGGCTAAGAGACAAGTGGTATAGGGTAAGGGGTAAGGAATGTAGAGTAAGGGGTAAGAAATACAGGCTAAGGGGTAAGAGGTAAGGAATAAGAGAGTAAAGGGTGTAGGGTACAAGGTAAGCAGTATGCGATAAAGAATACAGCATACAGGTTAAGGGGTCAGGATAGAAGGTAAGGGACATAGAGTAAGGAATACATTGTAAGGGATAAGAGGTACAGGATACAGGGGTACAAGGTATGAAGTAAAGGGTATAGAGTACACAGCAAGGGATAGGGTACACAATAATGAGTACAGGGTAAGGGATAAAAGGGTAAAGGCGTGCAAAGATAGAGGGCAAGGGGTAAAAAGGCAAAGGCATGCAAAGATACAGAGTAAGGGATATGGGGTAATTGTGCAAGGTAAGGGGTACAAGGCAAGGGATGCAAGGTAAAAGGTATAGATATATGGTACAGGGTAGAGAGTGCAAGGGTAAGGAGTGCAGTGTAAGAGTACAGAGTACAGGGTAATGAGGTACAAATTGAGGGATAAGGGATGCACAGTATAAGGTACAGGGTAAGGGGTAGGCAGTATGGGATAAGGTCTAAAGGGTTTAGGATACAGGATAAGGAGTAGGGATGTGCATGAGGTAAGGTGGTAAAGGGTAAGGTGAATATGGATTACAGGGTACAGGGCATTAGAGTATGTGTTATGGGGTGGTCCGGTTTAGGTGTGTCCTACCTGTCATGGACATGGTATCCTGCCCCATTGATGGTCCATCCTGGTTCGTTGGGGTCTGGTATCTTTGCTGTCTTTGCGATTAGGTGCTGCACGTCTCTCCACGTTAAATCTGGGCTGCATCAAACAGAGCAAACAGCCAGCACTGGTCAGAAAGAGGGCAGAGTAAAAAACCTTTTCATCAATATATACTTTGTTATCTGTAAGCCTAGAAGTATATTGACATATAACCCTTCTAAAAGCACTAGTCAGAGAGTGTTTTCATGATGTACTTCATTCAGAAGCACATGTGGAGCTAACTATATTTATTTTTTTTGGCTTTACATCATTTAAAAGGTGCTCTTCCAGTCTATTCAGCTTTAAATAAGAGCACTGAAAACTGCCAATTTAACAGAAAGCAATTCGGCTGTAACAAAAGGAAGCTGGTAAAAATGAATGAAGCAGGCGTTTTGTACAGAGAACAGCAGCAGACCTAAGTGTCATGTCAGCCAATCCGCAGATGGAATTCAATTAAGACCTATAAGAGGCAGCAGATATTAACTCAGTTTGCTATAACAAAAGACTAAAGCTCAGTCAAGAATATATATATATATATATATATATATATATATATATATATATATATAGATATGTATATATATATATAGATATAAATATGTATGAGCACATTTTCTTGGTCCTTCAGCTCTATGTTGTACACACCAGAAACAACTGGACTTTTTTCTAACATTTTTCTAACAGTTTCATTCCATAGTTCCATAAATTCATTTTACATTATGTAATTACTTACATGTGCTTACATAACTACATAATTTAATTTAATTCAAGAGTGCACTTTGATATCATTTTTTAGGATGTTTTGTGGTCAAAAAATGACAAATTTGGCAAAAATATCAAGGGTGTCTCTTTTTCAAGAACAAAACTGTAGTCATTTTTCAGTAAGTGCAAGAGCAACTTGGCACAGTGGTTGTTGTAGAAAGCATCTCTGATCTTATAGCCCAAACATTTTATTGTGGCTATTTTAGATAAGCGCATATGTTACTGGATATTATTATACTCCAACATTCCACATTAAGTACAGCTCAGTAGGCACCTTCGGATCAATGCATTTTTCCACCCCTGAAACAAATAAAACCTCTGCACTGCTCATCACACTAAACACAGCTGAACACACCTGAACACACACTTCCATTCATGAGCTCAGATGAACATTAACACTTTTTTCAGAACACAAAATCAACTTTAGCCCTGAAACTGGCAATAATAGAAGCATTTTCATCACATGAAAAGAGCAAAAATGAATAAAAAGATGAAGAAAAGAAAATGAAAGAGGTTTCATTAGTAAAGAGAAGGAAGAAAAAAGAGGAAAAAACAGCTTGTACAGCAAACAGTGATAATAATAATGAAATAAAAAATAAACACAATTATTTTAAGCTCCAGTTTCAAAGGCGTGGAAGCGGAGGCTGGGTGATGTACTTTTGAACTGACACAAACACACACACACACAGAAAGAACCCCCCAGCCCTGGCTGGGTTTGCATAAAGCAAACAAAATTAAATTTGCTTTGCTAAATCAAAGCTTGTATGGTATTCCAAGCCGCTCTCTCTGGGACAAATTACTTGAAACGGCCTCCTTTGTATCATAACAGAATAAAAACAGAGAGAGAGAGAAAGAGTGAGAGAGAGAGAGGGAGAGATCAGGCCAATCAGTAGCTCCGCCAAACACTCGACACGGGAATTAATTACTGAACCCTGCCCGTCTCCCAGAGCAACACACCATGACACACACTGCGATTTATTTGTGAAAGGCAGTTCTGCTGTTGAACTCTACTCCTGGATAAAATTCCTCCAGTCTGTCTGCTTTGGCTCTAAAATATAAAATAAAAAATACCGCAGGATTAGGTGAAAGCCTGAGGCGAGTTTGGCTGCTACAGGTCTCTAACTGATGGTTGCAGTTCAGTGCCAGTGGCGTAAGATTTTTACACACATACACACGTTAATTTGTACTTCAGTCTTTATGACATTTCCATCGCACTGTATTGTATTACCCTATATTACTATGTATATTTACAAGATATGTCCTTGGGTATTTCCATTGCATTGTATTGTGTTACAACATCAGTACATATTATACCATATTACTATATTTTACTATATACTATTACTACATATATTCTATTTACAATCATTTTGATTGTATTACTGTATATCACACAATAATTTGTACACCTGTTTTTATGGGCTGTTTCCACAGCCTTCTGTGCAAGTCACACAAACATACTCATAGACATGCAACTATGTTCACTGACAGACACATAAAGTACATTTTATGTGTCTAAGTCCATTACTTTCCTAAAATAATTTCATGAATACATAACATACATCACATTATCCTACAATAACTCAGTTATGTGAATAGGCATTTATTCCTCCCAAACTCTAAAAACATGAAGTGATGCAACCATCCAACCATATATGTAGATTAAGTGAACTATTAAAAAGGTAGTTTAGTTATATACCATTTTAAATAAAACAGTTTGGCACAATTCCTAAACTTCTATCCATAAAGTCTGATTTCCTTAAATGTCAAGTGACACACCTGATCATGAAGGACTTTTATTTTGGCATGTTTTTGTCTCCTCTAATGGCAAGGGCCTGCCGGCAGGCCTAAAGTTTCATGACACACTTCTATAACCTAAGAATAGCCCCTTTGCATTGAAGCCCCTGTAGTAATTGAATTATAAGCTTAGTATGTAAAAAGCCTGGGATTTTAAGGGGTTAAGAAAGAATGAAGAAAATGTAAGTACATGTATGCATACACTTGAGTTCTTTATTACAGTGTCCAAGTATACATTATATATATCATACAAATCTTTGAAGTTTTTGCAGTTGTGATAAATAACTAAAATATAATGTTTTCAATTATAGTGTGTTTGCACCACATGATATTTTCTGGGTGGTAAAATTGATTATAGTTTTTAAAGACAAATTTGTACAATTGTAAAAGACAGGGAAGAAATATCAACACACTGAATAGATTCTTGCAGATACAAAAGTGTGTATTGGTTCTTTTAAAAATAATTTTAAAGTTTAATTTTAGTCATTTTTTAAAATTGAGAATTTCTAAAAAATTTCTGAACATCTTGAAATCACTTATTTATTGTTGCCCCACCTGTTATTTAATACCATGTATTACTTTGAATTCCATGATTAAATTATATATTTTACAATGTTTCGAAATAGTAACTCTATATTTCTCCTCAACCAATCATCATGAATGCTTACAAAATATTAAGGGCAGCTGCCATTTTCAAAAGAATGGAAATGTTGGAGGGTTTGATATGACAACAACAATATTAAATTACATATTATGCTTTATACAGTAATATACTTCTGTAATAAGTCTAAACTATAGTTAACTACATTAACTCTAAAAGTAACTCTAATAATTCATAGTACAAAAATAATTATAGTATATAAATAATTTATAGTATTAGCTGAATGGGTAATAGTAGTTATTAAATAATTCTTAGTAGTTAATTAATAAGAAGTCTTAAATTGAATAACTACATAATAAGCTTGCAGTTTAGGGAGTAAAAAAAGGTTAACACACACACACACACACACACACACACACACACTCCTGCTCTAGTGTCAGTGTGAGTTTGAGCAGTGTGTGTCCCTGCTTTGAGGGGATGAGGTCTGATTGAGGCTGGAGGAGGCTGGAAGAATCTATTAACCCAAAGATGGACAGATCAATATCACTCTGTTCTTCACTGCACACACCTCTTCACAGCTTTATGTCCACCTCTCTCCATCAGCTCCTCACCTTCAGTGTGTGTAAGAGAGAGACGCATGTGTGTGATTGCATATGGCTATTATGACATTGCTACGGCTATTATGAGGGAGAGAGAGAGAAAGAGAAAGAAAGAGAGAGAGAGAGAGAGAGAGAGAGAGAGAGAGAGAGAGAGAGAGAGTGAAAGTGATCAGAACACAACAGTGATACATTTTAGAGATTCTAGCATAAATTAATTACAGTAAGGTCAGAAGAGAAGTTTGAACCCTCCTCAGTTAAATAATGTTTTGTCAAGTGAAAATAAGCACACAGCCTCTACAGAGAACAAACTTAAATATGGCATTTTACTGCAAACCTTAGCACACATTTTCTATTTATTTGGGTTAATGTATTGAAAAAACATACATTTTTTAACATTTTTTATACAACCCCATTTCCAAAAAAGTTGGGACACTGTGCAAAATGTAAATAAAAATAAAATGCAATGATGTGCAAATCATTCTAACCCTATATTTAATTAGAAATAGTACAAAGACAACATATCAAATGTTGAAACTGAGAAATTGTATTATTTTTTTGAAAAATATAAGTCCAATTTGAATTTGATGCCAACAACACATTCCAAAAAAGTTGGGACAGGGACAACAAAAGGCTGGTAAAGTTGTGTAATGCTAAAAAAACCCTCTGGTGGTTGATTGAAAACAGGTCAGTATAAAAAGAGTCTTCCAGAAGTAAAGATTAAGAGGGATTCACCACTCTGTGAAAATTCAGGAATAACATTTCTTAATATAAAAAAGCAAACTTTTTTAACTTTTGCTTTTCATCATCTATGGTATATAATAAAATTAAACGATTCAGAGAATCCAGAGAAATCTCTGCATGCAAGGGACAAGGCCAAAAACAGTATTTTCTGGCCATGATCTTTGGGCCCTCAGATGGCACTGCATAAAAAACAGACATGATTCTGTAGGAAATCACTTCATGGGCTCAGAAACACTTCTGAAAACTACTGTCTGTGAAAGCAGTTCGTCGCTGCATTCACAAATGCAAGTTAAAACTCTAAAATGCAAAGAAGAAACTGTACATAAACTGAGGGGAAGTGGAGAATTGTCCTGTGGTCCAACGAATCAACATTTGAAATTCTTTTTTGAAATCATGGACACTGTGTCCCCCGAACTAAAGATCACTCAGCTTATCAGTGCACAGTTCAAAAGCCAGTATTCATGATGGTATAGGGGTGCATTAGTGCACATGGTATGGGTGACACGCACATGTGTGAAGGCACCATTAATTAAAATATATACATGTTTTGGCATTATATGCTGCCATCCAGATGATGTCTTTTTCAGGGAAGGCCTTGCTTATTTCAGCAAGACAATGTCAAATCACATTCTGCAACAGCATGGCTCTGCATTAAAAGAGTCTGGGTGATAAACTGACCTGACTTATCACCACTGAAAACATTTGGCTCATTATGAAATGAAAAATATGATTTAGGAGACCCCAAACTGATGAGCAGCTGAAATCCTATATCAAGCAAGAAAGGGAAACATTTCATTTTCAAAACTACAGCAGTTGGTCTCCTCAGTTCCCAAACACCTTTTCTTTTTAAACACACTGTTGTTAAAAGAAAAGGTGATGAAACACAGTAGCAAACATTCCCTCGTCTTTTTTGGAACATGTTGTTGGCATCAAATTCAAATTGGGCATATATTTTTCAAAAAACAATAAAATTTCTCAGTTTCAACATTTGATATGTTGTCTTTGTAGTATTTTCCTTGAAAAATACTTGCATATCATTACATCCTATTTTTATGTACATTCTATCCCAACTTTTTGGGAAATGGCATTGTAAAATAAAAAACTTCTTACAATATAACATAAAACACAACTTTTGCAGAATCCACATTTTACATTTTGCCCCAATATGTCAAATTTGCAAATAAACAGTAATAGCATATTAAAATTTGCAGGAACTTATTTTCACAAAGAAAATCAACAAAACATTTCATTTGACAGGGGGTGCCCAAACTTTGGCATACAATTGTAACCAAAAGGCAGAACTAAAATGTGAGTTAGAAGAATTTTTGATCAAGAATTTTGAGTCAAGTGAATTCTAGTGTCTTCAAGTTGAGTTAAGTCAAGATAAGCTGTGTAATCAGTTACCTTATAGATAAGTTGACTTTTCATTTTTTTACATTGAAGAGAAGAAAAGAAAGGAAAACACTTTCAGCCTTGACAAGACATTGTTCTTACAGTGATTCTATTCTATTCTATTCTATTCTATTCTATTCTATTCCTGAAGCCGCACTGAGCCCAGCAACGATTTTACAGATTCAATATCTGAATGGAATGTGTCACAAATATTATGTCTTGTAAATAATTTCAAACTGTCACTGTTTCTGTCTTCTCTCTCTCTATATATATATGTACATATAATCACACACACACACACACACACCCACACACGTACACAGACATTGATTAAGGCGAGGCTGGGTGTAGACAACAGTGTGCTTGTCGTTATTGGACAGGGTGTAATTGATAGTGGCATTAGAGCAGCCTGCAGACACACACACACACACACACACACACACACACACACACACACACGCACACACAGTGTAAACCTGCTCTTAGAGAATGGACACGTTTCACAGCCATGCTTTAAACAGCTCTAACACAATAAAATTACAGAGCTACAGTGGTGTGTGTGCCAAGTGTATGTCTGTGTGTATTAATTGTGTACATGTACTTGTCTTGCTATCCCTGTGAGGACCACATGTCCTCACAATGAAAGAACAACATAAGATTTTACACAAATGAGGACCCTTTTGCTGGTCCTCACTTAAGCATGAGCTTTTTTTCACAGAATTTTTTTGGAAAAACTAAAAGAGCAGAAAGATTGCCTTTTGGTTACTGAGGTTAACGTTATAGTTTAAAGTAGGTGCAATTACTTGGCTACAGCAATATAAAAGTAAATTTTTGGAAATTGTTGGAAGTTCCCACAAATAATATAAGACAAATGTTTTGGTGTGTGTGTGTTTGGTGCCTGTTCAGTGTGTGTCTAGTGCATCTGTGTGTGTTCAGTGTTTGTGTGTGTTCGGTGTGTGTGTGTGTGGTGTGTGTTCAGTGTGCTTGTGTGTGTGTGTGTGGTGTGTGTTCAGTGTGTGTGTGTGTGTGTGTTCCTGAGGCACTCAGTGGTGTGTTAAAAGTGATTAGGGAGGCGGAGTCTTGATCCTGCAGAGAATATACAATCAGCTACCACACTGATTAATCAGAGAGAGAGAGACAGAGAGAAAGACACAATGGTATAGTAAGAATAAGAAAGAAGCGAGAGAGACACAGGGAGAATGAGAGTAAGAAAGAAGAAAAAGGTGACAGAGAGCTAGGAGAGAAAAAAATATGAGACTAGAAAAGAGAGGGAGGAGAGAGAGAGTGAAAGAAGATCAAGAAAGAGAGAATAAACAATAAGAAAAGACAGAGAATAAGAAAGAGGAGAGAAAGAAAGTGGCTTTAAAAAAGAAATGAGAGAGAGAGAGAGACAAAAATTAAAAGGAGAAAAGAGAGTAAAATATGATCTGGCAATACATACAAAAATCTTTACAGTACATAAAGTCCTGATTATAAAACTATAATTAAATAACTCGTGAGAAAATTTTCATGAACAGAAACGTGGGGTGAGTGAGTGCAATGAGTGTGTGTGTGTGTGTGTTAGTGCTGGGGGTTGCAGGGGGCGGCGGTGGTGAGTGTGTCTCGACTGTTTATACACACACACTCACTCACTGTGAAAACACACACAGCAAACAGTAGCTCCGAGTCATCACTGCAACACAAGCAGCACCAGGCTGCCAAACACAATGTTATTCTAATTCATTCACTCATTAGCATATTCCACAGGTGTCCTCTTTAGTATGCAAACGAGCGGAGCAGCGAGGGCGGATCACGATCACCGTTTTCAAATTCTAATGGAAACTCTCAAGCAGAGTGTGTGTAGAGGATTGGGTGTTAGCAACCTGGTTGTCTTTAACACCTTTAGAAATCTAGAGTTGAAGAGTTCAATCCAAAATGCAGTGTATACATTCAGAACAATTCTGGATTTAACAAGTTTCTGAAAAGAATAACAGCTTCCATATAATACAAAGCACATTTTTATTTTTCTAATAAAGGTGGCATTAATACTTATATAGCAGAGATATTTCTTGTATGTGTAAAGCCCACTTCTAGTGTATACCACAAAAAATTCTGAAAGTGGCCTGTAAAGCACTGTGGAAAGAAGATTGTTTTCGCTACACAGTCATTACACGACTACATAATGAAATAACTAATTATTTAGTTACTTAATAAATAACTTTTACATTCAATTTACATTCTGTGCTGACTGTGTTCATGACTTCTTTACCTTTGTTTGGAGATTTTGATATTCGAGTAGCTGTAATGATAAACGGATATTCAAAAGCCAAACTTAACGTGGGGCTGTTGTTCAAATTACTGCAGGACTGTAGGCGCACTGATTACTTTTATAGCTCATTGTACTAGTTTTAGGAGGCTAACAAAATACAGCAGCACAATTATTTAGCAGTTCAACAAGAATTACATCCGAAAATACATTTTATTATCCAAAAAGAGCCAAGGGACAAGCATGAGGAGCTTCCCGTACAGCTAACATTAGAGGTGAGCAGTGCAACACTGCTGATAAGTAAGCTTACTCACTGGCTTCTACTTGAGATATTTTCTCTCCAGCAGACAAAGTGCAAGCATGTTAGTTTGTCAGAGATGAACTGGCCCAGATCTGATTCGTGACAATCAGGAAATGCAACCAATGTCTAAGACTGAACTTTGGAGGTGTGGAAAAACATCCCTGCAGATTTCTTTGAAAAACTGAAAGGAATGAAAGAATGAAAGCTGTAATAAGGGAACACTAATTACTAAAAAATGTAATGTTCTGTTTAGTTGTTAAAGCTTTTCTGTTAAAAATAAGATTTTTGCTTATTGTACTGATGCTGAAAAATGAATAAATTGTACTTAACAGCTATTGTCTGGACATTAAATAGAGGATGAGGTTTTGCACAGAACTGTATGTGTGTCAGTGTATGAATCTGTGTGAGAGTGGGCTCACTTTGCTTCCAGAACCAAAGCCAGCACTCCTGCTGCAATTGGCGCTGAACTGGATGTCCCGGCAAAGTGTGTGATACAGCCATCACCAAGGTTAGATACTGTCACCTACACACACACACACGCACACACACACACACACACACACACACACACACACACACACACAAAGAAACACACAGATGTACACACATACACACACAGAAAGACGTACAGAGACACATGCACACACACAAACACACCCACACAGAAACACACAGAGATACACATACACAGAAACACACAGAGGTACACATACACACACAGAAACACACAGATGTACACATACACACACAGAAACACACAGATGTACACACAGACATACACAAACATACATACACAGACATACACACACACACAGAGGCACACAGTGTTAGTACATCAGTAGCTCGCTTCAAATGTGCACCTGCAATGCAATCATACAGAGAGACAGAGTTTGAGAGAGGAAGTGAGAGACTGTCTGTGGATGTTCACTGTGTTTGATGTTCATTCACAGTCTATGAGCTGCCATTTCACCCTGCAGCTTCCTCACACTTCTGCACTGTGTGTTCACACATCAACAGCTCTCTTCACCCCCAATTAACACCTCACACACACACACGCACACACACACACGGACACACACGGACACACACACACATTTACTGATGTATATAAATATTGGTGTTAGGTATATAATACAGGTGTATGTATATAATGATGTATATAATATAGGTGTTAATATACAATCTCTAAAGCCTAATGAGAGTCAAATTGGAGCATCTCCACTCTTTGTGTCTTTTTCACTGTATCACTCTTTCTTTTTTATGTCTCACACACACGCACACACACACACATGGTTAACTGTAGCTGCTCATGTCCCGGTTACACAGCGGGCCACAGCAGATCATTGATGATACACGGTGAGGTGTTAATTGGCAAATCTCTCAGGATAAGCTAAATATAGCAAACTGCCTGGCAGAGAGACTCTGACTCTCTCTCTCTCTCTTTCTCTCTCGCTCTCTCTACCTTTTTCTGTCTCCTTTTTGTTTTACCTCTCTTTTTTGTTTTCTTTCTTTCTTTCTCTCTCTCTCACTGTCTTCTCTTTCTCTCCTCTCTCTATTTCCTGACTCGTCTTTCTCTCCCCACTTCTCCTTGTCTTTCTTTTCTCTCTCTTTTCCCTCTTTCCCCTCTCTCTGTTTTTTTCATTTTTCCCTTCTCTTTTCTTTCTTATTTTCGTCTTTCTCATCTCTTTCTCCCTGTCCCTTCTCTCTCTTTCCTCTTTTTGTTTCCTCATTCTTTTCATCTTTTCCCTCTTCTGCTCTCTTTCTCACTTTTTCTCTTTCTTTTCTGCCTCTGTCTTTATCCTCCCTTTTCTCTCCCTCTTTCTCACTATTTCTTTCTTATCTATCTTACTCTGCTTTCCATTCTTACATTTGCCTTTTTTAAATCTGTCTTTCTCCCTGTCTCTTTCTTCTTTCAATTTTAATCATTCCTCTATTTTCCATCTTTCTTATTCACTTTCATTTCCTCTTGTTCTTTTTCTCTTTTCTTCTTTTTTGTTCTGCTTGCTCTTTTTTATTTTCTGTTTCTCTGTTTTGCTCCTTTAAGGGTACTGTAGTAAACTATGTAGTAAACGACTATTTTCTATCTAATGCTAAAGAAAAAAAATGTTAAATGTATAAAAATGTATTAAACAAATACTTAAATATATGTCTCTCTGTGCAAGTCGCCATGGTAACCTCACCAGTGGTGGGGAGTTGATGGTGTTAGTGCCCGTAAGTGTGACGGCCATGACACCTGGGCAGGGCTCCCCAAAGGAGGCAGGGCTTCCAGTGTGAGTAACAGCTCCAATGGCGATGGTATAGATGCTGTTAACATAGCCGTCTGCTCCACAGTGATCATTCATCATCCCTCCATTACCAGCAGCCCACACAAAGATGCTGCCCTTACCACCTCGACCCTACACACATACGCACACCAGGGCTGGGATGTAATAATATGCAGGTATACATGGGAATATGTATTTAGAAAACTGAAATTACGTATGTGTTCAGTCCAAGTCACATTTTGAAAACTCAGTATTCAGAATACAGTTACCTTTTGGCCTTTAAGAGAATACTTTTAGAATACCTACCCACTAAAATAAAAAAGCACAGCATGTAGCAAACATGCTGATTAGACAAACTCAATTGACTGCTTCTTTACAAACACTGAAGTTCCTGCTAAAGCCTCAGTAGACTGATAAATCAATGTGTTGCTCAGTTATTAATTTCAGTGTTATAGAGCTGTTTTGAATGACGATCAAACTAATAATGTTACTGATTAGGTTACTTTTCTATGCATTGTACTGGAATACGTTCCTGAATACATTTAAGACAGTGTCTTCAGCATTCAGCCATCAGTACTTTTTCAAAATATTTCACCCACCACTGACACACATATGCCCAGTAGTTATTTGGTTATACTGATATTCAATCTAAAAGAGGGGAACTCTCAAGGCCTTCTAGGAGTTCCACTGAAGTCTTAAAGTTCCTACCATAATTAGGAACTGTCAGTGAAATCAACCAAGCATAGATTAATTCCCAATATGAGGGACCAATTTAGTGAGATAAAACGCCACTCTAGGCCTTTTGGAAGCCCTAGATATGTCATTGACTATCTACCAATACCAACTACCAATGCACTTCAGTCAGATGGAAAACAACTCACTACACCAGGGCTCTGAAAAAGTCACTTTGAAACTGCTACAAGGTAAAATATATGCTAATATGTCTGTTATAAGTTTTTACAAGTTTCAAATGTCAGCCAAAAATGTTCATCTGAATTGCCGTTAGTTTAGGGCTAACATATTATTAAAATCCTACAAAGGTGCTAGCAGAAAGTAACATTACTGCAGACATTTTTCCCTCCATGTTTAACCAAATTTTGTTATTTATGACCAAATTGAAGGCCTAGATGTAATAGTCACAGTTTGCCATTGCAACCTAATATTGTTCTACTTAATCAAGTATTTAAATAAACTTGGAATGGGAAATAAAATAAATGGTTCAGAGGATCTTGTAATGTTTAAATAAGTCTTTGTCTGAGTGTGTTGTGTCGAACTGCAGAGAATGTTGTGACACATCTAGTTAAACCATCTTTTGCTTGCTGAACATGATAAACTAAATCTTCCATTATGTTCTTTTCAGCCCATTTACTCCCCTACTACAGCTGCTAACACAATGTCTTTGGCCAGCTTAACAAACTTGCTGCTAATTCTGCTACAACATCATTTCCAAAAAATTGAGACACTGTGAAAAATATAAATAAAAACCGCAAAAGGCAATGATGTGAAAATCAATTAAACCCCACATTTTTCTTGAAACTAGTATAAAGACAACATATAACATGTTGAAACTACCCAAAACTGAGTTACATGTATGGGTATAAAAAGAGCATCTCAGAGAGGCTTTCATAAGTAAAGATGTTGAGGTGTTCACCACAAATAGTGCAACTATTCATTAATGTTTCTCAACATAAAATACCAAAGAACTTGGGGATTTCATCATCTATGGTACATAATATCATTAAAAGATGCAGAGAATCCAGAGAAATCTCTGCATGCAAGGGACAAGGCCGAAAACCAGTATTGGTTGGCTGTGATCTTCAGTCCCTCAGATGGCATTGCATTAAAAACAGACATGATTCTGTAGTGGATCACTGCATCCACGAATGCAAGTTAAAACTCTACCATGCAAAGAAGAAACCATATATAAACAGGATCCAGAAACACCACCACCTTCTCTAATTTAAGATGTAATGAGGCAAACTGGAAAACTGTCCTGTGGTATTCTTTTTGGAAATCATGGTCATGGTCATGGTAAAGAGGAGAGGGACCATCCAGTTTGTAATCAGTACATAGCTCAAAAGCCAGCGTCCATGATGGTATAGGGGTGCATTAGTGCACACGGCATGGATGCTTTAACATCTGTGAAGGTGCCATTAATGCTGAACAATATATACAGATTTTGGAGCAACATATGCTGCCATCCAGATGACGTCTTTTCCAGGGAAGGCCTTGCATATTTCAGCAAGACAATGCCCAAAACCATATTCTGCATGTATTACAACAGCATAGCTCTGTTGTAAAAGAGTGCAGGTGGTAAACTGGCCTGCCTGCAGTCCAGACCTATCACTCATTGAAAACATTTGGCAATTGGGCTCCACAGTTCCCAAAATCTTACAAATTGTTGTTTAAAGAAGAGCTGATGGGACCCAGCGGTAAATATGCCCTTGTCCTATTTTTTTAAGCATGTTGCTGGCATCAGATTCAAAATTTTTCAAAAAACAAAATTTCTCATGTTCAAAATTTGCTATGTTGTCTTTGTACCATTTTCAATTAAATATAGGGTTTAAATTATTTGCACATGACATGTATATTCACATTTTCACAGCGTCCCAACTTTTTTGGAAATAGGTTTGTACTTTGGCTAACAGGTGTCCACATTGACTTGCATCACACTGAGTAATGGAGGAAAGGGGAAGGCCATCCTACTCACTAAGAGAAAGCGAACACTTCCATGTTTGTTAATGCGCAAGACAATAGTTCATACTGCCTGAAGTCATTTTTGTGTTTCTAAATGCACCAATAATTCAACCAAACAGTCTTACCTGAGTTTCCACTTGATCAAGTTTAAAAATGTTCAACTTTAGCTAAAAGGTTTGCTTGTCACTTTGAAAAGCTCTGCGCGTCACTTTTAACAAGGTAACCGATCAAAAAGAGAGTAAAACTCAAGTGGAGAGCAAACATGGGCTGTACAGCAGGACAGATTTACCCACATTTGTGAAGAAAAATGCTCCTCAGCTCCAAGATAAATATTTATTCACTGGCATCTTTACAATCCTGGAGATTGTGATCACAGAGGTTTGCCTAAAATCCTTGAGAAATAGACTCCTCACCACTGTAGCTTGGTGATTAGTTTACTGTAATGCAGAAATATAAAGCTGTGTCTCAGTGTTGGTTGTGTTCAGGGCACTTGTTAATGTTGCTAATGTTTACGTGGGCTGAGTAGGAGTAATTAAACCTAGTGGGCTTTTTCTCCTCCAAAAAGAAGGGCAACAAGTGCCAATCTGTTTGGGGGTCTGTGATGTGGTGTTGAACATAAAGATCTGCTTCTTCTCCACTTTGCTAAACTTGTCTCAGGCAGATTCTTCACGGTTCAGACATATTTTTTGTGTAATATGTTCCGCCATCTAAACACAGAAGCTTTGACATGGAGATACGCTTTCAAACGTGAGATGTACGGCACAGTCGTCTGCCACAGTGTATTCCGTTTACTGGGCTCGCCCCTGAGCTCTACACAGCAGGGAGTTTTTTTTAGCACAACATGCTTCAGCCACGTCAAACTAGCCTTCCGTCCCTATTTGAGGAACTATCAGACAATATCAGCCAACAGGTTTCCTATTACTGAAGATTTTTGAGGGAGGCTAAAAACCAGCCATTGCTGCTTTGTTAAACGGTGCAGGGCGGAAGTTCGATAACGCTACTATTTACAGCTAAATAAAGGTCTATTATGCTCTCTTGGACTCCCAACCATTGATGGCTGTGGCATCTCCCTGTTTTTTTTTTATTATTATTCTTTATTCATAATAATTCAAAATCTGTCATTAGGACCTTTGAACAGTTTTCCTTTTCAAATATAGATATTTTAATAGCAAAAATGGTTAAAACATCTAATAGAAGGAAGGTAAAAATCCCTATTTTACACCCCTCGCTTGTATCTCCACCTTGCTGGTGTACAGTTAGACTTTGTAGTCCATGTGTTGCTGGACAATTTATTAGCCAAACTCTAGCCTTTCATCTGTAATCATTTTCTGGCTGCAGAGCTGTTCTTGGCTGGACATTTCTGGGAGTTGGACCACTCTCAACCTAACAGTGACACTGACACGTGTAAAAACTCCAGTAACACCGTTGTGCCTGATACACTCGTATCGTAAATGTTATCTGGTCAACAGCAGTCCTGCAGTCAGAAACTAACCAATTACGGGCAGGGTATAGGGCTTATATACTGTGCAGCAACAGGTGGGTTACAGTCTGTACCAGGACATTGTACACCTATTCAGTGGAGTTATAAGGCAGGTGAAGCTCATGAAGTGCTGAGTGAGTATAAGTAGTTCTCTTCCTAAAGTGGCTATTTAATGAATTTCGGTTTGTGTGTGTGTAGTGTGTGTACCTTGCGTGTTCCAAGGTGTAGTGCTTTCTCCGTCAGAGTGCCTGGCCCTGCCATTTCGGCCCCATTGTCCCGCGGCCCCCAGCAGCAGATGTAGATGTGGATGAAGTCATTGTTATAAGTGAGAGCCGTGGCCTCCATGGAGTCCGTCACTGATCCATCCAGCAGACGAATACCTCAACACAGCAATTGGGCCTTCAAACATCAAGGCTGTCTGAATAGGAATTGATCTATCTGTGCTCTGCCCACAAATCTAAGGCCGTTTACTGTTATAAGTTGTATAAGCTGTTGCTTAAGACTTCCATGACACAAGGGTTCATAATATTGGCAGAAAAATATCTTTTAAAGATATCTCACTGATGACTTTGCTTCCAAAAAGCACAAATGATACATTCTACTTAAACATACATTGTAATTTATTTCAATGTATTTCATATTCATTTGTATTTTTTCATTATATAGATGGTTCAGCTATTTCCAATTTAGTTGTCTATATCCCCACTATAGCTTAGTTGTGTTTACCTTAGCTTCTTTTTTCCTGATCAAAGTTAAAGAAGTATTAATTCATGGTTTTTTGCATACAAATTCAGCGATTGGTATTGTGTGCACACCTACAAGTAGGATGTCACTTAGGGCCCCAAATGTTCAGAAATGCTCATGTTCAGAAAAGTGTTCTTTTGTTACAAGGTTGGACAAACATTACAGAACCAAAGTCCTATTCAAACTTAAGAGGATTAAAACATAGAAGTTTTGTGTGTACTGTACTGTAATGTACTGTAGCATATTGCATTTACTGGACACTCCTATGCTCTATTCACCTCCTATGCGTGCGTTGAAAGCAATGCCCACTCCGCAGAAGGAGTTATTAGCTTCCATAGCAATTTCACCTGCACACTTTGTACCATGGCTGGGAAAGTATGACATTGATCACACACACAAGCACACACACACACACACACACACACACACACACACACAAATAAACAAATTAATTACTTAATAAATAATCTGGCAAATTGATTAATAAAACACCGTCTATATGGAGTACCAAGGTATTGTTAATGTTTTCCTGTCTTTCTATAAGCCAGGACAGGTAGAGCTGATTAAGAAGCTTTATCACTGAGCTGACTGGAGTAATGAAAACTAAGCTTGTCGTATGCATGTGTTCGGCTGATGGAATGTAAGAGTACCCATTCTCCTCGTCTCTCTGTGGCATTGGATCGTGTGAAAGGCCATGAGCACCACGCAGGTCAAAACTCGCAAATGCCTCCTGCAAATACAAACAACGAGCAAACTTATGAAGCCAAAACACCAGCACACTAAGGTGAGCATCTACATCTGGACGTAGATTTAGATCTACTGAATTTCTATAGGTGATCTACTAGAAACTACAAAGGATCTGTGGAGGATCTATACAGGATATATTGGGAATCTGTGTAGGACCAATTGGAATTCCATATATGGAAGATCACTGGGGAGTCTATGGGAAGACCTCTATGTGATCCATTATGGATCTAAAGGGCATTAATCAGGGATCTATGGGTGATCTATGGTGTATGTATGGGCAGTCTAGTGGTAATCTAAGGAAAATACGTGGCCAATCTAGGGGTTACCTATCGGTGATCTGTGTGAGATGTGAGAATGATGTATTAGGAATTTAAATTAATCTGTTGGTGATTTGTGGGTGATCTATGTATGATCCATGTTTATAAATGGGTCATCAAAGGAGTGTCTGTGAGGTATATTTGGGTGATCTGTGAGTGATATATGTGGTTTATATGAGAGGTCTAAGGTCTCTCCAGAGGTCTCTCCAGAGATCTATGGACGGTCCATGGGTAATCTGTGGGGGAACTGTGGATCTATTAGGATTCTAGGTTGAACAATGGGTGATCTGTATGCGATCTATCAGGAATTTATTGGGGATCTATAAGTGACCCATTGGGATCTATGGATGATCTATGGATAATCTGTGTGTTAAATGGGTGATATGTATCGCAACACTGAAATATTTATGCGGATCTATAAGCAAAATCAAAGTGATCGTTCTTAATGTGCTTAAAAGGTAATTAGTTATGGATTTTTATAGGGTTTTTATAAGGAAATTATAAAATAATTTCCTTATAAATTATAATTTACTTATAAAATTCAATTCAAAGTCAATAACATTGATGTAAACACTGCTACTAAAGGTTTGATTTGGTTGGACAGGTGAATCAACTGGGTGATTTTAGTGAAAAGCCATTTATAACTCAAGCCAACATTACTGAGAAATGGTCATACTTATATAAACAATTTAGTGAAATCTTTACACTCCCAGGTGAGGATAAAGTCAGCAAGCACTATTACATGACAACTAAGTGTACCAGAATGTAAACTAGAATGGTACATTGATATGTTGATTGTTTTGTTTTTCAGAATTATCAGTTTGTAAAGAGTTCACTGCTATGTTTGCTAGCTAGGTAGGTAACCCTAACATTATTAGCATTTATGCTAGCATCTACAGTTCCATTTCTTCCCCCTTCAATTATTAATTAGGAGTTAAGCCTTTGTTCTCCTCTCCCCCTATAGACACTGGGCAGCCATTAGTCAGCAGATTTGACTGTTCAAAGTTTATCTTCTGTTTCAATCAAATCTTGTAAACATGATGGGAAAAACATCCAAAAAACAATCACGGAACGTCCTGTCTTTGTGACAGTCTGATGTAATCAGGAGATGAGAGAGACCCCCTGCTACATGCACACACACGCTGCTGGGGTCCCTCCGTCTGTCCCCCAGTAGGAGAGATGTTTCTTTCATTAAATCAGGCAAAGCTTTTACTGAAGAGAAAAAAGAAAAACAGCCATTGCGCCATTCGCTTTGATCTGTGTAGCAGCAGCCAGATTACAGTGTGTATAGAATTCATCTAATTTCCCTCTATTCCCTCAGCTTCTCTAACAACAGATTTCACTCTAAAAGGTACAGTATGTGTGTGCATGTGTGTGTGTGTGTGTGTGTGTGTGAGTGTGTGTGTGCTTGATTTCAGAAACTATAAGAAACACTTACAAAATTCTTCCTTAAGTCCAGGTTTGAATGATCCACACCTACAAAGCAGAGAAGAGTCCAGTTAGAAACCAAATTAAGAGCTGTCTAGTCGTTGGCTTTATCATCAAGAGCTTGTGAGTTTGATGAGGTCAAGAGAGCACAGTTGGCCTCACTTTCTCTGGGTGGGCAGGATAGCCCTTCCTCTCCTCCCTATAACAGCACGATATTTAGCTGACGCAACAGAAATGGAGGTTAGTGTCCTTCAAGCACATTCCAGTTGTCCAATGGAATTGTGTTAGCGGCACTTCAAGAAGATGCGGCGGCACTTCACAAGACCCAGCGGAAGCATGTGCTGGCCTTCATCCTCTTACCACTCCTAGCATTGTGTGACTGGGGGGAGACCTAGCTAGTGGATGGAATTTTAAACGACTAAATTGGGGAGACAAATAGAAAAAAGCCTGTCGGATCAAAACCTCAGATCTCCATAATAACTTTACAGGAGAGGGAAAAACATTTTAAAATTTCAATGTACATTAATGTAGCAAGATCTTATTCCAAGCAATTCTGGACCATCTCTATTGGTTCATTCATCATGACATTTTGACAAAAAGTAAAGAGCAGCTGACATTTTCACATTGTGTCTCATTGTGTAATAAACCTAAATGTTTTATTCCTTTGTATAACACTGTTACTGATTAGAGTTGCACCTTACAATGATTTCTATAACTGATTAGTCCTTTGACTATTATCCATTTATATAACTAACTATTCTGGGTGACCTGAACTCTTCTTTTATGGACATATCATGTCCAGTTGTTTGTTTAGATGCCCCTGGTCAATCACACGTTTTGTTGATTTTCTACATTAAACACATTGTCTACAGAAAACACACTTTACTCCACAATTACTTTGTGTGCTGAATTTAGCACACTTGAAAAAAATGATAAAATATAAAATGTAGCCTCTGCAAGAGTTATGGCACATTGTACATCTTTACATCAATGTTTTACTTTTTTTAAAATGCTCAAATGTTAAATTTATCAAAAAAAAACTTTTGTGTTCAAATCTGCAGAAAATATTTACATTGGTTCCTTGTAGAGGATGTATTAACTGTATGTATTATTTTCACTTAGAAAACCAACAAAACATGTGACTTGACCAGGGGTGCTCAAACTTTTGCATATGACTGTAACAACTTTACAATCTGTCACAGTGACTGCGTATCATATTAGCATTGTAGAGTATTCAAGAGTGCCTTGTAAATAATACAATAGAAGCCATTTTGCCCCCTACACTTCCTGTTGTGCACTGCAGGCTGTCAGAATCATGGATTTAAAATTACACAGCACTGCAGTGTGCTTTTGTTTTTAAGTAAACAATGCATTGGCCAATCATTGCAGGCATATATGTCTATAAAGTCTATAAAAACAGACAAAATAAAGAAAAAATTAGGCTTTAGGATTTCTGCAACTGCTGTTTTAAGCTATATATTTTGATCCATTTTGAAATTGGTGATGAAAGCTTTCATTACTTAAGTTTATTAGCCTCAGAGCTCTAGTGCAAAATGAAAGAGGAAAACTTCAGACAGCAAGCATTGTAGTTGATGGACTACATTTGGGGTAAGGGGAGAAAGAGTAATTTGACTTTTCTTTAATAATGATGTCTCTCTCCCCTTCTCTCTCACTGTCTCTCTCTCTCCCTCTCTCTCTCTGAGAGTGTGCAGTTGATAGAAAGGAAACGAGTCGGAGATTTCTGTCTTTGTCCCACCCTGGGAGCCTGCAGGCGTTACTATAGAAACACACCCCACTCCTGCTCCGTCCCCCAGCTGTGCAGACTGGATCATACACACTCACTTACCCACACACACACACACACACACACACCCACACACACATGCACACACACATCATGAACTTTTAATGCTTTTTCTTAGAAATGATGTTAAAGTAAAAGATCTATTAAAAAGTCAAAGACCAGCTTTGTTTCATCTGTGTGTGTGTATGTGTGTGTGTGTGTGTGTGTGTAAAACAGGCTTATCTAAATGACCCGCTCTCCTGCTGATGCTCCTCGCTCCCTCATTCACACACTCCAGTAGGAGACTCTTCCACATGATTGCTTTTCTTCTCAGCTTCGGCCTCACACACACACTCTCACACACACACCAAACACCACTCAAAACACACACACCACGCTTCTCTCATTCTGACTGAGCAGTGTTCCTCAAACACCATCCTGATGGACCACAGCGGGGGTCATTTTTATCCGCTTTAACACACCTGCTTCACATCATCAGCTAATGACCAAACTTTCCATCACCCCATAATATAAAACCAGGATTTTAGCCACGTTACAAAAAGGGACATTTGTGGATTTAAAAGTTTGGAATCAGTTGCTGTATTTATCTTTTTTTTTCATTTCATTCAAAAATAACTCACACAAAGTATCTACTGTATCTTAGTAAATTGTGCTCAACTTATCCGCCTCAAAATTTGATCAGTACTTTTGAAATGAAGGATATTCTGGATATTTATTATACATTTATTGTGGATTGTTTTGTTTGATTATAGTTTCATTCTGAATATTAGCTGGATATTAATTTATGAATAAATTTATTATACAAAATAAAATATAATAAAAAGTCTTGTGGGAAAGTGTGAATACTCCCAGTAAATGTCCTGTTTTGTTGATTTTCTAAGTGAACATAAGCTAATATATCCTGTACACGGAATAAACATACATACGACTGTAATTTCATTAAGGACATTCATTTCATTATAACTATATTCTGGATATTCATTTTCATTTTATTAGAACTTCAATCTGAATAATAATTCCATTATAGCTTCATTGTTCTTGAAACTATGCTACACTAGCTCTCTGTTATTTTGGAATCGTTCATAGCTCTGTTCATGTGGACATAGCTAAAATTTCTGTATGTTTTCTTCTAATTAGTATTACAATAAATTTAGTAGAAATGATTTTTCACAAGACTAGGACATTGGTTTGTGTGCAGGGTGTGTAGCAGCAGGATTCAGGATAGATGCTGTAATGATGTTGTACTGGGGGCTGAATCACTGCACTGTGCACAGATATTGAGCAACACACACACACACTGTTATCAGTGATTCCCTTATTCTTTTGACCTCCAGTGACGGCCCTGCAGGACCAGTAACTAAGACCTCTACTGGTTTCATCTTGGACATCTACCATTCAACTACACTATCCAAAAAAATGGTACTGTACAAGTAGATTTTTGTCCCTTCAGGGTACAGAAAATGTAAATGTACCTTAAAAGCACAACAATTACCTGTGTACACAGAACAAACTTAAATTAGGCATTTTCTGCACATTTTAGTGCAAAATTTCTATATGCAAAATGTTCTAAATTGGGGGAAAATAAAGCATAAAATATAAAGTGTGCCATTACTTTTGCACAGGGCACATTTTCCCAATATGTAAAGACAGCAAATAAAAATGTGTTCTCTGTGAATGTTGCGTTAACTTATTCTCACTTAGAAAATCAATAAAACATAATTTACAGTCAACTCCAGAATTATTAGCACACCTCAAGAAACTGGGCAAAAAGAATTATATAAACTAAATGTTCCTGAAAAATGTTTGGAGAAATTTTTTAACATTTATCTAATAGATATAATTGCTACAATAGTGTTGTTTCATGTTATGAATCGTGAATTCTTTTGGAAACATAGAGGGCAAAAGTTTTGGCACCCCTACAGAACTGTTTAAATAAAACCATAGTCTCCAGGAACTCCATCGTTGGTGATGGCCATTTCCTTTTTCCCTGAGGTATAAATATGACACACATAAGTCACACACATGTAAAATCTCTTATCCATTGACATGGGTAAAACCAAAGAGCTGTCAGCTCAAATGAGACAGAAGGCTGTTGACCTGCACAAGTCAGGAAACGGTTAAAAAAGAAATTAGAAGTCAGTTAAAATTACCATTAGTACATTCAAGATGATAAAACATTTGAAAAGCATGGAACAGTTGAGAATTTGCTGCCTGTACATACAGTGAGGAGGATGATAAGAGAGGCAAAGACGAACCCAAAAGATGACAATTTCAGAACTGCACAGTTTAGTTGAAACTTTTGGTTTTCAAATTTCAAAATCCACTGTCACAGCCCACCTCCATGACCAGAAGAGTTCCATGAAAACAGCCTTCCTGCATCCCATCATCACATCTGGTGAAAAAAGGGACTGCTTACAATGAAAAACACCTGATACTTACACTGATGCTTTGGGGCTGTTTTGCTGCTAGTGATCCAGGGACTCTTGTGAAAATCTATGGCATACTGAGTTCTACTAAATACCATGAGATTGTAGCCCAAGATCTGCCCCTGCCAGAAGGTTGAAACTTGGCTGTGGGTGGACCATTCAGCAAGATCATGACAGGGTGTAGCTCAGCTGACTGAAACAAGTTCCTATAATGTTCCTGAAAAGCCACCTACATCAGTATTGACATCTTTCTCGGTTATCAACTATCAGGAGCTTACAACTATTTTAAACAAAGTAAGTTCATCCACATGTGATCATGACACTGTTCCAACTTCATTCCTTAAGATGGTTTTTGATTGTGTTCACAATGAAGTTTTAACTATTGTAAATTGTTCTCTGTCAACAGGTGTTTTTCCAGAAGCTTTTAAAACTGCCCTGGTGAAGCCTCTGCTACAAAAGAGTAGCAAGGATTCTTCTGTACTAAATAATTTTAGACCAATTTCAAACCTACCTTTTCTAAGTAAAGTCTTAGAAAAAGCTGTTTTCAAACAACTAAATGCATATCTAATAACAAACAAGTTATATGAAAAGTTTCAGTCAGGTTTTCGTTCTAACCATAGTACAGAGACAGCATTGATTTGCGTTATGAATGACCTCAGGCTCAGCGCTGATGCCCAAAATCCTTCTATTCTGGTTTTATTAGATCTTAGTGCAGCTTTTGATACAGTTGACCACAAGATTTTAATCCAGCGTCTTGAATGCTGGGTCAGCCTCTCGGGCACAGTTTTAGAATGGTTTAAATCATATTTAAGTAATAGGTAGTTCATGGTTTCACTTGGAAATCATTCATCAAAAAGATTTGCCATTTCTTGTGGAGTCCCTCAAGGTTCAGTCTTAGGGCCTTTGCTTTTCTTTTTGTACATGCTACCTCTAGGTGATGTCATTAGGAAGCATAGTATAAATTTTCATAGCTATGCTGATGATACCCATCTATACATTTCTATTCCTTCTGATGATCAAGACTCTGTAGATAGACTAATCAGCTGTGTGTCAGATATTTCTTAGTGGATGTCGCAAAATTTTCAACAATTAAATCATGAAAAAACTGAAATATTAATCGTTGGTACAGAAACTCAGAGAAAAATTATTTATGAGAAACTCGGTTATTTAGCTTCATATACCAAACCTGAAGTACTAAACCTGGGTGTGATCGTAGACTCTGAGCTCTGTTTTATCCCACATGTAAACACAGTCACTAAAGTAGCTTTTTATCATTTAAGAAATATCGCTAAAGTTCAGCCTTTTCTCTCTCAGAGCGACGCAAAGAAACCTGTTCATGCATTTGTTACAAGCAGACTTGACTACTGTACTGCTCTTCTTACTGGACTTCCTAAGAAAACTATACTCCCTTACAACTTGTACAAAATGCAGCACCGCGCATCCTAACAAAAACAAAAAAGAGAGATCATATTACTCCTGTTTTAAAAGAGCTGCACTGGCTACCTGTATCATTCAGGATAGATTTTAAGGTTCTGCTACTAGTTTTTAAATCTCAAAATGACCTAGCACCTGCTTGCATCACAGAGTGTCCGTCTGTTTATGTTCCGGCATGTAATCTAAGATCTGCAGATAGGGGCCTTCTATAGATACCCTCTGTAAAATACAGAAAACATGGAGAGGCCTCTTTCAGTTATTATGCTTCTAAACGGTGGAACTTAATTCCACCTTTTATTAGACAGTCAAGCTCAGTGCTCACTTTTAAGAAGCATCTAAAAACGTATCTCTTTAACTTAGCATTTAATTAAAACTCTACATCTCATGGTATTTATCTTCTACTTTGATCTTTCATTTTCTTCTGATTCTAAATAAATACTAATGACTTCTTGTATAAATGTTATCACCTGTCTGCCACTGGCATGAAAAGTGCTATATAAATAAAAATTATTATTATTATTATTATTATTATTATTATTATCATGACCCCAAACACATCAGAAATCCACATGGAAATGGTGGCAGGAACATAAAATCTGTTTTTTGTTTTGCTATGGCCCTCTTAGTCCCTAAATTTGAACCCAATTGAAAACCTGTGGCGTGTATTGAAGAGTGCAGTCCACAAGCGAAGACTCAAGAATATCAAGAAACTGGAAATGTTCTAGGAGTGGTCCTGGAGCCCTCAACAAGTGTTCTACAACCTTGTGAAACATACAGAAAGAGGCTCAGTGCTGTTATTCTCACCAGTGGAGGCTTCACCAAATATTGGTATCAGGATCGCCAATATATATATATTTTTATGTATGTGTTACTACACAGAACTTTCTTTTGTTCTGAAAAATAGTGTAAAAAAATGCAGTCCTACCATTTGTTTAAGCCCAAAATTTGTGGTTTATATTATATATCACTTTTAGCTCATATTCATAAGAGGTGCCAGTAATTGTGAAGATTGTATATCGTTACAGTGTTCTGAGGTAGGCTAGGGCTGTGATGCTGAGAAGGCAGTGTTTGTGTGTGTGTGTGTGTGTGTGTCTGTGTGTGTGTGCAGGGCTTCATAAAGTGGTACATTAGTATTCAGTCGGCTGGGTAAGGCCCTGCAGTGCCGATCAAGCGGCCATCAGCCTTGGACATTCCGTCTCCGTCTCTAGACCAACGATCACACACTCACTATCACACAGCACCGGCCACCGCAGCCTACACACTCTACAGTAACCTCACTCAACTCTCTCTTTCTCTCTCTTTAGATTTGAACCAGCCCTTTTTTCCTTAATCATTTACCCTTTGTTTGCAAAATTAGGTTATTACATTTTTTCCTATTTAATGGACAATGTAAAATTGTAGCCCAAAATCTGTCTGCCTCTGCCAGAAGGCTGAAACCTGGCTGTGGCTGGACCACTCAGTAAGATCATGATCCCAAACACATTCGCAGGTTCGGCGTTTTTCACTGCTATGCAGATGATACGCAACTTTACATATCTGCTAAACCAAATGAGGCTCTGAATCTAAATAAACTTGAAAAATGTGTTAAAAATATCAAAGGCTGGATGACCAACAATTTCCTTCTTCTTAATCCAAACAAAACTGAGGTCCTAGTACTTGGACCCAAAGCAGAGTGATCTCAACTCTCCAAATTTGTACTAAATTTAGACGGCCACACGGTCATTCTAAGCACTACTGTAAAAAATCTAGGCGTCATCTTCAATTCCAGTCTCTCTTTTGAAACACATGTTTGCAACATCGTTAGAACCACATTCTTTCACTTGGGTAACACGCTAAACTATGGAATTTTCTATCCCTTAAAGATGCGGAAAACTGGTGCATGCCTTTATAACCTCCAGGCTGGACTACTGTAACACCATTTTAGCTGGATGCTCCAATACATTACTAAATAAGCTCCAAATGGTAGAGATTGCAGCTGCTAGAGTCCTTACGAGGACCAAAAAGTTTGACCATATATCCCCAATCCTGCCGTCATTACACTGGCTACCTGTTAAATTTCGTGTGGAGTATAAGATCCTTCTCTTAACGTATAAATCTTTAAATGGCCTGGGCCCACAGTACCTTAGTGAATCAATTCAGTCATACAAACCCACACGTATGCTCTGCTCAGAAATTAACGGCTTGCTGACAGTTCCTCAAATTAGAAAAACCACAGCAGGTGGTTGAGCATTATCCTACATAGCCCTGAAATTGTGGAATCATCTCCCGAACTCTGTTCAGGACTCAGACACACTCTCTACATTTAAAACTAGACTCAAAACTTATCTGTTGGCACAAACATTTTGCTAATATCAGTTGTCTGCACTATTGCTCTCCAACACCTCTCCATAAACAGACTTAACTTACAAATTGTTTGCCTTTCTCTTGCACTCTCTCCTTCTATCTTCTCTATGAGCTGATGACTGTCCTCCCCGCTTGATCCTGATGGATAATTTTGGAACAAGGAGCTACCAACATCGTGGAATTATTCTCCAGGATTTACAGCCCCTGAGCAACGTTTGCCTGAGTCACCACATGGGAGCCACCAGAGCTGCTAGAGTCACCAGAGCTCTATCTCCGCTGGCTGATCACCTGTCCCTCCTGCCTGACCTGATGATGCACTCCTGCTCGTCTGCCTCCATGACTACCTATTACCATAGTGGAGCCACCAGCATCAGGCACTGATCATGAATCCTATCTCTCACTTTGACAGAAAACCTATGAGATGGTTCTAACTTTACATTACTTCTCCTGGATTAATCAGAATATTTCTGAGAGATGTTCAAGCTCTAAGCTTCTTTGTTGTATCTTGTCATCAAATTATAAAATCTCATTAGCTATGTCATTCTCTCCTCATCCGGGGTCGACCAGAGGAGGATGGGTTCTTCCCTTGAGCCTAGGTTCTCGAGGTTTCTTCCTCCTAGGGAGTTTTTCCTCGCCACTGTCGCCTCTGGCTTGCTCATGGGGGACTTGGACCCGAATTTAGTTCCTTACATCTATACATGGACTCCTTTTTTCTTTTATTTTCTTTTTATTTCTAGATTTCTATAAGTCTGTTTCACACAATATCCATGATATTCCTAAAAAAAGATGACCATCAATTTAAAAACTCCACAGCACAGCTCTCAGTACTGAAAAAAAAGGTTCAGTTTGCCTACCTTGGATGAAGCTAAAGATAGCTTCTTAGCCAACTTACTTTCGAAATTTAACCACAAATTAAGATTTTTTGAGTTTGAAACGCAGGGTGTTGTGTTAGGGGGACAAATAGGCTTTATCAGAATGTATATTTTACTTTTAATTATTCAATAATAATTTAATTTAATAAGTTATTTAATAATAACATGGTCATGAGAATCATGTGATTTCAATAGAGTGAACACAGTTTCCAATATTCATCACCAGAGTCCAGAGGGAGCAACAGTGATGGCATGTTCTAAATAATGAGTATATCATGTCCATTTTTGTCAATTTTTAGTTTTCTACATCATTTCAACACACCAGCTCTCCTTTACATTGTGTAAAAAAATTTATGATGCATGGACCAAAAGAAATTTTTAAAAATCACTTGGAACAAAATCTCTTTACACTGACATTGAAAAGTAAGAGTGCCTTTTCCTGTAAAGTGTTACCATTTTGGAGATACTTGTTTTCCATTGGACAGCGACAACATATATATATATCATACAAACTATATTTACTAATTTATACCAATTTTACAGTGAAGGATCCTTAACAGTCAACATACAGCATGTGAGCAGCTGAGCTTCAGGCTGGAACTAAAGACAGTTTGAAGGATCAAATTAAGAAAACTTAGTTTTCGCATAAAACTAATTCAAAAATAAATCTTAATAGAGAGAGAGAGAGAAAGAGAGAGATGAAAGAGACAGAAAAGGAGAGAGAGAGAGAGAGAGAGAGAGAGAGAGAGAGAGAGAGTATCATTATCAGTCTGTGTTCAGTAGCAGTGAATGCTATATTGATTGTCTTTAAATGAACCACAGAAACATTTAGGTCACATGTTTCTGCTGCCTTTTATTGGACACTCAGTTTAACTGAGCTCTGCACATGGACACACACACACACACAACACATGCAACAAACAATACACACACACACACACAAATATACCCACAATGCACACCCAGTACACACGCACACATACATAAGCTAGGCACAGAACACACACACACACACACACACACACAGATAATCTGCAGTAGCAGTGCGTTATTACTGACCTGACCCTGTGACCTCACAGAGACTATAGAGTTTGTGTGTGTGTGTGTGTGTGTATGTGGAACTTATTCATACACATATACACACACACACACACTCTTTCACACACTCTCAGGAACTCAGCACCCCGCACTTTGCTGCTTTGACGCTTCATACAGAGCCCAACAACTGTCACCATGACAACAGCGTGCCAGCCACATCACCCATGGCAGAGAAACTGAAAGAGAGAGAGGAACAGATGCGTCTCTCCATCTCTCATCCGTTCATCATACCAGGCTGAGAAAAAGAGAGAGAGAGAGAGTGAGAGAGAGAGAGAGAGAGAGAGAGAGAGAGAGATAGAGAGAGAGAGAGAAAGAGAGAGAGAGAGAGACTGGAAGGAAAGAAAAAAAGAAAAAGAAGGAAATGAGAAAGGAAAAAAGAAAAAGGGCAAGAGGTAAAGAGATAAGCAAAGATAAAGTAAGAAAAAGAGAGAGAGGGAGAGAGTAGAAGAGAAAGACAAAGAGAAAGATGGAAATGAGAGAGAGAATGAGAGAAATTGTGTGAGAGAGAGAAAGTGAAAGAGGAAGAGAGAGTGAGGGGATGAGAGAGGGAGTAATTAAAAGAATAGGAGAAAGACAGAAAGAGATTGGATGTAATCAGCAAGAGAGAGAAAGTGAGGGAGAGAGAAAAGAAGGAGAGAATAGACAGCGAGAAAGAGAGAGAGGGAGAGAGATCTCAGTACAATGGGTGTGTGAACACACACAAGCTCTTAAAACACTGACTGTGAGTTTGGGTGTGAGATGTAAATGGAATAATCAATAGGTGTGACACACACAGGCGGAGCTGTACTTTATTGATCCTGATCGGCAGCTGCTGTCGACCCCAATCCCCATAAAACAATCAGAACAACTACGGCCCAAATCACTGAGAACTGAATTTTCTCTGCTTTTTATAATGATAAAGTTTCAAAATGTATTAGACATTCCACGTATGGAAACTTAGACCCTGTTTACACCTGGTCACTTCATGCATCTTGAGTATCAGAATTATATATGGATAAGGCCAAGACACATAAGAATACAAATGTAAACGCACCCAAGATGCATTTAAAACAGATAGAAATCACTCAAACCGCTTCAAAAGGTGATCTGAAATGCATTTAAGCCACATGTTATTTTGTAATTGAGCAGCAAACCCTAACAGCTTGTAGAATCATGTTTTCTGTAATGGGAAAATACTACATCAAAAGAATTTTGATGTACTACTGAACTTAATTTTTTTTAAAAATATATAATTTAAAATAATTTTTAATGATTTTTGGGAGCACTGGGCACATAGAATTAAAATAAAAACAAGCTCAGCACTAAAACTGGCTCAGCAAACTAAAAACAGCCGCTAGTTTGAATTGAATTTAGATGTCAATAGAAACCAACATGACCAAGCTGAACAAAGTTTACAGAAAAGAAAGCAAATTTATGGCGAATGTGTTAAGCTAAAGTTGACTTTTTTCGCCAGCAGCTTCTTATTCAAATCAGCAGTTACATTCCGGTGCCCGTTTAAGATGATTCCAATATGGAGCTGGTGAATAACTGCAGAAGCTGTTTAAACCAGTCAAATAGAGAGCTGTGTTTCTTCTGTTTTGCTACCATTAGGAAAATGGTCTGTTCGGCTGGTAAGTTTCTCCAGTAACAGCACTGAGTGAGGGCTTATTGATGCTTCACTTGTTTCTAGCTTATGACGGTGAATTGAACTCTAAATGCTTCACTTGTCTTCTGAAATAAAATAAGCTGAGCATAAGCACAGTAACAGACGACGCTGCTGTATATCAATTTTACACCAGGAAACAAATCCATTAACATGAAAAGTAAGCGGCTGTGTAGAGTCCCGTCTGCAGCCAGATGCCTCTCTGTAATGTGTTTCTTCCGCTTTGGGCCTTCAGTCTTTCTGAGTCATGAGACTCAACTCCAAGTCAAAGTTCAAGTCTTTCGTGTTCAAGTCAAAGTCGAGTTGCAAGTCTTTCTCAATTTTGTTGAGTCGAGACAAGTCTAAGTCATATGACTTATGTCCACACCTCTGGTAACTGAACCAGTGATTCGGGCAATGGCCAAAAGAGAACTAGCAGAGAGCAAAAAGTGCATCAAATCACACAGATAAAGGAGCTGTTTGTTGAACACAAGCAAACAAGAGCATTCATAATGTTTATAATGTATGGATCCAGAGGTAAAGACACCCTCTTCAGAATTTTAAGTCAGCTGCCAGTTTGTAGTAAAATATTTCTCCAGCTCTCACTGTAATATCTGTGTAATATCTTTCCTCAGTTTGTGTTTTTCTTATGCATAAAAGTACAAACAGGTCCAGTTTAGTTTTGTTTGTATCACATGATAACAGGGGAGATTTAGACTTTGGGGTTTTGAGACTTTATCATCACTGGAAGCTCATTATTTGTGTAATACCTGTTCTGTAAAACACTGATGTTAAGTGTGTGGCAGAGGTCCGCAAGGGTTTGAAATTGAAGGTTAATCCATTATACATTATGGTTTTACACTGCTTTGCTTTGTTGTGCTTGAGTTGACTGACAGATAATGTCATGTTGGGATAAACAGGTAATCTTCATCTTTTTCATCTTTTTAACCCACTTGATCCAGCTAGGGTTGCGGTTGCAAGGGAAAGCAGAGAAGTCCAGACGGCCCTGGACAGGTTTTATTTGGGAATCCTTTTTTTGGCAACAAACCTCCTAAAATGCCTGTTTCTGGTGCATTTTCACAAAGAAATGTATCCTAAAAATAACTTTTACCATGATAGACTGCTATAATCAACCAATATATGTTTTAATCTAGTGAATACTCATTAAAATACTAGGATATTTCAAGAGCTGAAGGCGTGATTTTTCTTGAGCTTAACATTACCGCCTAACATTTAGGGCAGGGGTGTCCAATCTTATCCGCAAAGGGCCAGTGAGGCTGCAGGTTTTCACTCCAACAAAGCAGGAGGTCACCTGATGAAATGTATGAAGACTAAGACTAAGACAATTAATTAAACAAGTAGAGTCAGGTGTGCTCCAGGTTGTTTGGGATGAAAACCTGCAGCCACACCGGCCCTTTGCGGATAAGATAGGACACCCCTGATTTAGGGTCTGCAACCTTTTTGTTTAATCTAAAAGAACAAAAGCACTCAAATTCTGCATGTTTCCAACAACAGTACTTTTGACTGTGTACTGCAAATTAATGTATGTCTCTACAGCAGGTTTCCCCAACAGGCAGCCCATGGGCCTAATATGGCCCGCAAGAGTTAAATCGTTGGCCCGCTGCCACACATATGTTACTGGTGCCAAAAAGAACAAAACAAACCAGAACGTCATAGCAATCCACAAAGCTCACTCTGTGTACACAGCACATGTATAAAATGCTTTGTATAAAAACGACAGCCAGTTGATGACGAAAATAGATTCAGTTGGACAGATGAATTTTGTTTTATTTTACTGAACCATACTAATGCAAAGTCAGCTTGTTCGCTATGCTCTCAAACTGTAGCCGTCTGCAAGATGGCTAATATTAAGTGGCACTTTGACACACACCATAGTAACTACAATGACAACTTGCCTGCAAAATCTGAAAGCCGAAAACAAAAGATTGCAAATTTGATTGCCTCCTACAATCATTCTGCTACTACCACTCACAATACTACATCTGCAAAAGAGAATGCAACAGCAGCATCTCTGCATGTGTCATGGAACTTAGCGAAAGCTAAGAAATCTTTCACAGATGCTGAGTTGATATAGACGTGTGCAATTGATAAGGTGGAAGAAGTTTTAAGTTACAACGAAAAAACTAAGAAAACAGTTATAGGCTTGTTGAGGCAGGTGCCACTATTGGACAAAGCTGCAATGAGAAGAGCAGACGTTTTAGTGGAGGACTGCCTGTCTGATCTGCTTTCTGATATCAGAAAGCTGATTTCAGGCCACTCGCCATTGATACATCTTGTGATAGAACAGACAAAGAACAGCTGTCTGTGTTTGTGAGATTTTTTGACGGGAGAGCTTTTTGGTAAGAACTGCTTTGTTTGCTCCCCATTCAAGGACACACAACGGGCAAAATCATTTTTAATGAACTGACCCAGTTCTTTAAGAAAAATGGCCTGGATTCGGACAAAGTCATGTCTGTCATCACTGATGGTGCTCCATCCCTGGTTGGACAACACAAAGGCCTGGTAAGCAGACTAGCTGCTGTTAACCCTGTCCTGACAACATTTCACTGCATGATTCACAAATTAGTGTTGTATGCCAAACTGTGTGGGAAGACACCACGGATACAGTAATGAAGCTTGTAAACTTCATACATGAGAGTTTGAGTTTGCAGCATCGCCTCTTCATAGCTCTGCTGGAGGAAATGTCAGCAGAACATCATGATCTGTTGCCACATAACGACATGCACTGGCTTAGCAAGGGCCGAGTGTTGGACAGATTGTGCAAATTACAAGCTTTGCTCTTTTCCTGGCAACTTGCAAAGCCAAAAGGCTCGCACCTTTCTAAATTTTCTGAATGACAGCAAAGAAGTGGCATATGTGCATTTTTTATGTGACATCATATCTCACCTAAATCTGCTGAATTTGCAATTGCAATGCAAGAACCATACTGTTACAAACATGTACAAAGCAGTTGAAGTTTTCTGCTTAAAATTTGTTTGAACGAGATCTACTGCACTTTCCAAAACTGCGGCAACAAAATGCAAGAAGACTCTGTGATATGTGGGTTTATGATGACACTGCTAGAGAATGTCAAGGAGGGATTCGAGAACTTCCAGCTCCTAAGTGAAATCCTCTTTGCGACAGCCATTCTCTGTTTCTGCAGATGGCCAGTGGACTGCTGAAGACAAAATGTTACTTCCATCTCTGGACAAAGCTTCTCTTCAATTGGAGATTTTGGAAATATCAAAATCAGATTTGGTCATAGAGCAGCAGGAGCATGATAGTGTGAGTGAGTTCTGGATTAACATGGTTCCCCAGTTCAGACAAGCAAAAATAAAAATAATTGCAATGCTGCTTTTTACAGTATTTCCCTCCACCTATATCTGTGAATCATTGTTTTCTTCTTGAGACATTCAGGGGGTCCAAGAGGTTAATTTGGGGGTATTTTAAACCTTAAGTCTCTATCCAGCGTAGAAAGTTTCATTACTTTTTAATGCTCTGATTGAACAGGAATTTAGTGACACCAATTGCTAACAGGAATATAAACTCATCACATAGCTGTAGAGTCTCTATAGACAAACACTGGCAATAGTCATACTGAGGAGCTCAGTGACTTTTACTGTGGCACTGTCATAGGATGCCACAAGTTTGTTTGTGGAATTTCTACCCTGCTAGATCTGCCCCAGTCATCTGTAAGTGCTATTATTGTAAAAAGTATGGATCTTAGAGCAACAACAGCTCAGCCAGGAAGTGGTAGACCATGCAAACTCACTAAGCGGGGCTTCTAAGTGCTGAAGCATGTTGTGCATAATCACCTATCCCATGTTGCATCCCTCACTACAGAGTTCTACACCGTAAGGCTGGAATAGTGTAAAACATGCCGCCACTGGTCTTTGGAGCAGTGGAAATGTGTTTTCTGGAGTGATGAATCACGTTTCACTATCTGGTAGATGGAGGAGGGATGAGGGTCTGAGGCTGTTTTTCAGGGTTTGGGCTAGGCCCCTTAGTCCCACTGAATGGTAATATTAATACTACGGCACACTTTCCTCTTCCAGTATGACTGTGTCCGTGTGCACAAAGTGAGGTCCATAAAGAGGTTTGGTGTGGAGGAAATCGTCACAAGCATCATTCACTAAATGCCCCTAGAGCATTTTCATTCACAAAAAAGAGAATCCAGTGGCCTGCACAGGGCCCTGACCTCAGCTCCACTGAACACCTTTGGGATGAATTGGAACATCAATACTGAGCCAGGCCTTCTTGTACAACATCAGTCCCTGACCTCACAAATGTTCTTTTGACTGAATGGGCACAAATGTCCAGAGACACACACCAAATTTTTGTGGAAAGTCTTCCTAAAAGAGTGGAGGCTGTTACAGATGCAAAGGGGGGCAAGTACATATTAATATCCATGGTTTTGGAATGGAATGTCTAAGTTCAAGTAGGTGTGATGGTCACATATCCACAAACTTTGGCCAAATAGTGTATATAACGTTATTTATTTGACAAAGTTTAAAAAAGCAAGTACATTTTCTAATTTTATTAAGTGAAATTATCTCACTATATTGGCAGCTCATTTTGCTTGTTTTAAGAAACAATGATTGAGAGCTAAATTATCCGCCCACATATTGAGATAAGAGTACCATAGAAGTAGACGAGTAAGTAGAGGAGCAATAAGATCACTTTTTCCAGGAAGTAGTTAGTAATGTAATCCCATTACAGTTTGAGAGAATGGATTACTTTTTCTGAATAATTACCCCAAGACTGGAGCTATCTATGCTAACATTAATGCTAACATAATGTACGGTCTCCAGAGCCTATGCAGCACTCTGTTCTGAGTGAAAAAACAAAGTTGGTTTTAGGAGTGTAGCAGCAAACCTTTTGAGTTCCTCCCAAATTTTGTGATTCTTTGCTGCACTTGTATAACTTCATTCGATTTTCCCTCTTAGCACCCAAGAAAATCCTCTCCATAATGTAGATTATCACTTAATTATCTTTTCAGGTCTGTCTTTAGGTTTCTGCATCATCACATAACAACACAAAATAGTCCATTATAAAAATTATATTTAAAATGCATATATATATTTCAGAATAGGTTATTTAATGTCAACACAAACAATATATGTAATCTGTATTACCATGGGGCCCTTGGTTCGTGTGTGGCCCTAGGCGACTGCAAAGACCACTCCTGATTACAAGTAGCAATAATTCATTACTTTCAGTTAATTCACAGCACTGCATACACACACACACACACACACACACACACAGAGTCTGCTGTTCCATCTAGAGCCCTTCTTGTGTGATGACAGTATCAGACTGTAATTTTTCCTTTTGAAGGAGTCGCTAATGATTAGCATGAATGGAAGAAAAGCTCCAGCTCAATCCGCTAATTATCTTTAAAAGCACTTCATACAATTCCCTCCGTCAACAGAGATAGTGAGCGTGTGTGAGTGTGTGTGAGGGTAAATCCTGCCACAGGAGAGACTCTGAGAATGCTGATGCACACACACTCACTGCAGCAGGGATTTTTACTCTTCAGAGATTTTTATTAAAACAAATAATATACACATTTCCATAAACTTAATAAAAAAAATACAAAGATTCTCAAAGTTGCTGTAATGTAACACAATATTATGATGTGGAGAGTGTACTGGGGTGCCTTACACACACACACACACCCCTACAGGACCAACAAAACAGATTTTAAGCAATTTTTATATGCGTTTAAAAATCTGAATTTTTTTTAACTGAATGAGTGAAATCATTTCTTTTTTGTTTCTGAGGTTAAGGTTAGAGTTAGGCATAAACATTTGTATTACATATAGATCCTTACAAAACAATACATTTGGGACATATTATTAATACATATACACTAACATATATACAATATATATGCAACATTATTACATATAGATATTGTATTTACATATCGCTATTGTCGGAACAAAACTTTGTATCTCCAAAATGATAATTTTACAGGAGAAGGAAAAAACCTGCTTTACTTTTAATGTAAGTCAATGGAACCAGACTTTTTTCCAAGTCATTTTGGGCAGTTTCTTTTGGTCTGTTCTTCATGAACAGGCAAACAGGCATTTTCAAATTATGTCAAAAACTGAAAAACGACAAGAATGGATATGCGAGGCTGTCTTCTGACAGCAGCTATATATACATAAGGAACACCATATTAAATATAGATACTCACATATTATCACTGTCAGGACAAAAACTCATATCGCCTTTCTGACAATTTTTAAAATATCAACTACCCTTTACACTGTCAAAAATTCACGACAAATGGACCAATAAATATAAAAAAAAAATACTTACAGTCTTGTAACATGTTTTGTGTTTTGTATGTGTACTTACTTATATCCATATTACCCATGTTAAATATATATTACATATATTTGTTATTTTTTCCTTCTAAAAAGCAGTGCAGTTTGTTTTAGTTTTATGAATTATGAACAGATATTTTGTCTTTGGCGTTCTTTATGTTTTCTATAATGTTATCTTGTTTATGAATTTCAGTACGAATTTCAATTGTTTTTGGCTTACACACACACACACACACTCACTCTTACAAGAATGGACACACACCAAGACACCCTGACACGTACATGCTCATGCACACATACAAGCACTAAGACACACACACATACACACACACACACACACACACACACACACACACACACACACTACATGCATTTGAACAAAAACAGAAAATAATTATCCTCAATCTCAGCCAGCTGGATTGTTTATAAACACATAATTATGAACCCAATGCAAGCCATTAAGTAGCAGTTACTGAAGTTACACACAAACACTCTGCACACACACACATGCCCAGAACTGCTGCCCAAAGCGAAGTTGAATACAATCACTGATCTTTGCTTCTGTCTTAACAAATAAAGATATTTTACAAACAGAACCATACCTTATATATACACACTGAGGAGAAACAAGTATACAGACACTTTTGTTTTTGTTATTTATCATATTTCCAGGGCATATATACACTTCCAACTTTCATACATATTGTCTGTAGACTTATAGGTAAATAAGAACTCAGTCAATACATTTACAAAAATATATGAGCAGAACTGTATACACACAAACACATACTACGCTGCTTATCCTCCTGGGTTGCGGGGGTGCTGGAGCCTATCCAAGCACTCATTTGGGGGGTGAACACCCTGGACAGTTCACCAGTCAGAACTTTATATGTATATATAAATGTATGTTTGGAGAGGAGTCAACAAGGGCCAAGAACAGAAACATGCAGCATGGAGGATCTCTGCTTGGTGAGTGAGCTACAGCAGCACAGGACATTTAATAAAAATTTAGGGCAAGATCAATGCAGCATATATCAGAAATTCTTGGATACAGCAGTTCAGAATCTGTGTATGGGGTGCACTCAGACTTTTCACACAAGGCCAAGTTGTCCCTTCAGTGGCTGTATGTCTCTCTCTTTGCTCTCTCTTTTTTATTCTCTCTTACACTCTCTCCAGCTCTTTCACAGTATCTCTTTCTCTCTCTCTATTTCTCTCTCCTTCTTTCTGTATGTCTGCCTGTTTTTCTCTCTCTTTTTCTCTCTGCTTTCCCCCCCACCCATCTCTTTGTCTCTCAATCTCTCTTGTTCTCTCTCTCTCTTGCTCTGGTCATGAGCTCTGCAGGCCTCTGTCCATCTCCCCAGCGCTCTGCCATGATAATGATGTCGTGAATGTGTGTGTGAGTGTGTGATAAAGCAGCAGGGAGCAACACCTCAGGACTCATAGACACCAGAGAAAAGGAGAAAAAATTCCATCTCCAACGCCTGCTTAATTACTGAGAGAGAGAGAGAGAGAGAGAGAGACAGACAGAGAGAGAATGGGCCTTATTCATCAAAGTTGCATATGATCAAATCTGATTGTAAAATGAGCGCACACAGATTTCACCACCCGTTTTTCTATTCATCAGTTTCACATTTGCCGTATCTGTCCTCATGCCTGATAGGAGCGCATGTAAGTTTGAGTGTAATCCTTTTTTATCAGCCTGAAAAATGCTTAATTTGCTGTTAAATAATAATAATTATTGCTAATATCATCAGTAACAACAGGAGTCCTTGTACTGAAGTGGATATACTTTTTACATGCATACTGATATAAACAAAACGCTTACATTATACATTCCATTTGCTTCGTACTACTGATACAATAAACGACAACAAACCCTAAAACAAAAAGCTTACCTAGTACAGTAGAAGCCACCGAATATCCTGCAATATTATAGCTTTATGCAATATAAAAATGATCACACTTTATAATCACATCACTGTACCATATGAAAAAAGGTATAACATTTTGGTCATTTCACATGTTATTCTTTTCAATGGATGTAATTGTAACACTATAAAGCTATAGTGGTGGTGGGTGGCAGTACACATCATGCCCAAACTCCCCCTGTAAGGACAACCATTGGCTCATGAGCTGCTAAATACTTTTGTCTTATTGGCTCACTATCGAAATACTTGATAAAGGCTTGATAGGGCGTCCTTCATGTAAATTATGTCTATATTGGGGTAATTAGGGACACGCCCCTTGCAAATGATATGTAAATAAGATATAAGCGCATGCGCTTGTTTACACACATTGTTATTACAAACAGCACTTGTTTTGTCTCCTGAATCAGATGCGGAGTAGTTTGTATAGTACTCAAGACAGTCCAACTTGCACTTGCTTCTACACAACTCTAAATAAGGACCATTATGTGGAAATACTGCTTTGCTTCACCTACCTCAACCCTAGACCTGACCTCAGCACCCAAAAGATCAGCTTAAGCCTCTTTCATAATAAAAGCTGCAGTTTTTGGATAAAAGTTCTTTTTCTCATACAGAACAGCCACGTCCCCACAACAACAAAGTGGTCATCTATTTATCACAAAGACATAAATAAACGCACACCTTGCGCTAGTGATGGGTGACATGGCAAAATCATAACATCACAATATGCATAACATAACACACTCTGAGACATTTCATGATACTCAATATGCATCACAACAGTTTGTTTTTCTAAGGTGATCAGTTGGAACAGATGAACAAGAATCATTTTAGAAGCCCTAAAACTATGAGTACAATGATTTGTACGTTTGATATATCCTGTGCTATTATAAACCCAGTTAAATATGACTAAAGTACTAATCAGACAGCACTTTTACAGGCAACTAGTATCTGTGTTTGTTAGTGATTTGTGCCTGGGAATGTGCTTGATTTTTTCTCTTCTTAGATCTCATTTCATACTGGTAAACTTCTACAGATCTATGTTCTATCCTGAAATATTTCCGGTTAAACTTCACACTTTGCCTACCAGGGTAAACATGAGTGTGCGTGTGTGGTTTTCTATCTTTGTAACCATACGCCAGTTATAACTGTGCACTGTCTCAGTGGGAATGTGTGTATGTGTGTCATGGGAGAAAGTCTCTGCTGGAGTTCACTGTGTTCATGTGTATGGAGCTGTGCTGGTGCCATGGGGTGTGTGTGGGAGTTATTTCACGGTGGGAGGCCATGCCCAGCACTCAGCCTGCAGACGCGGAGGGCGGGCGGTGGGTGGCTGGGCACAGCATGACTCCACACAGACACACACACACACACACACACACACACACACACAAACATGCACACATACACACACTTCCACCATACAACAGTCTCAGACTCTCTACAATTGAACTCAAAGAAAATTCACACTGAAGTGAAATTCAACTCAGAGTTGATTCACACAGTAGCAAAATCAGACCTGGAGGTGATTCATACTGAAATGTAATCAGTCTCAGAGGAGATGACTGAAACATAATCAGATTCAAGAAATCAGTCTTCATGATGATTCATACTGAAACTGAAACTGGCAGAGATGATTCAGACTAGAATGAAATCAGACATGTTTGCCACTGGAATGAAACCAAATTCAACGATGATTTCATCCAAAACAAAAATCTGAACACAAATGAATGAGATGATTTATGCTGCATTGAATTAGACCCAGACCTGGTCCATTCTGTAATGAAAAACAGACTGTAATGAATTTAGATTTAAAGATCATACTCTGATGTTTGATTCATACATCAATGAAATTAGAATCAGAAATGATGCTTAATAGAATGACATCCGACTTGGTCAGAGATCATTTACACTGGAAATAGGCCTTTCATAATCAGGAAGATTTATCTGACAATTAATTGCCGTACAATGAACATGTTTTCTGCTTTGTTTTATTTTTTACAAGTATTTGCCTTAAATTCACATTCTGTTTCAATGTAAACATATTATGAAAGCTAACAACCGTGGAAAGTAATTTGGGTAAGCTTAAATAAGTGTGATAAACTCAAAAATCAGGTGATGATTGTGTAGTATTATGATTATTATCAGGTGATTATGTAGTAACTGTGACAGTCATAACAAGAACTAAACAAATTGCTGTAAAAGCTGGAATAAAATTAAACTCAGAGATGATTAATACTGGAATTAAATCACGCTAAAATGAAATAACACTCAGAGATGATTCATACTGAAATTAAATCAGATTAGAATTAAATCACACTCACAGGTGGTTCATACTGGAATTAAATCAGATTAGAATTAAATCACACTCACAGGTGGTTCATACTGGAATTAAATCAGATTAGAATTAAATCACACTCACAGGTGATCCATACTGGAATGAAATCAGACTAAAATGAAATCACACTCAGAGGTGATTCATACTAGAATGAAATCAGACTGGAATTAAATTACACTTAGAGGTGATCCATACTGGAATGAAATCAGACTAAAATGAAATCACACTCAGAGGTGATCCATACTAGAATGAAATCAGACTGGAATTAATTTACACTTATAGGGGATTCATACTGCAATGAAATCAGACTGGAATTAAATTACACTCATGGCGGATTCATACTGGAATTCAATTAAACTGGAATTAATTTACATTCAGAGAGGATTTATACTGGAATGAAATCAGACTGGACTGATAATGAAATGAAATCAAACTGGAATGAAATCAGACTGGATTGATACTGGAATGAAATCAGACTGGAAGGAAATCACTCTCAGAGGTGATTCATAGTGATTCATACCAGAAGGAAATCAGACTGGATTGAAATTATACTCAGAGGTGACTTTTACTGGAACGAGTCTTGCTGTTTCTGTTCACACACACACTTTACTCTGAACTGTCTCTACGTCTGTCTGAAGCTCTGTAAACATTGTGTCTTGTGCTGAGGCAAAAGCAAACACATCACACCAGCTACCCTAGCCCCGGTGAGTTTGATCCAGAACCCCAACAGATATGCTTTACCCATCATGCTCTCTCACACCCTCCGCCTCTCTCTCTCTCTTTCTCTTTCTGCTCTATCACCTCTCTTTCTTTCTCTCTTTCCTGGCCTGTCTACATCCTCTCTCTCTCTCTCTCTCTCTCTCTCTCTCTCTCTCTCTCTCTCTCTCTTCTCTCTCTCTCTCTCTCTCTCTCTCTCTCTCTCTCTCTCTCTCTATTCCCTGGAGATTTACACTCCTCTTCATGCTGGCTTCACTTCAAAGCTGCTGTTCTGCCCTGCATGCTGAAAGGCTACACATCCACAGGTAACCTTTTCTCTCTTTTCCCCTCTATCTCTCCCCCCTCTCTCCCTCTCCCTCTCTCTCTCCCCATGATCCTTTTCCCTCAGTTTTTTCCACTCACTCTACACTTTATTAGGAAATCCTACATTCTATCTACACTCATAGGCCATTTTATCACAAACACCTGCCATAGATGCACTTGGTTGGTATATAACTGACTGTTTCTGCACCGGACCATCACCATTTGGGTGGTGGACCATTCTCAGGGCAGCAGTGATGTAAATTATACTGTGAACAAAGCACATTAAACTGAACTGAGAGAGAAAGAAAGAGAGAGACAAAGAGAGAGATGAGAGAAAGCAAAAGAGAGAAGGACAGAGAGAGACAGGGAGGAGGGAGAGAGGGAAGAGAGACAGAGAGAAACAAAAAGAGAGAGAGAGAAAGAAAGAAGGAGGGATAAACGGGAATAAGGGGAGAGACAGAGTGAGAGAAACAGAGGAGACAGAGCAAGATAGAGAAAGAGAGGAGTGAGACAGTGGGAGAGAAAGAGAGCGAGAGCAATAGAGGAGACAGAGAGAGAAAAATGGAAAGACAAACTCACATAAACACAATCTATACTGTCTATTCTGTTTAAAGACTAAACAGCGGTTGAGCAAAAAAAGCTAAAGTACTGATGATGTTTTGTGTATGTGCGTGTAACCACACTCAGAGATTCATACTGGAATGAAATCAGACTGGAATGAAGTCACACTCAGAGGTGATTCATACTGGAATGAAATCAGACTGGAATGAACTCACTCTGGAATTAAATGGCACTCTAAGATGATTCATGCTGGAATTAAATCACACGCAGAGATTATTCATAGTGGAATAAAATCAAACTCAGAGGTGATTCATATGGGAATGAAATCAGACTGGAATAAAATCAGAACTGATTCATACTGGAATGAAATTAAACTGGAATGAAATCACATCCAGACAGTTGATTCATATTGGAATGAAGTCACACTTGGAGGTGATTCATACTGGAATGAAATCACACTCAGAGGTGATAATTACTGAAATGAAATTAGACTGATTTATACTAGAATGAAATCAGACTGGAATGAAATCTCACCCAAAGATGATTCATACTGCAAAGGTGATTCATGTTGGAATTGAATCACATCCTGGAATGAAATGAGACTGGAATAAAATTACTCTCAGAGATGATTCATACTGAAATGAAATCACATTCAGAGATGTCTTATACTGGAATGAGTCTTGTAGTTCTTAAAAATGTACACACATGCACTTCACTTTGATCTCTGGACGTCTATTTTTTATCTCTGTGTGTCTCTTAAGCTCTGCAAACACTGTATCTTGTGCTGAGACAAAAGCAAACACATCAGATTGTGTGTATTGGAGGTTAAAGAGGTTTTGATGTGTGCATCTCTCTGTTGGATGCTGAGTTACACTCTGTTACACACATTCTGGTCTCATCTCTGAAGCAGCAGGTCCAAAGGCGAGAGCGTGTGTGATTTTTTTTGACAGTGGATTTTCTCTTTCTCTTTCATCCTTCTGCTGCTGCTGTGTTCACTTATGAGGGGGCAGAGAAGGAGGTGTGTGATCCTGTCACACACACACACACACACACACACACACACACACACACACACCTTCCTGTGTAATAAGACTCATTTTTTAACAACTAAGGTAAATCTGAGATATTTTTTATTTTGCAAAATAGTAGATAAACCTATGTCAATATTGCTTTCTAACACTAGGCCCTAGGTGCCAAATTTTTGTTCATGCCTTCTCATTTGGTAGCTTTTTGTTTAAATTTTCCATTCCACCTTAAAGAGAGTGGTAGTTACATTCTGACACCTGTACATGCACCATTTAACAGCTTTGTTGAATTTCTCAAGTCATTTGTCTCATACGAGGGCTCCACACATTCGTGCCTCCAACTGTCAGATACTGCCGGAAACTGGAAACTCTCTCAATGGTTTAAAAAATCACTCTCAATGGCTACAAAAAAACATGAGTAAATTAAAAAAGGTAATGATGGAAAAAGTTTTTAAAAATATTTCTTTAGTTGGTTCTTAAAATGATATTCTGTGGTGCCTCAAGACACACACTGAGCGTGATTTATTTGTGCAATTTATTCACACTTAAAGCAACACTTTGTCAATTTGGGGACCTTGCTGGTGGAAATGAGTAACTGCATGCACTGTGTGAAAGAATATTTTGTAAGGTGGGTTGTGCTTCGGACCCCTTCCCTGAGTGGATGAAGCTGATGATTGCTAGCACACTGAACGTGAATTCAAAGAGAACTCAAACCTTGGTGAAGGACGTGTCTTCCGAGGATCTGAGTGAATTATTTACTATTGTTATTATAACTGCATCAGTGTACTGTTCATTTTGCATTTGAGGCCTTTTCTTTTTGAGCCTGTGTGTGTGACATTAATATGTAAAGATGTATGACGTGGTCAGAAAAACTCTTATGAAATCCAACCCAACACCTCTGACTTTTAAATTTTATTTTAGCGTGTTTTTTTCTCCTGACGCTACCACTGTTAGTTTTAACAAATTTTTCATAGTGCAGCTTTAAGCTTTAAGCACACTCTGTATGCTCCTTACACCTTCCTAAAATTGACCAGCCTAAGCAATCTCATTTCATATCGTCTTGTGACGAGCAAAAGACTGATACCCATTGTTTAAATGTGCATGCACAAGTGTTGCTGGTATACTCTTAGTTGAGGGAAGGAACGTCATCCCTCACATAGTCATAACCCACATGAAGGGCTAACATATAAATAATGAAAGAAAGCAGAAAATACTTTACCTGAAACGTGTGTAGGGTCCTACAAAAACAACAAAAACTCTTCCTAATAATAGGTGCAGTAACACAGCAGTGAGTACTGAGTGTTTATTGCACTTGGGCTGTGTCTGACATCAGAATAAGCAGTTCACCTCACAGTATACGCAGTGTTATTTTGTCATTTTTTACTCTTTCAGGTGAGGATGAGGTCACCAAGCACCAGAATGTAAACTGGAGCATTTTGATGTCTTGATTGCTATTTTTAGAATTATGCCTTCATAAAGAGTTCACAAGTGTAACATTAGGTAGCTTAGAAACTATAATGCCAGCACTATTAGCTTAAATGTTAGCAGCTTATATTTTTATACTCTCAAGAAAAAATGGTAAACTTGCTTGATTTTACACATAATTCTGGGTGACTGAGATAATAATAGAGTCCTCTAATTTAGACCTAGATAAAGAGCTAGCTAAATTAGTCCTGATGGATTTATTCATGACACAGCAGTAGATACAGTGTGTCAGAATTATGAAATTTACCAAGAACACAGATTTTTCATTTTCATTTTAATCTTTTATCTGATTTTTTTCATTATTGATCATATTATTAGCATTATTTTTATTGTTATGATCACTAGTAGTAGTAGTACTTTTAAAATGTTAAACACACACTCAAAAAAACAAGTACTCACAAAGGAGAAAAGGAGTATGTGTGTGTGTGTGTGTGTGTGTGTGTGTATGTGTGCATGTGTGCATGTGTGAGGTAACAAGGAAGCAAGCTTTCTGTCAAAACTGCTCCCACTCCAGTGTGTGTGATCAAAGACTCTATTGCACTGACCTGAATGCCTACAGCCACAGAAACACACACACACACACACACACACACAAGGACTGCACAGCTGTTGCACTGTTTGTTTACTGTAATATTTTATTCATTCAATTTATTTACTTGGCAAAATGGCCATTAAGTACAAGTTTTTAATTTTTTCAGCATCAGTGAAAAAGTTAAAAATATTAATAGGAAATTTCCCAGAAGCCTAAATCTAACATCATATCTACCCATTGCATTTATTAAAGCTTCCAACTCGCTTTCAATTTTTTAAGAAATCTGCAGATATTTCTTCCCACACTTCCAGAGTTGGCTGCATTTTCTGCTTCTTACAATCCAAGTAATCCAAAACACATTCAGTGATGTTGAGTGCTGGACTCTGGGGTGGTCAGTCCATTGTTGATGGTGTTGTTTGATTTGCAAGTACATTTTCTTTTCTCATTAATGGATTTTTGACAGCTACACATTCTACTCATAGCATTGAGTTCGCTTCTTACAGTGAAGGATGGATAAAAATATTGTTGTCGTCAGTGGTCTGTGAATTTGGAAAATGGTCTTTTGCTAAATCTCTAAAATGAGCTGTGTCAAAATGTGAAACAAACTTCAATGCAGTTTGTCATCAAATGTAAGACATTTTTTCATGCCTGCCATGGCAGTATGCTTTAGCCTAGGATGATTAGGTTTAGGTTTTTAAGTTTGCTGTGTTATTTTTTCCTCATTTTTGTACATCTCAGTTGTCAGATTTTAACGAAGTTATGTCATTTTCATTGGGCAAAAGTTGCAGATGCATGCTTTATAGCTAAGGGTGCTGTTGGTTAGTGATGTGTTGGTTGGGTTTATGTGAATCCAGCATTCTGTTTTATGTGTGGTCTATATCACCGCTGGATTAGGTAGAGTGACGACTAGACTGCTGTCAGGAATAGCCAGTGGCCTGATGTTATGATGCTGCAAGATACATAATGCTTGGAAAATGTATGTACCAAGTTTGTGTACTTGCTTTTTCATAGGCCTATCTAAAAATGTATTTCTGCCAATGTCACTGCTTCAGACTAGAGCACTGACATAGTTTAATATGATTGCAATTTGATTCATATTGTGCAACCCTAATGTGCATGCACATACATAACTTTCTCAGGGCTATTCCATTTCTCAATCTTTCTATTTCTCTATCATCCCTCTCTCTTCACTCCATACTCTCTCTTTATTTTCACTCCTCCACCCCTAAACCCCCCTGGTTTTCTCCTTTCTCTCTCTTTCTCTCTTAGTTGAGCTGTTGGTACTCTGTGTTAGCATTAGGCTCTGTGTGTGTGAGTCATATTCATCAGTGTAACGGTGGCTGGGCTGGATGAGGGATGGAGCTGTTGGCGCTCGGCCCTGCAGCCATGAATCACACACACACACGCACACACACACAAACACACACATACACACTTAGACACACACTCCGCCATAAAACAAAAGATGGAGATGAAAAATGCAGCAATTAAGTGATTTGATTTCTGCTCTGCCTTTCCGTCTCTTACTGCCACACACACACATATACAACGCACAGGCTCACTCTGTCAACTTCACTCTTGTGCACATTAGCTCTCTGTGAACACACACACATACAGAAACAACCTCTGTTAAGTTCATGCACACACCCAAAAATATCAACATATGCACTAGGAGAGGGCCATTCAGTCAAATTTTATATTTGATTTTTCAAAGCATTATTTAAAAATATATCAATATATTAGATTTATCATTCATTTTATTTGTTTACAAAGCATAGCAAGCTAGAACTTGTTTTCTCATCTTTCTCTCTCTTCCCTTTCTTTTTTTTTTTTTTTACAATTTACAATTTGAAACGGGGCAGTGTATTAACCATAACCATAACAATTGCAAGAAATATAACACCAGGTTAATCAGATAACTGTAACCTTTAGCTCTTTGTGTTTATGTTAACTAAACAGAACGTAAGCATTCACATCACTGTAGCCTTTCCGTTTGGAGCAACATTTCAGTATAACTTTTCTAGGCCTTACATAAACTCCACCAGTCTATAACTTAAGAAATTTAAGAAATATTAAGAATCATTAACGTGTCGATGTGCTCCAGGTCGGGTGGAAAAGGAAGCCAGGTGAGGACAAGCCCTTCTGTGAAAAACACTCTCTCTGACACATAGCACATAGCTGTTGCGCACAAGCAGGCTCTTGCTAGCTGTGCTGGCTAGCTGCGGGTTTTAGTTTCCATTTGCTTTCCACCAGTTCCGGGGATCCACGGGAAGTGGTGTACACATGGCCTCGCAGCAGTGAAGTTCTGCTAGAGTCAAATACAGTGTACAGCTTTAAAAAAGCTATAATCGAACATCCTAGTTTAGTCTTCGATTGTGTAACTGTTGTAACTATTTGAATATTCAGATATTCAGACTTTTCCCTAATACACAGACACACTTCCTATCTTTCGTCCTAAGTTAAGATCTAACAAAAGTCAAGCTAAGAGTTTTCACAAATCTTACAGAAGTTAGAATATCACTAGAGTTATCCTAAAGTTAGGATACTATTTAAAAAATATTGTCTACCGCACATGCTAGCATCAAGACAATGTTTACACGCTCAACTGTTGGTCACATATGGAAGGCATGGAAAGGCATTTTTTTCAATGTCAACATGTAAAGACAGAATAAGACTGCTCCACTGTTTCTCTTGATGATGGGAACCTAACTGAGCTGTACATTGTTCCTACAGGCTACTTATCTAGTTAGTGAGTAACAGAATGTGACGGTGGTAACCATTCGCCGCAGACATCTACACTTTGTGCTATAAAAAGTAGGACTCTGGTTAATTAGCCTTTACCCACTGTAGCGTGCTACCAGTTGTTATAGTAAGGTTAGGTAATTACATGTAAGGTAAACAATTGCATGTTTAATATTCAAAAATGTTTTTTAGCTATAATTTGATTAAGAAATTTGATTAACACCCACTAAAGCTGGTAATTGATTAGTTATTAAGCTGTCAGTCCAGGATTGCAATACTTTAACCCCTTAAAAGGCCAGTTTTATTGCACACTTCGAAAACTTAAGAATAGCAATGAGGTTGCACTAAAGTCCCTAGTAGTAGCTACTGAATAATAAGCCTTAGTATGTAATAAGCCTGGGATTTTGAGGGGTTAAATTCTAACAGAAGTCTCTCCCTTCACATGTGTACCTGCTTTTGCAATCAGTCATGTGAGGAGGACCTCTGATCAATGAGAAATCCTGGCTAATGTAATTGTCAGGGGAACCTTAGCCTTAAAAGGAGGCATTCAAGCTGACTGAAGAGAGAGGACTGCCACCACACATGTGCTGTGTTTTAGTGTCTGTTAATCTCTTGTGTTAATTTGTGTTTTTGTTTGGGTATTTTACCAGCATAACTCTAACTAGGTGTACAGGGGGTTGTGTCTCTTGTGTTAGGGGTGTGCTTTGGCTTCGGTAATCTACCAGCACGTTTTAACTTTGTTTTACAGAAGACTGCAGCTCTTGTGTTAGAGCTGTGCTTATTTTGGGTGAATCTTGCCAACAAACCCCCAAAACCATTTACAAGAGCTGCTTGATCATTTGTACCACCTGGGGTGCACCTATATATTTGTAGCATGTAGGACTCTGTCTGGTTCCCTAGGTCAGAGAGTGGGCACTGATCCTTGTGCTTTTGATTGCTGGCCAGGGAAGAGTGGAGTAGTTAGCTTTTTGGTTGGATTGTTTGGTTTTGTTTGTAGCTAAGTACTGTTTGATTAAGAGTAGACAAGTGTGGTTGTTTTTTGGTTGGTGCTGGTCACAGTTTAATTCCTCCACAGTGGAACTAGACATAACACAGTGTTTTTATTGTGCCTAGTTTTAATAAAATGGCTTCAAAAGCTCTTGTTGTCTGTTCCCCGCTCCTTTTTCCCATACTTCACTGGCTCAAGCTTTAAATGCCACTTGTCATGGATCCCATAGTGGCCTTGACAAAATGAGAGGTCCCCATTTTAACACCTTATATGTGTTATTTTCTGTTTTTAGCCCTCTAAGGTCCAAACTCGCCCGTGCATCAAATTCGATGTTTCTATATTTGTTTCTCTATCTTTGTGATAACACAGTGCGAAAATATGGTTCAAACATTTCTTGCATCTGTAGAGTCACCTTTTCTATTCCATCTTATCACGAGCACATATATGACTCACATCCAGAGTTATGAGCCTGTGAAGAGTGGTTGAGATACATGTCATCTGTCTCTCACCATGTGTAATTGGTGGAAACAGACACTCAGGAAATCACTAAGGACTGACCCATCACATCAGAAACACTTCATTCTTCATTCAGTCCACATTAGACACACATGTGAAATGGCGTGCAAAGAGTTTACAGCCACTGAAGTTGCTGCAGCAGTTTTGGAAAGTAGCGACAAAAATAACAGAGCATTTTGATATGAAACATATGAGTATCATTTTATATGCAAGTGACAAAAAAATTTAAAGAAGATATGCAAAAACTGAGAAAATGCCCTTAGACCCCAGAGGGTTAACACATTTTGTGTTAAATGTAACACAATGTGTTATCCATAACTGGGTACAAATGTATATATATTTTTTTCCTCAAAAAAAGATGGTTTTGCCCTGCAAAACTATTTTTCACAAAGTCATATTACAATATAAACATCTGCTGACTTTTGCAAGTCTCTCTGGATAAGGTTGTCTGCTCAATGCCATAAATGTACATGTAAATGTACAATACCACTACCACCCCCCCCACCAGCCCCACGCCACCCCACCCCGCTCCCCAAGATTCCACGCCCCACCAAAGGCCCCTCTCAGAAATTGATCTGGACAGGCCTGTGTATTCATAAACACCATAGTGTCTGTGAACTGTTACTTGAAAACCTTAAAAGGTCCCAGAAATGGTTCTTTGTGTGATAACCTTCTTTCCCTAAAGAAACTAAAGAAAAAATATAAAAGATGAATGAAGAATCTTCATAAACTTTAAAGCACCTCCACATACTGTAATTTTTTTAGGAAGAACACTTGAATTGGTATAGAAGCTGTACATTACATGAAGGCTCTTTAAGCCTTTGAAAGGTTTTTCACAATCATCAATCTCTTTTTTCAAATAAAATGGCTCTTTTTATTGCAATGCAATAAAACAGGGGTGCTCAGTCCTGGTCCTGGAGATTTACTCCCCTGTAGACTTTATCTCCAACACTAATCTAGCCCACCTGATCCAGGTAATGAAGACGACCAGAAGCATCTGAATATCGGAGCAAGATGTATATCGGAACTCTCCAGGGTGGTAGATCTCCAGGACCAAAATTCAGCACCCCTGTTATAGTGCATCACTAAAAGATCCCTCTGTGGCACCTTTTTTTAAAGACACACACACCTCATACACCCAGTGTTTCAGTGTTAAATTTCCTCGAGCTGTTGCTCAGTTCCTGTGATAGCAGTCCAATTTAGACCAACTTAAATATGCTCTAATTAAAACTTCCCACAGTTCTGTTCTCTGTCTGCTGGTGTTGTTGATAACAGATACATGTCTTAGTGAATATTACACAGTCAAATAAGCCCTAGAATTTATAGAAATGCAATTTTTAAAAAATGAATATTTTATTTTTGTCATCATACACTTAACAATTATACTGAGTTCAGTAAAAGTTATATAGTGATGGCTCCTCTCCAATTTACATCGGTTATGGAAGGGATTGCTACTGAACTTGACGTGCGTCCGTTCAGGTTCAGCTTAGACAGGTAGCCTACTTTCACTGGCCTGCACGCTGTGGACTTTTAGTCTAAAAAACAGCATAATTTATTTCAGCTGCAGCTTAATCCCCCTCATTATTCATTATTTTAATCTAGGCTTCAATAGTTGCAGGGACAGGTACAGCGAAGAGAAAAACTTCTGTACTGTCATAGTAGCAGGAATCAAACGGAGTAATTCAAAATCATTTTCAGTCAACTTTATTACTTTTTTAATTTACTAAAATTAAAAGATAACAAAGTGGATAATGTGATTGCTTTACACTTCTGTCATTTCTTGTGCTATTATTAGCAGGTCATATAATGGAAAATTGTGAAATTGATTCAATTAAACATGTGTCCTTAAAAATATGCTCTGAATTCATTCGAAGGATAGTGTGATCAAGTGTACATGAAAATCCGAATGTAAACACAATAAAAATGCAACAGTAAGTACAAACCTTATGCTGTACCAGCGTTTTTGTCTGCTGTAGAACACCAACGTGCCAAGCTATGGCAGAACAAGGAAAAGAACCAGCGAGTCAAATTGCACATGTGGACACCACCACCACCAGTTTCCGTTTGGCATTAGTGTTCATCCATGCTCATATTTAGTATAGTTTCCAACTGTTGAATGCAGTTTCATTACCATGGCTTTGCCCTAGGTTTAGAGGGGCACTGCCCCCCCAACTTTAGTTTTGTGCCCTCTGCACCACAGCTGCCATCTTTGTCACTAGTATTAACTAAGATATGCTGTTATATGTATTCATGTTGCAAAACAGCGGTTTCACTTATGATAGCGATTATTTTCGAAATCTGCGGTTCAAACAATGCCAGACAAACAGCTTCTATTCAGTTTAAGCACAAGTAGCATGCTGTCCCTGCACACCAGGCTATTTCTCCTAACAGCCTCCTCCTCATTATTCAAAGTAACTATTGCAGTATTTTATATGACAAATTTTTGGCAACATTAACAAACACTCACCAAGCACTTAATTAGTGACATAGCCTTGTATCTACACTCACTGTCCGTTTTGCCAGCTCCACTGAGCATATAGATGCACTTTGTAGTTCTGCAATTACAGACTGTAGTTCATCTGTTTCTCTGCATGATTTGCTAGCACCCTTCCCCCCCGTCCTTCAATGGTGAGGACCACCACTGAGCAGGTATTATTTAGGTGGTGGATCATTCTCAGCACTACAGTGACACTGATGTGGTGGTGGCATGTTAATATGCTTGTGTTGTGCTGTGTTAATATGCTTGTCTTGTGCTGGTAGATCAGACACAGTAGTGCTACTGGAGTGTTTAAACACTGTGTCCACTTATTGTCCACTCTATTAGACACTCCTACCTTGTTCGTCCACCTTGTAGATCTAAAAGTCAGAGACGATAGCTCATCTACTGCTGCACAGTTTGTGTTGGTCATCCTCTAGTCCTTCACCAGTGGTCACAAGACGCTGCCCACAGGACAGTGCTGACTGGATATTGTTGGTTGCTGGACGGTTCTCAGTCCAGCAGTGATGCTGAGGTGTTTGAAAACTCCAGCAGCACTGCTGTGTCTGATCCACTTGTACCAGCGCAACACCACACCACTACGTCAGTGTCACTGCAGTGCTGAGAACGATCTACCGCACAGATAATACCTGTTCTGTGGTGGTCCTGTGGGGGTCCTGACCATTTAAGAACATTGTGAAAAGGGGGCTAACAAAGTAACAAAAACAGACCACAGTCTGTAATTGTAAAAGTATAAAATACACCTATATGGTGAGTGGAGATGATAAAATGGACAATGAGAGTAGAAAAAATGCCCGGTGAGCGTACATTCCATGCTTGTAAACTTGTTATGCTGACTGTCACAGTTGACTAAAAAGGATAACTATCTATTTTCAACAGAACAGCTAACGATGGAAATGGAAGCTTAAAACAAAGGTTAGGACACTACTGAAGTTAGGAAGATATTTAGGAAATACCGACAAGGTAGAATTCTTCTGTAAAACACTTTTTGTATTGGTATTTGGATGAGATAATGAATGTAGGAAATTTTATTCTGTAATAGCTGGTATCCAAAATGCAGTCCTTAGTGAAATTATGGCGACTGCAGAAAATAAAAGATAAGATTTCCAAGTTAGGATGTTTCTGGACCCAGGTTGGAAAACACTGGAATCTTCTTTTAAAATCTCTTGAATTAATTATTATCTAAAAAATAGCCAATCCTCAAGTTCCACACACACCTGAGCCAGGTGAACAGGGGCAGAGGCTTTGAGAGCACAACAGGCAATCAGATAACAAGTACGTAATGTATGCACATACCACACACACTAAATAATAATAAAAAACTAAACTTTTATAACTAAAGTTATATATAATAACAAAGAATAAAACACATCAATACCCTCACTCACTCATAAATATTGAAAAAAAAAAAATGTGTGTAGTTGTGCGAAACGTGTGGGCGTGTTTGCATGAGGTGCGTGTGTACAATGTGTGTGTTCAGGTATGGTGTGTGTGTGTGTGTATGTGTGTGTGTGTGTGTGTGTGTGTGTGTGTATGCGTGTCTCTGTGCGTGTTAATAGCCCTTTGCTAAGCATGTGTAATTAAGCAGCACATTAGTAGTAGTGGCCTCTGGGGGGCAGCGGCGAGCGGCAGAGTGATATACACACACTGCTATAAATCTGCACACACACACATGCGCTCCCTCAGTTCAGGCAGTGCCATCAATCTGCCCCACTACATGCCCCACACACTTCATACCACACACATACACACACACACATACACACACTTACTCCTGGCACTGTCATTAATCTGTCTCACTACACCCCCCCCGACACACACCACCCAAATCAGCCAGTAGGTAAACACTGAGAGTGTATTATCCATCACTGAATATGAACACACACAACACACATACACAGAGCATCCAAATGATGCTATTAGTAGCACACATACTCAGTTAAATAAAATCATGTGTAAGTGCACATTGTTATACGACCACCACCCAACTGTAGTTCAATTCAATTGAGCCATCTATGCCTACAAATGCATTCTTTTGTAGCTACTGTTACACATAAAAAATAAATATCATTTTAAATAATAACATAGAATTTTCATACTGTGACAAAAATGGTGCTACAGCTTTCCCTTATGTTGAATGGGATTTTTGGTCTGTAAAGCTTGTCCAATTTTACAGACCAAAAATCCCATTCGACATAATGGAAAGCTGTAGCACCATTTTTGTCACAGCATGAAAATTCTGTGTTATTTTTTAAAATTATATTTATTTTTTTATGTGTATAGACGGTTATAATGTTTGTTTTTAGGTGTTTCTGGTCATGTAATTATTTTTTTTTCAAGATTACCCTCTGATAGATAGGCTAAACAAAGGTATACTGTTTTCCGGCTATTTGTTTTCTTCGATTGCCTTTTTCCCAATTTAGCCATTGCCAGTTCCACCCGATGCTAGCTGCGTGCTAGCTTCCCCTATGACGTGTTATCAAACGGATGGTAAAGGAGGGCCACCCAGAAAGTGAGGCAAATTACGCTTTCTTGGACTCCAGGCCACAGAAGGCTGTGGCATCGACGGGGATCTTACTCGCAATCTCCTGTCACTTGGGCCAATGAATAGACGAAGGCCAATGCATGAATGACGTCAAACAAAAAAACATTTCCTTACAATATTTTTCCTGTCATGCTTGTACCTACATTACATCAAAACTAGAAAGTGCAACAATATGTTGCCTCAAGCTATTTCAAAGCCAAACTACTTAGCGACTGGTAGACAAAAACGTTCAGATCCCAATAAAAATGGCAAGCAACACACCCTTAAAAGGAGTTCTTCATAGGTTTTTTAGTAAAGACAACAGTTCTACAAACCTCAATAAAACATACAAAACTACGCTTTGTAAGATGTGCAGAATGTGGCTTGGTGTTGTCATGTTTAAACAATCATGGACGTCCCTGAAAAAGACATTGTCTAGAAGGCACCGTATGCTGCTCCAAAAGCAACATATATTTTTCAGCATCAATGGTGCCTACACACATGTGTAGGTAACCTATGCCATGGGCACTAACACACTCATATACCATGGAAGACCCTGGCTTTTGAACTTTACACTGGTATCAATCTGGATGGTCTTCTAGCTCAGAGAACACACCGTCCATTCTTTCCAAAAGCAATTTCAAAGGTTGACTTGTCAGACCACAGTACACATTTCCACTGTACAACAGTCCATTTCAGAGGAGCTTGAGCCCAGAGAGGTCAGCTGCATACCATTGACATATGGCTTCCATTGTGCGGTTATAATTTGCATTTGTGGATGCTGTGGCAAACTATGTTTATCGACATGTATTCCCGAACCCTTGTAGTGATATCCATCAAAGAAGCATGCCAATTTCTAATGCAATGGCATCTCAGACACTGAAGGTCAGATTTATTTAGTTGTGATTTTTGGCCTTGCCCTTTACACAGAGATTTCCCCAGATTCCCAGATTCTTCTGTTGATATCATGCACTGTAGAGGGTTAAAATACCTCAAATCTGAAATCCTTGCAATCACTTCTTGAGGAACATTATTCTTAAACTGTTTGATTATTCACTTTTTTTTTTGGCAAAGTGGTGAATCTCAACCCATACTTGCTCTAGGCCGTCGCTGGATCCTGTATCACATGTTTAAGATGATTTTGAACTTTTCACAACTTTCTTCCTCCTAAATTGACCCTGCCTCAAATTTTGGAACATTTTGCAGGCATCAATGTCACAATGAGTGTATATTTACAAAAAAAACTATGAAGATAGCGAGGTTGGATAGACTTTACAAAATTCAGTTCAACCTAATGAGAAACTGTAGTGATCTTTGTTAAGAGTCATATGAGTTTCCAGTTCGGTATGGTATATCCCTGAGCTGTTGTTGTAGTTAAACAAATTTTGTCAAAGATCACAACAGTAATTATAACAGAACGCATCTGTGGGAGAAGCACAGATAGAACAATTAGCAAAATTGAATAAGTTCCGTTAAAGCAGGAGTAACCAGAGCACATGCTGAAAAGTCCAGTGATGCTGATCAATATTAATAACAGCGTATTGGGCAAATTATACGTGAAGTTTGAAAGGCTGCATCCAGAGACCCAGGAATGTCAATATATTTGCAGAAATATCAATATATATTTCTGAAAATATTGATATGTAATATTGATCTCTTTCAGGGAGATGTCTAAAGCCCTAAATTATCCATGTAAGAAAACACACACAAACACACACCCATCTGACCCACCAGCTCCCACACACCCCAGAGGTAATCAGGGGCACACATGCAGGAAAAGTGGTGCCTTACTGTTGATGGTGTGAACAGCCATGCTGATATGACAACATATATTTAAGTCAGTGTTCAGAGCACTTTACAAGTAGGAATTCCCAACGTAGGCATTTTCTTTGCTTTTTCCTTGCTGATGGTTGAAAAAATTTGAAAAAAGTTTTAAAAATTTGAAAAACGTTATGAGCTTTAGATGATGAATGCAGCATAATGCTAGAACTAACATGAGACACTAGAGCTAAGACTATAGCTAACCCTAGAGCTGACATTACTTACCCAGAGCTACCATTAGAGTTAACATTAGAGCTAACTCTGGAGCTAACATTAGAATTAACGCTGGACCTAAAATCAGAGTTAAAACTAGAGCTAATACATGCCAACACGTTAGTTGGTTACAGTAATGATGAGAACAGAGTACAACATAACAAATACCTGAACAGCGATTTCAGTATTCGAATACTGGCAGCTGGAAAAGTTAACACAGTACTTAGTTACCAATACACACCCTTAATAATGAACAGAAGGGATGATAATTCTCAAACATGAAGCACATATGTTAACACACCTACATACATAACTGCACACACCACAGTGACACACCCTGAGAGCAGGGATGGTTTGGTCAGGGAGAGAAATATCCCACTGAATCTATTCTTGAAACGTCCAGCACTTTCCCAACACCGATCTTGATAATACACTCCATTTCTGCTGAAATAAATAAAGCTTCCATTTCCATCTTATTTCATGCAAATGATGGGGAACCAAACAGGTAGTGTGTGTGTGTGTGTGTGTGTGTGTGTGTGAGAGAGAGAGAGAGAGAAAGAGAGAGAGAGAGAGAATCTGCAGGGAGGTGAGATGAATTCAAATGAGCTCCACAGGTCCCAGAGAGCGCCAACGACTCCCACGCCCCCCGCCACATGCACACACAGCTGACATGGCTCCATTCCGTTTGCTGCAGCGCTGCCAATATGCCTCAACAACACTTACCTCCAGAGTGTAGATTACCACTAGAACAGAGAGAGAGAAAGAGAGAGATTTGACTACTATTTCTCTCTTTCCTTCTATATCTGTCTCTTTCTTCTCCCTTCTCTCCTTCTTTTTCTCCTCCTCCTCTCAGCTTCCCTCTTTCTCTCTTTCTCGTTCTGTTTGTCTCTGTCTTTCGTTTTCTCCCCTTTTTCTGTGTCTGTTCTGTTTGGGGCGGGTGCAGTTGTGTAGCTCAGACAAGAAAGAGTTAAATGATTTAAGCTTTAAAGACTTTCTGACCATCTACTACATATCTAAAGACAGTCTACTCACTGTTTAATGTCAATTTAATGCCAGTCTACAAAACATCCAATGCCAGTCTAATGTCATTCTTTGGACAAGCTTCTCCCAATTTAGTACCAATCTACTCATAATCTCATGATAATCTCATGACCATTACTGCCAATCTATGGCCAATGTACTCACCATTTAATGGCAATCTAGAGGCAATCTGACTATCTAATGTAAATCCAATGCTAATCTTCTGAGTATCTAATGTCAATATAATGCTAATCTACAGATAACTAATGCCAATCTCATCACCATCTAATGCCAGTCTTTGGGAAATCTACTCACCATTTAATGCCAATCTAATGCCAGATGCCAAGCATCAAATGTAAATCTACTGAGAATCTAATGCCAGTGTACTGAGCATCTAATGCCAATCTAATGTGAATCTTGTGAAGATCTACACAAAAAATCGCTCATCAGATCAAGTTAAAAATTACTTTGTGGTAACAAGTAAATTAACAATTTTTTTTCAACCTAAATACATGAATGAAAGATTCTGTAATTTTTTTTAGTTGAGTAAAACTAGTTCAGTTGCTTGTTACTACATTTTATTAGTATTTTTTCAGGCTGGTCTGACGAGCCATTTTTTACAGTGTAGTGCCAATGTACTGAGCATCTAATGACAATCTTATGTCAATCTACAGAGCATCTAATGCCAATCTACTAAGCACCTAATGCCAATCTACTAAGTGTGTAATGTTAATCTACAGAGTATGTAATGACGTTCAAAGGGCCAATCACTCTATTCTGGAGTAAATTACAACAAGTAGCATTAAATTTGGTCCTAAATTACTCGGTCATGCAAATGCATTTGTCCTCTCTCTCTCTCTCTCTCTCTCTCTCTCTCTCTCTCTTTCTCTCTCTATCTCTCTCTCTCTCACACACACACACACACACACACAAACACACACACACACACACACACACACACACACACACCCAAGCCCTTTCCCTCTGCGGGGTGTGTGTTTAGCAGTGGAGAGGTAGGGTGCTGCAGTCTGTACAAAACCAGCATCATGCTGTGAATGTGTGTGTGTGTGTGCGTGTGTGTGTGTGTGTGTGTGTGTGTGTGTGTGTGTGTGTGTTTGCTGCCACCCACTGTGTTCACAGAAAATGATGCAAGGTGTGAGGAGGATCACGGGTCTGGAGCACAGGGCCATGACACACACACACACACACACACACTGCCAATCAGTAGGCACCCCACACTGTAGTCGGCACTAAAAATGAAGTGACCCCTCACAGTGTGACTCTCTCTCTCTCTCTCTCTCTCTCTCTCTCTCTCTCTCTCTCTCTCTCTCTCTCTCTGGCTGGTATCTGTTGCACAGGGAGGTGATTTATCAGTGATGCAAAGAGCATGCAGGAAAATCTTTATTACATCCATTTCCTGCCTGTCAGATGGCATCATGTGTGTGTTCATTAAAGCGCTGCTGGAGCAGGTGAGCAGCAGGAGTGTGAGTGTGATTGTGAGTGTGTGTGTGTGTGTGTGTGTGACAGATTAACTGCAGCACTGCCCTGACAGCACTGGATGGATAGAACAGCAGGGGGAGGAGAGAGAGAGAGAGAGAGAGGTGTGTGTGTGTGAGAGAGTGAAATTGAGAGAGACAGTAAGAGCAAGAGAGAGAGTGAGAGAAAGAGAAGGAGACTGAAAGTGAGAGACAGTGACAGTGAGAAAGAGAGAGAGGCAATGTGAGAGAGAGAAAGGGAGATGTGAGAGAGTGAATTTGAGAGAGTGAGAGTGAGAAAGACATTAAAAGTGATAGAGTGACAGTAAGAGAAAGAGTAAGAAAGTGAGAGAGAGAGAGAATGAGAGAGAGATGTGGAGAGACGTGAGTGAGAGAGAAGAGATTGAGATATGACTGAGTAAGACAAACTTTTTTACACACACTATAAGCTAAACAGCATCATTTTAGATGTTAAATTAAATCTTTCTATTTTTTGTTAACAAGATATTTAAACCGATAGAAAAATATCTTGTAATTATCTATTTATGGTAATTTCTAGTCAAGTATCAAGTTAGCTTGTCAAGTTTTACGTTAGCTGAAGACTTAATCATTACTTTTGAAATATGAGGCATTCTGGATATAGCAAGCTCATTCTTGATGTTATACAATTCAAAAGTTTGGAATCACTGTTGGATAAAGTAAAAACAGCAGAAACACAAAAAAACCCAGACCATTAATCACTGAGAAAAGAAAATATGTATACTGCTGAAGCAATGTAAGACTCTTCGAACCATGTCTACAACCTACAGTCGAGCTGCAAATAACAGATTAATATCTTATTATCTTTTACAAGCTTAATATCTGTGTTCAATCTAGAACGGCCAAAATGTTCATGTACAGCTAACGATACTATAAGAAACAGAAATTTAGCAGAAAAAGAAGCAGCAGAAATGAACATTTTATTTACATCACAGAGATACTTTTTGTTTGGTGAGTTTTGCCACTTGTGGCCTGATCTGAAGGCCTCACTCTAATATTCACAGCTCAGCATATACACTCACCTGTGCTCAGATATACACGCTCTGACATACCAGATATACACATGTGTCTGTACACACACACACACACAGATTTCCCATCTTTGCTCAATCATAGTCAGAACAGCAGTAAATTACCAATAACAGCTCCAGCTCAGTCTCTGGTATAGCGATGATTACACATTTAAATCTGAGTGATCCTGCTGCTGAACTAATACAGAGATACATTAGTGCTCACGCACGTGCAAGGACCTGGAACATGAACTAATGATCCACAGACTCACAGCTTGACAAGATACAAACGAGCAGGTGACTGCCCAATTACTACTGGTCTCATAAAATAGGAGTCTATATGTAGAATGGGCTGATTTCTACTTGGTTCACTTAATATAAAAGCAAATGCACTGAAATCTATGCTACATCTACAAATGTGTTCTTTCATAGCTACTGTTGTGAGGCTGAACAAGCTCAGCAGAACATTCACAAAAATCCCATTTGACCTAATGAGTAACTGTAGAGAGTCACTACATAACATTGAGTTTCCAGTTTAACCTGGCAGAAAATTGTGTCTATTTCTGCTATTTAATCTACTCTTCTTTGTTAATCACATGATTTCTTAGTGCCGTTGCTGCGTTTATTTGATTTGTTGATATCTGTATCTGGTAACAAGCATGATCTAGCTTTGCAGATTTGCAACAGAAACTTGCTAATTTTTATTTAGTTTGCATTTCAAAGTACTTTTTGAACAAGAAAATACAGAAAGCAGAATAAAAGTCCCCTACCAATAGCATTCTGTCATTACTCCACTTCAATAATAAGTGCTTATCGATCTGAATTTCATTGCACAAGACTTCCTCAGTAAACACGTATTACCAATTTTTTAATCAGAATAGTAATAAAACATTTTATTTCTTGTTCATTATGTTTCCTTGTTCAAAATGGTAGTTTCAAATAAAAATAAAAATAAAAATAAACACTATATGGCCAAAGCCTTTTGGTGCCTGACCATCACACCTAGTTGAGCTTTTTGAACATCCCATTCCAAAACCATGGGTATTAGTATAGGTTTGCCCCCTCTTTGTGGCTTTAACATCCTCTGGGAAGGCTTTCTTGGTGTGTGTCTACAGAAAGTTGTGCTTCTTCAGTCAAAAAAGCATTTGTGAGGTCAGACACTGATGTTGCATAAAAGGCCTTGCTCACAATCGATGTTCCAATTAATCTCAGAGGTGTTCAGAGGTCAAGGCTCTGTGCAGGCCACTGGAGTACCTCCACACCAAACTTGTCAAACCATGTGTTTATGGACCTTCCTTTGTGCACAGGAGCACAGTCATATGGGAAACCAAACTGCTGTCACAAAGTTGGACCCATATATCTAAAATGTCTTTATATGCTGTAGCATTAACATTACCCTTCATTGGAACTAAGGGGCCCCAAACCCTTATCCCTCCTCCACCAAACTATACTTGTGGCACTGTGCATTCTACCAGGCAGTGTTCCCCTGGCATCTGCCAAACCTAGATTGGTGCATCAGACTGCCAGACCGTGATTTATAACTTCAGAGTACGTTTCCACTACTTCAGAGTCCGATAGTGGCAGCTGACCAGGGAAGATCTAGCATGGTAGAAATTTCACAAAGTGAAATCAGTATGTGTTTGACTTTATGCACCTGTTAACAGTGGCTGTGGCTGAAACACCTGAACTCAATAATTAGGAGGGGTGTCCAGATACTTTTGGCCATGTAGTGTAAATATAAATAAAAAAATAAAAATAATGTGATTAATAAAGAAAGGGAGATTACGCAACAGAAATAGCCATGCTTTTACATTGGCCTTAAAGGCTTAAAAGAGTTAAAGGGGCCATTGCCAGATTTTCAGAATAGATATTGGCTTGACTGGGTTAAAATGGTACACTACTGATCTGGATTGTGCTGATGAATTCACATCTTGTAAACAACAATAACAAGTTTGCCATCATGCTAATGTTGGCAAAAAAATATACCTATACTATCCTAGCAGTGTGACTTTTCACACATATATGAAAGCAAATGTCATTACATAGATAGATAGATAGATAGATAGATAGATTTTGGAATGTGTCAAAAAGAGCATTTGGGAGGTCAGACACTGATGTAGGATCTTGTTGGGTAAAGTTGTGCTGGAACAAGAGAAGTTCTTCCCCAACTGTTGCATTAACATTACCCTTTACTAGAACTACGGGGCTTTCTGGAGATTATCTCGAGATTAATAGAGAATATCCATCCATATATAAACCAACTATATCAACAAAACCTGTCATTTCACCAGGGGTGGCCAAACTGGTAACCAGTAAAAAGTTCCATGTGGCCACCATTTTCATTCTGCTGCTGCTTAAACTGTTCGAGCGCATCTGCAATGACCAGATAACAAATCTTTTCATATAAATAACAGATAATCTTTTAATATTATTATTATTATTATTATTATTATTATTATTATTATGTTTTATTTGTGTTAAACCAAACAGATTTCAGAGTGTTCAAACCGTTCTATAATAAAGCAAACGTTGAGTCAATATCAGTGTGAGTGACGCAGAAACAGTAGCAGTGGTTGATTACATTAGCCGTATGGAGGCTGCAGGGTGAGGGTTGTGAGTGCAGGGAAAATAATTTATTTCAGTGTGATATCAAAATCAATGACCATCGATCCAGAGCAGCTAAAGGTGATGAGAGCGTGTATGATCCCTCACACAGACACACATGCGCGCACACACACACAGTCAAACGATCCAAACAAAGACAGAAAAACAGGAGAGAGAGAGAAAGAGAGAGAGAGAGAGAGATGGAGAGAGAGAGAGAGAGAGAGAGAGAGAGAGAGAGAGAGAGAGAGAGAGAGAGAGAGAAAAGACAACAAGGTGCAAATAAGGAAGTACGGGAAAGAGAGGAAGACAGAGACAGAAAGATGGAAAAAGACGGAAGAACCAACAAAGAGGAAGGGAAAAGGAAGAGAAGAGAAAGGAGAAGACAAAAATGTGAATTAGATAGGGGAGAAAAGAAAATAGAAAAATGGGATAAATTATCAACGCGGAGGAATGAATGACGACTAAAGAGGGAGAGAAAAGGAAAAAGTAAATAAAGAGAGAAATGGAATAAGATGGAAGAAGGAAAGAAAAATAGTGTGATAGAAAGATGAAGATTGAGGGGAAAGGAGGAAAGGAAGAGAGACACAGAGACAGATGGAGAGCAACAGAGACAGAGAGAGGGAGACAGAAGAAAGAACAGAGAAAGAGATGGAAACAGAGTGTTAGAGAAGAAGTGGAAGAGAAAGAAAGGAGCAAAGAGAAGATAGAAAAAGGAATAAGATGGGTAGAAAGGGAAAGAGGAACTGAAGGGAAAAAGGGTGAAGGGAGAGAGAGAGAGAGAGAGAGAGAGAGAGAGAGAGAGAATGGGGGGAATCCTGCTAGAATCAATAGAAGGTAGAATAGAACACAAAGAGCCAGTGATGCAGATCTAATACTCTCCCTCTGTCTTACTTGCTCACTTTCTCTCCCTTTCTTTCTTCCTCTGTCTCTCTCTCTCTCTCTCTCTCTCTCTCTCTCTCTCTCTCTCTCTCTCTCTGTCTCTCTCTCTCTCTCTCTCTCCTCCTCTCTCTCTCTGTCTCATCAGTATTCAGAGCATTTAGACCTCGTGTGTATCCTCCTCTGGCCAAACACTTCTCTGCCATGACGAGCAACCTTTTCCAGCAGGAAACACTTCTTAAGGAGCAGGAATCCTCCACACGCACAGACACACACTTCTCTCAGCACTCCAGAGTGCTCAGGCCTCAATTAGTTCTTGATGAATGAACTCTTAAATTGCTGTTCTCCTGCGCCCCCCCCCACCCCCCCCCCACGCCTTACCCACAAGTCCAACAGAGAGAGAGAGGGAGAGAGAGAGAGAGAGAGAGAGAGAGAGAGAGACACAGCCCACTGATCCCTTCCACTACAAAACACATGTAAAAAGTAATAAATAAATGTGCGCTAAAAGTAATGCTTTGCTATATTTTATTATTAGGAATATTACTGCAATTGTAATTGTGTGTCTTGTTATTAGGGACACTTCAATATGACAACTTTCAGAAATTTTTTACATATATAAATTTTATATATATAAATGTAGGTGTATGCCATGACTGATTGGCTTCCAACAAACAATCAATATAATTCCAATATCATTACGTATCTCTAGTTCTTATTTTTTATTATTGATGTCGCTACCATTGCTGATGTTGTTATTGTTATTGTTATTAATATTATTATTATTATACAATATTATTATACGCTATATTATCCACTTTTGCAAAAATTGTACCTGATAAATTCACACCAATAAAGCTATCGCAAGCTTGAGAGTAAAGGAAACGCAAGTACACTTAACCTCTTTTTGTAGGCCTCATAGTGACCATTCTGCCGGCACAATGGAAATCTACTTTGACAAAACAGCACTGATTGATATATACAGCATATCAGTGTTGTCAGTCTTGTGCAAAAACCTACTTAAGCAGTAAGTGTGTTTTTGCCATTAAAAATATTACGTAAAATTAGAATAAATAATAACAGAGATAAATAAGGTACAAGTAATATAACAAGTTATCGAAATACATTATTATCGTGTTAGAAGTTAGAAGAACACAAGGGAGCAAACCTCAACATCACTGAATGTGTTTGGGATTACTTGAATCATGAAAAGCAGAAAATGCAACCAATTCTGAAGTCTGAACTTTTAAAAGCGTTGCAGATTTTCCCCCAAAAGAGTGGAACCTGTAGTAAAGGCGAAGAGTGGACCCTGAAATTGAATGCTGAAATTATTGAGACTTCTGTGTAATCTTCAGGCAACTATGTTTTCTACTTCTTTTCCTTAAGCTGAAAAATGAATAAACGGATGGCCGTTTTGACTGGAAATTAAATAAATTACTTTTCCACAGTACTGTATCTAGTGCTATAAGCAGTAAATGTGTTTTTGTTTATCACCAGACACTTTACAGAAGAAGAAAACATATTAAAATCTAACATCAAAATGTTCTATTGGCCCATTAGTAATTTCTTTCTTTACAGGGTTTATACACTTTTCAAACAGTGGAATTCCATGACTTTTCCGTGACATAAATGGCTCGTCCATGCCAAATAGTTAGCATAGTGCTGGGTGATACATCATGTATTTATGTATTTATTAGGCTATTGATTTTTCTCAGTGACGTAATGTCAGTAACGTTTGAGATCATTTTTACAGTATTTAGGACATGGATGCAGTAAGAGTCAGTTCACACCTTGGAGTTACCCAGAGTACAACAGTAACTGTATATATGCATCGACAGTGAGGTACCCCAGCAGGTAGCTTTCATTCCTTAATGTAGCTATGGTAGTTAATGTTTGTTTGGGCAGCTGCAGTGCAGACTGATCGCTGTAACTTGCAGTGAAGAAACTAGTCATGCAGGCCTCGGTGTGAGCAGCAGTGTGTTTATCTCTTTCATTTGGCTGCTATTTCATCTTCTCCAGTGTTTTCAATGCTCATGTCCTGAAAGTTACCTTTGAGCTCATGTTAGTATTAAAGTTAGTCTGTGCGCAGATACGACTCTCGGGTCTCGCAGTGTTTTTTGTTATGTAGACTCCTCAGTGTTTCAATTGTGGTGACATCAGGCTCAGATCATCGTGTTATCGGCCCCTGGGCACAAATATCCAGTGGGCCCTTGCCTAGCTACCTTTTGGGTTGGTAAGTGAGTCAGCAGGTTAGACAAGGCTTATGCAGCGCCAAAGTGGCAGCATACTAACTGCACAGCACCGCTATAAACACATGCTTTTTTCAATCAGGACAGAACAACAATATTAGGCACACATTAATGAGAACACAGGTTAACATTAATCCAACAACCAATGCAACACTTCTCAATAAAGCATGCGTCTGCTTTTTTACAAGCAAAACATTTACTCAAATGAAGATGCTATCAAATGAAATTGGAGAGCTGAAAGTACACGTAAAAAATAGGTTCCTCAAGGGTTCTTTAGAAAAGAAAATGGTTCTATATAGAAACATAAACCCTTGCATAATAAAGAGTTCTTTGCATTGTGAAGGTTCTTTAGGTTGATGGAAAATGTGCTGTATATGGCTCTAGCTAGAACCTTTTTAAAAAGGGTTCTATATAGCACCAAGAAGGGTTCTTCTGTGTTACAACCTTATTTATCTTAGCTCTAATGACTTAGCGTGTGAAAGTTGATAGTTTGCAGATCACTGCTGACAAGGACACAGCATTTTTTTCTTTAACTCAGGTGGCTGACATTTTATATTTGGCTTTGGAAACCGGAAATGGAAATGAAATTGGAAATGAAAATCCTCTACTCAGTATCAGGTCTAGTTTTACAGATCCTCCAAGCCCATCTTTTGAATATCTGGAGCTTCAAATTTAAAGTACATTCAAATGAACTAGCTCACTGCTAAAAAACCTGGAAACTTGACCAAGGTAATGGCGAATGGTAAAGGTTCAAGTAATTGGAGAAGAAAATGAAGCAGGCGTTTAGGAAAGACGCGGAGAGCTTCGTGACTGTGGTCGTCTGTGACACAATGACAAATTAATACTTTTTTGCTGTTCCTCCAGTAAAGTTCCCACTGTGAGTCAAAACAGCCCCTGGCCACGCGATCATGAAATCTACTGATCCGGACCTGGATGAACCACATGGGGGGAAGTCTAAGGAAATTCCATGACTTTTCTGGGTAATTCTGCCAGTTGCAATGTTGCAAATTTGAAGTGTACTCATTAATATCCCCAAATTTTGTAACCTAAACTTTGGCAGTACAAATGTAGCACTGTTAGCTGTCTGAACTGAGAGAGATAGACAGCGCGAGAGACAGTCAGAGATCTCTCACTTTTCTCTCACTCTGCTCTTCTTCACTCTATGTGCTCCTCCATTTTCACCTCCTCGCTTCCTCTTTTTCTCCCACCTCTTAGATCTTTCTCTCTTTTCCTCCTCTTCCATTTTCCTTCCCTCGTGCCCGCTAACAGTGCTGATTTTTGGAGAGTGATGTGTGTTAATAGGCCTGGCAGGGCTCTACGGGACTATGATAGCAGGCTGTTTAGCAGATCAAATGAAACCGGCTTGCGAGAGTATTCTATCTGTGCAAACCCCGGGAAATGAAAAGACTGCATTAACAGAGCTGAGACGAACACCTTGAATTTAGAGAAAATTTTCATTTTCTCAGATGAGGAGCCTTATAGCGTTTTAAAATTGCCTCAGCTGGTTTGAATAAAGGTGTTTCCATTAGAAAGGTCCAGGCCTTAAATAAAGGCATTAATTAAATAAAAGAAGAAAGATAATACACTGTTGTGAGTGATTGTTATAATGTGATAGAGAGCAAAAGTAGAGAGTACTTTGGCTTGTTGTTCAGAACAGGCTGTGATTAAAATATTGATATGCCATCATACTGTGAATGAGCTCTTGGCGATACTTGAATCAATATGGTTATGGTTGTGTGAATTATTTGGAATCTACTGTACACAGGGCCTATATGTGGCAAACTAATTCTCTGAAATAGAAAAAACACACAGAGTAGCCGCCCCAAACTCACTTTTATCATGATACTTAACATTGCGTGAAGTTGCTGACAATACTCAGTCCTTTTTTAAACTGCATTAGTAGCATATTCCTCAGTTCAGTCACAACACAACATCGAAGGTCAAATATCACAATGTGTGAATTCCATAATGTAGCCTAACAGCAATATGACTATATGACTATAAAGGCTATGTGATCAGTGGTCATTTTGGTAATGGTAAATTTGGTCAGATTTTAATGTAAATTTGGAGTAATTTGGTAGTAGATTGGTAAGTGTTTAGGAAAGCATCTGGAAAGCATTTTTGGTAAGCATCTGGATAGACTGCGGTAAGTTTGGTCAAATTTTTGGAAAGTTTAGTTTAGTGCATTTAGTCATGATCTATAATAAGTTGGGTTAAATTTGTGGCAACTTTGGACAAAGTTTGTGGTATATCTTGGCTGAATTTTGTGGGGAGTTTGCTCATAATTTATAGTAAATTTGGTCAGTTTGTGATGCGTTTAGCTGGAGTTTGGATCTATAATAAGACTGTAAATAATCTACAGGAAGTTTAGTCAGAGTTTGTAGTACATCTGGAAAATAATTGTGTTAAGTTTAATGAGACTTTGTAGTTAAGGCAGTATGGCCAAATTGTTTGACAGAATCTTTGATAACTTTGGTTAGAGTTTGTGGTGCATTTGCTCAAAATTGGCAGTACATTTGGTCAGGATCTGAAACAAGTTGGGTATATTTGTGATATTTCGGTCAGCATTTCCAGTAATGTTGGAAGAATTTCAGGTAAGTCTCTAAACTTGTGGTAAGTTGTGGCCAGAATTTTCAATACGTTAGAGTTGAAACAGAATTTGCAATATCTTTGTCACATTGTACCAATCCCTTCCTCTTGCCAGGTATCTTATAGTCATCTATTCTGTTTTATCTCTTAAGTGCATATGTTTCTCCATACATTTCTACTGCCATGCCAACCAATAACAAAATAAAATAAATGGTTATTTTTGATAGATGCTTTGACACTTGTCTGAAAAAAATGGACGAGGTGAGGGGGTGAGGTCATGAGTCATTAGTGAACTGAGTCATGCATTTAAGGGTTAATAGCTCTGGTTTAACTGCACAGCACCTGCAGAGAGAAGGGAGCAATATGTACTCACCATCGTCTATAATGCTGACCACCACCCCTCTGCCAGTGATGTTCCTGAGCCAAACTGGCATCACGTTAAGGTCGAAGAGACTCACCTCACCACGGTTAAACTAGGGAAAAGAACACAAACAAACACACACACACACACACAAACACAAAATATATTTACACTCACACATTTGTTCAGTTTTCCTCTAATTCATCACACACGCCATGATCCACTAATACCTTTGATACCTATTGTCCTTGGATTCTTTAGAATTGTTTTGGGACTCCTTAGTCCTAAAGGCATTGTTTAGACATTCTGCTTAAATCCTATTTTTTGGCATATCCAATTTGAGCAGGAAGGATTGTCCACATTCAGAATAAGCCACATGAAATCAGATTCAAGCCACATTTGTATGTTGTTTTAAATTCAACTCCAAATCAGACCTCTGTGTCCCAGTTTGATCAGACAGCAGGCCTGGATAAACCCACAGGTTTTATGGGTGTATGGTTGAGGGTTTTTTTCAGCAGTGAGCTAGCGTTCCTATGAATGGACTTTGAATCTGAAGCTCTAGATATACAAAAGATGTGCCTAAGAGATCTATAAAAGAGACCTGATACTTTGACATGGTAGAGCCTATTTTCAAAGGCAAACACAAATAAAAATATCAGCTCAAGTTGAAGGAAAGTTGCTGCGTCGTTGTAAGCAGTGATATGCGAACCATCTTCTTCAAAAGTAAGATATAAGTGAAAAAAAAACATTTTCTATGCCTGCCGTGGCAGTATGCTTTAGCCTAGGATGCTCTACAGTTTTGGTTTTTCAGTTTGCTGGTGGTGTTTTCATCTTTGTTATGTACATCTCAACTGTCTGATTTTAGGTGGACACATGCTTTATAAGGAAGTGTTGCACTGGTTAGCCATAGTAGGGCACAGTGCATCTGGAAAACATATTGCTTGTCAACTTGCTAACGTCTTTATTCAACCAGCACAGGTCAACACAGTAACTTTCCTTCAAAACAATAACAAATAAATGACAAATAATTTTACTTTAACCCCTTAAGATTTAAGAATACTTCAGCCAGTTTGAATTGTTGTCCATGTAGTCACTGAATAATAAGCTTCAGTATGTAATGAGGGATGTTAAGGGGTTAACCCCTAAAAGTCCCAGGCTTATTAAGGCTTGTTATTCAGTAACTACAGGGACTTCAATGTAAACTGCCTGAGCTATTTCTAGGTTATAGAAGTGTGTAATACAACTTTGAGCCCACCGGTGAGCCCTGGCCTTTTAACAGGTTATGCAATCATACCTGATAGAAATATTTAATTCAAGAGATTTGTTTTCAGAACCAATTAGATAACCTGACTTTAGTTTTTGTAATCAAGCCTGCCAGGGAGGTATGACAAGACAATAAATTGCTTAAAATATACACAACAATTTTTGGATAATTAAATGTTTTAGTTGCAGGTGCTGATTTTTTTTAAGATTTTGTAAACATTTTAAGATTTGTAAACATTTCATTTTTCTGTGTTGTCCTTATATTGTGGCCAATCAAAATCATGACACTCTTCTTCTCTATAATGTGGTAGTCCAACCCAAGCCCCACCACATTTTCTTAGGACTTTAATCACTGCTTAGCAACTGTTGCTATCCGCCATTACCTCGGTCAATCTTTCAGGTCTTTAGAAGCATAAAGCATTTCTTGTGAATATATTTTTAATTTCAAGCTCCAGATATTGTAAAAAGATGGGCCTGGAAGATGCATGAAAGCGAGAGCCCATAATCTAACAAAGAAGAGTGTTTTCTACTTTTTCAAAAAGACAAATAAATATTTATATTTTACACCAAAACATGCTGATTTTTTTTCACATTACTGTTTTAATTGCACAGATAATTAGCAAAATCACATTTAAGTAGGATTCCCGATAGGACTGCTATCAGGAATAGGCTGCATCCTACCGCTTTGTATGTTCTGCCTGCTGAGTTATAAGCCACAATATCCTACAGAAAGGGTCCTGGTCTTCGTTTAGAGGTTTATTTTCAGTTTTAAAGCTCTCTATACTTATGTGTCATCGATCCCTCAGATCAATGAACGTGTTTAGAAATGTACCGTGTGTATTGTGTGTAGTTTGCGCCTCAAGATAAAATGAGCTTTTCCATTTTGATTTTTTTTTTTTTATTTTGTTGTTTTATTGCAGCATAGTTTGTCTCTAAAACCAATTTAGGAATCCATTCTCTACCTAACAGAAATACAACCCCATTTCCAAAAAAGTTGGGACTCTGCAAAAAAAACAAAATGCAATGATGTGCAAAGACAACATATCAAATGCTGAAATTGGGAAAGTTTATTGTTTTTGAAACATGAATGACCATTTCGAATTTGATGCCAACAACATGTTCCAAGGAAGTTGGGACGGGGGCAACAAAAGGCTGGTAAAGTTGTGTAATGCTAAAAAAACACCAGGTGGTTAACTGGCAACAGGTCAGTAACATGACTGGGTATAAAAAGAGCATCTTTCAGAAGTAAAGATGAGGAAGTGTTGACCACTCTGTGAAAGGCTGCACAGGCAAATAGTGCAACAATTCAAGAATAACTATTCTCAACATAAAATAACAAAGAACTTTTGGTTTTCATTATCTACAGTACATAATAACATTAAACGATTCAGAGATTCTGGAGAAATCTCTGTATGCAAGGGACAAGGCCAAAAACCAGTATTTACTGGCCATGATCTTTGGCCCTTTGGATGGCACTGCATTAAAAACGGACATGATTCTGTAGTGGAAGTCACTGCACGGGTTCAGAAAAACTTCTGAAAAACACTTTCTATGAAAATAGTTCAGCGCTGCATCCACAAATGCCAATTAAACCTCTTAAACGCAAAGAAGAAATCATATATAAACAGGATCCAGGAATGCTGCCACCTTCTCTGGGCCTGAACTCATTTAAAATGGAATAAGGGAAAGTGGAAAAGTGTCCTGTGGTCTGACGAATCAACATTTGAATTTCTTTTTGGAAATCATGGACACTGGGTTAAAAACTACTTAGCTTGTTATCAGTGCACAGCTCAAAAGCCAGTATTTATGATGGTATGGGGTGCATTAGTGCACATGGCATGGGTGACTGGCACATCTGTGAAGGCACCATCAATGCTGAATGATATACGCATGTTTTGGCAACATCTGCAGCCATCCAGATGACATCTTTTTCAGGGAAGGCCTTGGTTATTTCAGCAAGACAATGTCAAACCACATTCTGCATGTATTATAACAGCATGGCTCTGTATTAAAAGAGTCTGGGTGCTAAACTGGCTTGCCTGCAGTCCAGACCTTCACGACTGATAACATTTGGCACATTATAAAATGAAATATATGGCAAAAGACACCCCGAACTGTTGAGCAGCTGAAATCCTATGTTAAGCAAAACTGGGGAAACATTTCACTTTCAAAACTACAGCAGTTGGTCTCCTCAGTTCTCAAATGCATACAGAGTGTTGTTAAATAAAGAGGTGATAAAACACAGTGATAAATATGCCCCCATGATTAGTTGTCTTTGTACTATTTCAATGAAATACAGGGTTTAAATGATTTGCACATCATTGACATCTGTTTTTTTTACATTTTGCATAGCATTCCAACCTCTTTGGAAATGGGGTTATACAATCAAGGTCATGTTAAGTAACATTATACACAATAAGGCTGCACTGAGTTCATCCACAGAGCAATAGTTGCCCCAAGGCTTTACCCCAAATGTAGTTGAATAAGCAACACAGGTTTGGTGTTTGAAGTCTGCTTCTTTAGGTTTGCACTGGAGCTCAGAGGCTAATGCAGCTAACAAGTTGGCATAGTGACGTACAAGCATGTTTAAATCATCACACTTTCCTCAAATTGTGTCATGTTGTTGAATCAAAGAGATTTGCCTATGTGGTTTCTGGCACTACATGACACACTATCTATAAAAACGGATAAAAATATCAACACAATTCAAGCTTCAAGATGACCGCTGCTACTATTATTAGCTATACAAAGTACTTTGTTGACTGTGCAGTACTAAAACTAAATTTAGAAAATGGAGGAACAAGAGCAAGAATACAGGATTGTCAAAGATTAGTGGTGGTGGGGAAAGAAAAATTACAAAACTGAATCTGTGTGTGTGTGTGTGTGTGTGTGTGTGTGTGTGTGTGTGTGTGTGTGTGTGTGTGTGTGTGCTTGTGTGTGTTTGTGCACATAATGCCTTTAGCAAAAGAGCATGATAAACACACATTAAAGACATTGACAATGAGGAATATCTTTTAAAACAGCAGCTTGAAACACCCCATACAGAGAGAGAGAGAGAGAGAGAGAGAGAGAGAGACAGAGAGAGAGACAGAGAGAGAGAGAGAGACAGAGAGATAGCAAGGCAGAGAAAGAAAAAAGATAAGAGAACGAGAAAACACAAAAAAGGAAAAGTGAAAGAAAAAAGAGCAAAAAAGAGAAAGAGAGAGGAAAGGAGAGAAAGAAGAGAGCGACAGAGAAAAGAGAAAGAAAGAAAGAAAGAGTGAGAGAAAAAATACAAAAGACAGTGAGACAGAGAAAGAAAGAAAAAAGACAGTGGAGAGAGGAAGAGAGGAAAAATAGAAAAACAGGGAACAACAGAAAGCAATAAAGAGAAAGATGTGGAATGAGAGAGTAGGAGAGAGAGAGAGAGAATGAATGAGTGTGTGAGTGAGTGAGAGAGTGAGAGAGAGAGAGAGAGAGAGAGAGAGAGAGAGAGAGAGAGAGAGACAGAGCTCATCTGCCTGCACTTACTCTCTTGCAGCAGCAAAAAACACAGAGCAACAAAAGAAACCTTTGGAAATGCCAGCCTTTCAATTCACATCCACACAATCTGATATTTAAAAAGAGTGTTTGGCGATTTTATTTTTGTTTTGCTAGCAGAGAGAGAAAGAAAGAAAAAGAAAGTAAACACAATAGATAAAAATAGGGCTCAGCGGGAGTGCAGCTGTTTTGTATTGGAGAAGAAAAGCAGGAGCAGATGAAGCTGGACTGACCCAAAGAAATAAACACACTCACTCACACCGCACAAACCAGTGTACATGAACACAAACACACACACACTTTGCAGCAAATGCATTACATTTATACTATTTAGATACAGGTGTTCATATACTGTTTCAGCTGCCACTATTCAAATACTGAAATCACCAGAGACTATCAGAGGTGGACCTCTAACACCTCTACAATTATGCTAATTTTTGCAACTTTAGGAGTATGTTAGCACTAAGCTAACGTTAATGCATTTTAACATTTCTGGGCCATTCTAGATTAAACGCAGACATCTGAAGCTTGTAAGAGATGTTCTATTTTTTATTTGAAGCTTGTAACAGAAATATTAACATATATTTTACCTTGTAGCAGTTTCATAGTGAGAATCCTGGCACAGAGCTGCTGCTGCTGTATTCCATTTCTATCATCTGACTGAAACGCATTGGTTCAGGCCACTACTCGCAGTCAGTGATGTATCTTGGATGTACAGAAGGCTTAGAGTGACGTTTTATCTCACTGAATCCCACCCAATGGAAAATCAAAACATGACTGTTTGGTTCCACTGTCACTGTCCTAGTTGTGTTAGTGGTTAATCTAATGCATTAGGCCTTCAATTCAGCTCCTGAAGTCCTAACCAAAGGGAGCACTCGATTGACGATATCTACCTAAATACTTATCATCTTTTGTTTCCAACAAAAATTTAACAAAGAAATTAGGATATTTAAATTACATTTGCAGAGTTTAACTGTCACTAGGCCTTCTCTGTAGGCCAGTTTTCTCAACGCTGGGCCAAGATGTGCTTTGTGACCAACTCGCAGTCCAAGGCCCAGCAGTTGAGAAACTTGTTGCTATGCCATACTAGGATCTACCACTATTACATCAGTGCTGCAGAATAGAAACTAGACGCTGGTGTTTACTCTGCTTCTTTGCCAACACTGGTCTGTTCATTTTCGTCCTTCATTTATTTTGCATTTTTTACACTGCCTAACATAACTTGCTGGTGACACCTCGTCATTTCTGCTTGTAAAGAGTAATAATGATCCTTCATGATCGTTTTTCCATACACCACCTGTCAGGAACTGCACTGAATAACTTAAAGTGACAGCAAGTTTGCTTCCCTGTTGTCACATGATCTAAATATGGCATCAGCCATGGGTGTGGACCTGTGGTTACGTATAAAAAATACTGATCTTTCTTACTTTGAGGAAATATGTACGTGTAGGTAACTGACTCACATCTGCCATTAATGTAGACATAGCTGTGTTCTGAAACAACCCACATGAGCACATGCTAATCAATAACGTCAAGTGAATGAACCACGTGTGTCATGAACAACAAACTAACCAGCACAACGAGCCCTCGTCGGATATATAATTTCCTCTGATCAGCTTTCAGTTGTTTGTTATTAGAGCAAGACGAAAGCGGAAAAGGGTCGTATGCTTTTGCATCGTGTATTAGCATTAATTTCAGGTTCAGCCCTGTTGCCTTGTTAATGCTGAGCTATGGAGCATGTGCAGCGAAAGAAGACACATGAATTCCAGTCTGAGCGTTCTCATTAAGGTCATGTATCTGATCAGGACCACATATGAAAGGCAATGTTCACACTGCCAGAGTAAGTGGCACTTTACCATTTTTCTGTCTTGATGTGAGGGGTCTGATGTTTTCAAAGCTGTATGGACATTCAATTTAATCTTTTCAGATCAGATCTGAGGCACTTTGTCTATGTTCAGACTGCAGGCAAATCGGATTTGTTTCTCAAATCCAATCTTTTGAGACGACTGTCTGTACTATCATTTGTAATTATGTAGCTATGCTGGTGATACAGATTTCAAATGCGGGTGCAGGAAATATGGAGGTGCATCATCTTGCCCTCCAAAATTATCTGGCATAAGCATGAATTTTTGGTGATCTTGAATCCCAGCACTTCCATCACTCTGGATTTGACATTGTCATTGTTTGTCGTGTTGCAAGTGATGAAAAGACACTTAGAAATCCAATTTGTGCAGCCAGAGCATCCAGACTAAGATGCATATATAAAATTTCAAACCACCTTCAAATGTAGTTTTGATTTCATGTGTTTTTTTGCCCTCCAGATTATCATAAATAAATCTGGATACAATCTGGATATGCCAAAAATCAGATTTGTGCTGGCAGTCTGAGCAAGGCCTTTCATATGAGATTCTAGATCGGATGCATATCCAATTTGTGGCCATTTGACCTTAAAGAGAAAGCTCCAATAAGAATTCATGTGTCTTTTTGTGACATCATTCAGCACTAATAAGGCAACAGGGCTGAACCTGAAGTTAGTGCCAGTAAACGGTGCACAAGCATCTGGCCCTTTTTCTTTAGAAAGATTAGATCTGAGCAACAAATTGGAATTGAGCAATGAGGCTTGTAATGTGAACGCAGCCAAAGTGGCTCAGATCTGATTTGAAAAAATTACGTTTGCATGTCCACACTGCTCTGAAAACATCAAATATGTGTCAAAATCAAAATTTTGGCAAACAAATGGATTTGTGCCACTTCAGCCTAGTAAAGTGAACGTAGCCTCAAAGATAATTTTTTATGGACTTAAATATCGCCTATTGACCCCTTAAAGTCATAAAAACATAAACCCCATCAGTTTGAGACAATGCAGCCACAGGCACACGATGCAGACAGTCAGCGAGCTAGAGAGTTTTTTAGAGTGCATCTCACCTTGTCTCTCATCTTGTTCATGGGGGATCTATCAAACTTCTTCTTTAGTTCAGTCTATTTTGACAAAGGTGAACACTCCATGCATACTTGGGTCCGCTTTCAAATGATTCAATTTGCTGCTGATGGGAACGTGTTTTATGATGATCCACGCCAAAGGAGGGAATTCAGTATCACAGCATGGTTTTCTCTTCTAGCAGTCACCGCTATTCTCTGCATAGTCTGCCTATTTTAACATCTGACTCTAGACAGATATCTCTTTTTTTTAATATCATCACAAATTCTTGGTTTCTGTGTTTGACAGTCTGATCTTTTTCAGGCCGTTCTCAAGTTTTCAGTGTCAGCACTTAATATAGGAAAAAGACAATAATTATAATTCACAGTAGTTATTGAATAATGTATAGCAGTTACTGAATAAGTGAGCACGTCTCAGTGAAAGTGACGTACCAGTTCCCACTGCATGGGCCACAGAGGGTCGTTGAAATATAAGGAATCAGGAGGAGTCTCTCCAAAACCCTGCCTCCTCTGCTTCTGCCCAGGAAGCTCAGCAAACTCTGGTGAGAGAGTAAAAGATATAAAGGTGAACACACAGATTGTTTCGGGCATATATTTAATGAATATTAAAGAAATACTCTTCATAATGCTAATTATGCTAAAACATTTAGAGCAGCTGCTACTCGACGGTTAGCATCATGCTAAATGGTGCCCATTAGCTTTCATTCATTGCTAGCAACAGCATGTGTAATAGTTTCTGTCTTGCTCTGTGTGTGCGGTGCATGTGTGCGTAAGTGATCCAGAGGTGTCTCTTCTCCACCCAGTGGTGAAGGGTCTGTGTGTGTGTGTGTGTGTGTCTGTGTGTGTGTGAAGGGTCTCTGAAATCCGCTCTCCTGCTGATAGAGAACACGACTCCAAGATTAGCATCTCATTAGCATCTTATTAGCATGTGATTACCATACGCATATCCTTACCATACCAGCTCAAAGTGAGTACTGGCTCATCCAGATAACTCTCCTTCACTTAGCTCCCATTCTTTTACCCTCACCTCATACTCATCCCTCTATTACTGTACACTCATCTCTCTGTCTCTCTGTACTCATCCCTCTATTCCTTAATACTCATCTCTGTCTCTTTGTACTTATCTCTCTATTTCTCAACACTCATGTCTCTGTCTCTCTGTACTCATCCTTCTGTTTCTCTACACTAATACCTCTCTCTGTACTCTTCTTCAGTCTCTCTTTAGTCACCTTTCTATTTCTCTACATTCATCCACAGTATCACTCTATTGATCCCTCTATTTCTCTACACTAATCACTATATCTGTTCTCATCCCTCAGTCTCTTTGTATTCATCCATCTACTTCTCTACACTCTTTTCTTAGTATCTCTGTACTCTTTCCTCCATTTCTCTACACTCTTCCCTTAGTATCTCTGTACTCTTTCCTCCATTTCTCTACACTCTTCCCTTAGTCTCCCTGTACTCATCCCTTTATTTCTCTACACTTTTCCCTTAGTCTCTCTGTACTTATTCCTCTATTTTTCTACACTCTTTCCTTAGTCTCTCTGTACTCTTTCCTCTATTTCTCTATGCTATTCATTTAGTCTCTCTGTACTCATCCCTTTATTTCTCTTTACTCTTCCCTTAGTCTCTCTGTACTCTTTCCTCTATTTCTCTACACTCGTCCCTTAGTTTCTCTGTACTCATCCCTCTATTCCTCTATGCTGTTCCTTTAGTGTCTCTGTATTCATTCCTATACTTCTTTACCCCTTTAGTCCTTCCATTTCCTCTCTCCTTCCCAGTCTCTTTCTATCACTCCTTCCCCTCTCTCTCTCTCTTTCTCCCTCTCTCTCTCTCACTGTCTCTCTCTCCCTCTCTTTGAGTTGCAGATTGAAAGTGAGGCGTCATTGTGGTGAAGAGAGCACGTTTCTGTCTGTTCTGTGAAGGAGGCTCACTGCAGAGCTACGTGAGTGTTCACACACACACACACACACACACACACACACACACAGTGTTCACACACACACACGGACACACACAAAGGCACACCTCCCCCTAAAGTAACAAAATTTCTATCACTATTTAAGAACAATGGAACAACATCGAAAAAAAAACTCACACACACATTCAACTTACACACACACAGTCACTAGTAGGGATGAGTCTGAATTTTTCAATATCCAAGTATTAATAATAATTAAAGTTTAAGAGATCAAATACTTCAATTCAATGTGTGATTCTATTTATTCTCTAATTTAAGAAGCAGAGAGAGAAATGTGTCTCTCTGTTCTCCACCAGAGGGCAGTGTAGAGCTTGCATCTTACATATAGGTCAGAGTTTGTTATCTGTTTAGACCAAAGAAGGAAGCATAGAAAGACTGCTGCAGCCGGCTAAAGGCTACCGCACACTGGATGAGAAGCGCAGCAGAAAAGCACAGATACATAGCTCAAGCTAATTCTGGCCTGTATTAATATAGATTTACTGCAATATAACTCTTTACATGTTCACTGCTTTAGTCCTAAAAGGTTTGAGGTGAAATCAGTTACAGTGCAATTAGAATAGTCATGTTAGAAGAGCTAACAGACAATTGGCATTTCTCTACTTCTAAGACGTTAGATGTTCTGTCTTTCTTTATGTAAATTGAAATAAAGGGGCCTGCCAACTCTCACGCTCTGGCAGTGAGACTCATGTAATTCAGTCTAATCTCATGCCACACTCAACATTTCTCATGCATTTTTATAAAACAACCTACCAATGAATCTGGACACTCATGAAGTTTCCTACTACTGCTTAGTTTTCACTGATTAAAAACACTCTGGACCGTCAACGACGGTTTACTTGAATACAAAAAGATCACGCTAGCTAGTCATTCACTGCCGGTCTGTGTGTGTTGTAAATCAGTAGGGGCCGGTTCCCATAACAACAGAAAATCAACTAGGGAGGTGTGGTCTTCTAAAATCTCACTCTAACCAAAATATAAAATATATCAGCTCTGAAAAAAACTGTAGTTCCTATGTTGAACTTCAAAAAATTACAGACAAAAAAATATACATTTACAAATATTTATTTAGGATTTTTTTTCAATATTAACTTACAAATTTAAATACAAAATTTGACTGAAACTCCTGTCTCTGTTCACTATCATCACCCACCCACACACACTGCACTCACTGAGGAGTGTGTTGTTCTTTAGGCCTCGTAGAGCTGCTCTTTTCTCTCTGAAGTGTATATTCTGCCTCTGGACCCACTTCACCTGCAACACACACACACACACACACACACACACACACACACATTGTTAGCTTCAGTTCAAAGAGATACTGAATTAATCATTCTCTCTCACACACACAGACACACGTCCACACAGCTTTGATGTGTTAAACATGTAGTGAAATGAAAATGTTAGAACCCTTGACCTATGAGGACCACTTTTTTTTGGAATATATATCTTCTATATGTGGAATATATATCTTTTTTCTAACATAATAAACTTGGCAAATAAATTATATATATATATATATATATATATATATATATATATATATATATATATATATATATATATATGTATATATATGTACAACCCCATTTCCAAAAATGTTGGGACGCTGTGCTAAATGTGGAAAAAAAAAAACGTTGGGACTGGGGGCTGATAAAGTTGTGTAATGCTAAAAAAACACCTGGTGGTTAATTGGCAACAGGTCAGTAACGGAGAGTCTTTCAGAAGTAAAGATGAGGGGGGGTCACCACTCTGTGAAAGACTGTGCGAGCAAATGTGCGTGCAACAATCCAAGAATAACGTTTCTCAATGTAAAATAGCAAAGAACTTTTGCTTTTCATCATCTATGGTCCATAATAACATTAAAAGATTCAGAGAATCTGGAGAAATCTCTGTATGGAAGGGACAAAGCCAAAAAACAGCATCTGCTGGCCGTGATCTTTGGGCCCTCATGCGGCACTGCATTAGATATGATTTTGTAGCGGACATTAGCATGGGCTCAGGAACACTTCTGAAAAACAATGTCTACGAAAAAGCTTGTCGCTGCATCCACAAATGCTAATTAAAACTCTAAAACGCGAAGAAGAAACTGTATATAAACAGGATCCAGAAACGCCGCCACCTTCTCTGGGACCAAGCTCATTTAAAATGGACTGAGGGGAAGTGGAGAAGTGTGGTCTGACCAATCTACATTTAAAATTTTTTTGGACATCATGTACACTGTGTCCTCCGAGCCACTCAGCTTGTTATCAGTGCACAGTTCAAAAGGCAGCATTCATGATGGTATAGGGGTGAATTAGTGCATATGGCATGGATGACGTGCACATATGTGAACGCACCATTAATGCTGAACGATATATATACATATTTTGGCAACATATGCTGCCATCCAGATGACGTCTTTTCCAGCGAAGGCATTGCTTATTTCAGCAAGACAAACTCAAGAAAAAAGCACTGTCGGAAAGCCTCAATAAAGCTTATTCATGCTTATATCCAAACACTTCTAGCTCGTCTGTCTTACACACACCTCCCAGAGTGATCAACAGGAGTGATAGGGAGCTAATTCATGTGTGTGAGTGTGTGTGGCTATATAGCAGCCTGATGCTCTACTGCTGTGTGTGCTGTAGGTGTGTGTGCATGTGCGTGTGTGTGTGTGTGTGTTTTTGTGTGTGTGTGTGTGTTTGTGTATGTGTGTAGGATGCGCACGATTGACCACACTGACACTGACCCCACAGCCAAGATATTCATCATCCAGAGGAGACAGACACACACACACACACAGACACACACACAAAAGGAAGGTGACTGAGAGGTGGAGGAGGGCACAGATGGACAGACAAGCTGTCTGAGAAGGAGAGAGGGAGAGAGAATGTGTGTACATGTCTACCCAGCATAGTAAAATACATGCAATTGTGTGGAAACCTCAACTTAGCAGGTGACAGTATGTGAAATGCAAATAAAAACAGAAAGATGTGATTTGTAAATCCACTTCGACCTGTGTTTAAGTGAAAAAGAAAACATTTAATGTTTTAACTTAATATTAATATTATTTGTCAGTAAACATACGCTCATTCTGAAATCGATGTTCCAGAAAAATTTAGATAGGAGCAATTTAAGACTAGGGACATTGTGAAATGTCCATCCATCCATCCATCATCTAAACCGCTTATCCTTCTGGGTCGCGGTGGGGTGCTGGAGCCTATCCCAGCTGTCATCGGGCGGAAGGCAGGATACACCCTGGACAGGTCGCCAGTCCATCGCAGGGCAGACAAACAGACATATACATCCACACACACACTCACACCTAGGGGCAATTTAGCATGTCCAATCAGCCTGACTGCATGTTTTTGGACTGTGGGAGGAAACCGGAGTACCCGGAGGAAACCCACGCAGACACGGGGAGAACATGCAAACTCCACACAGAAACGACGCTGGTCACCCGGCCGGGAATCGAACCCAGGCCATTCTTGCTGTGAGGCGACAGCGCTACCCACTGCGCCACCGTGCCGCCATTGTGAAATGTTCAAAAAACATTTTAAACAGGTGATGCTGTCATGCTTGGGCATAAAAGTAGCATCCAGGAAAAGGCCTAGTCTTTCATGAGCAAGGATTGAGGCTTGCCACTTTGCCAAAAATAGAAAATATTCCAACAGCTTCTCAATTAACGATTGCATGTACCACAACCAAATGCCTGCTGCTTTCAACCCCTCAGATGACACAGCATTGAACACCGCCACAGTTCTGAGATGGACATCACTACATAGGATTGTGAGTTCACAGTTTTTGCCTACATCATTAAGAAGCCCCGTCACCATTTTGGTAGGCACACAGTAACTATGCTCTGATGTAGCTTGTCTCGTCACCGTTGATGCAGGTACAACCCCAAAGGTGGATCAAGACCAAGCAAAATAGATTTGAATGATCACAAAAAACACAAAAATCTTGATAAGCTTTACTGAATCCATATAACCTGCAAAGCTCTCAAGTTCAGAAAATCCCAAGCAGCACAGTAGTGCACTTTTTTAATATACTATTTAGTGTGCTAGTATGTGGTTGGGGATGCAGTAGAGGTAATGCATTGGGAAATCTCCGCCAATTAGATTCTGGCACAGTACCGGTGCTGACCTGACATGGATGTGCATCATCACCACAATGCTGAAAATCCCTGATAATAATAAGAATGCTGATAATAAAGAAAGCAACACATTGCATATTATGATTTTTTTGAACAACATCCAAACTTTAGAATTCGCTAAGGTAATTTTTTTTGTGAAAAAAAAGAAAAAAAGAAAAAAAATAGGACATAGTCACAGACAAAGTCCAAACTAGTCCACTGTACAATGAATAGGGCATAGTTTAAGATTACGTGACCCTTATTAGGTCCCACAATGGGGAAATTTCAGCTCATCTAGCTGCACAGGGAGCAGTTGGGGTTAGGTGCCTTGCTCAAGGGCACCTCAATCATGTACTGTCGGCTCAGGGGATCGAACCGGCGGCCTTCTGGTCACAAGGCTAGTTCCCTAACCTCCAGCCCCTGACTGCCTCAATTTGAGCTACACACATAGCTCAAACAAGTCCACTGTACAATGACTAGGGCACAGTCACAGATATGGCTTAAACTAGTGCACAGACATAGATCCAACTAGAGCACTGTACAGTGAATAGTGCAAAGTCACACACATAGCTCAAACTAGAGCACTGTACAGTGAATACGGCATAGTCACAAACATAGCTCTAACTAGTGTACTATACAGTGAATAGGGCAAAGTCACATATATAGCTCAAACTAGCACACTGTACTGGGAATAGGGCACAGATTCAGACATAGACATATTCAGACTTAAAGAGAGAGAGAGAGAGAGAGAGAGAGAGAGAGAGGTTAAGCAGCTGTGTCAGAGTGATAGTACCCAGCATGCACTGGGAGCGAAGCTGATATCAACGCTGACATTTCAGACTCAGATACACACACACAGACACACACAAACACACACCAGCCCTGAGACCACCAGAGTCCCCCTGTCATTCACACTGTTTATCATTCTCTCTCTCTCTCTTTCTCTCTCTCTCTCTCTCTCTCTCTCTCTCTCTCTCTCTCTCTCTCCTCATTATCAGCAGTGCATGTCCCATCCTCTGGATGGGTCAGTGATCCATATCTCCACTCCTGACCAATATACTGTCAGATAGAAAGAGAGAGAGAGACAGATAGAGAGGATGGATAGACAGGGTCAGAGGGTAGGAAATTGAGAAACAGGAAAGAGAGAATGACAGAGAAAGAAGAAAGTGAGAGAAAGAAAGAGAGAGAAGTGAAAGACAGAAAGAACACAAAGAGAAAGAGGGACCTTCTCTCTGTGAGAAGAGAAGAAACAGGAGGAAAAAAGAAAGGATGAAGAGTGTTGCACCCCACCCCCACCCCCGCCCCACTCCCCACCCCCTTGCTCCATTGAGGCGGTTTCCGTGGCGCTGATTTTGATTGGCAGCTGGTCACAGCTCAGCTGGCTCTAAAGCGTCCTGCAGGGTGTGTGTGGCAGGACAGATCTGAGCGGGTTTATCACACACAAAGGAGAAGGGAATTAAACATCTAAAGCAAACCAGAGAGCGTGAAAGCTCCTTATAGGGCCGCTGGAGCCGCGATGTGACCGGGGTTTAAAAATCAAACACCAGGTAAAATAAATAAATAAATAAATGAAAACACTCCAGAGCGGTGATGATCCGAAAAGAAGCTACAAAACATCCCACCGGCATCAAAAAACTGAGGAATTAATACAAATTAATAAATAGCTTTGACATGGAGCTGATAGGAGAAAAGCATTCCTAATAGCAATGATGTATCATTAATTAGTCTTAACATTACAATCATATACAACATTGAATCCACAAAAATCCCAACAGCATCACACGATTCATGAACAAGTAAAACACACTGACATGCAGAAGTTAGTTATCAGTGGTTGGCCACCGAAAACATTCAAATATAACAGTTTATGACCAAAGACTGCATCTATCAAATATCTTGATCAGCATTAAAGGCAAACTCACACGCATACTTCGAATTTGGCAGAAGTTTGGCTAGACGTTTCAGAGAAACAATATCAGAGAAACAATATCAGAGAACCGTTTAAGAGGTGCCAGGCCCCTTCCTGTTTCTCCCATTATTCTAAAAACTTGACTACAAAACACTAGAGGGCGTACATGAGCAATGGGAAACAGTGGCTGCAGCACTTTACCAGGCCTCTCTACTAAAAGAGTCATTGAGTGCGTTTTCATGCACTCAATAATCCGATCATAATCGGATTTCTGCAGTTATCCGATTATTAAAATGGTCATGTAAACACTATACTCCGATCTAGAAATCCGATTAAGAAATCCGCTAAAGAGAGCTGGATTTTAGTTCAGTAATCAGATTTCTCAGTGCATGTATACTTGTACTCCGATTTCTATTGGATTTCTCAGTCTGCACATGCATGTGAACAGACGGTGGATGTCGTGAGATGGCAGCAAAACACTTTTGGAGTGGCGCTGAAACCAGACACGAAATAAAGAATATTTAAATATTCTTCATCTTTTAGATGATGTTTGTTCATATTTTCAGGTAAAGCAGCGCAATGTTTTAAAAAAAATGTGGCATGAAGTTTGAATTTTATTTATGTTTACGTTACATCTTCTTCTGTGAGTTTATTGGCTGGTTGCAAAGCATAAATCTGATTACTGTCTGACTCATGTAAACCCGGAGTTTCACATTATCTGATTACTCAAGAGCATGTAAACGCATGGATCAGATTACCGACAAAATTTGATTTTCTGCAGTTATCAGACTATTAAATGCATGTAAACGCACTCACTGTGAAAGTGCTGCTAGGTAAAACATATGTTAATATGTATGTCTTAAACTTCATGCCTCAAGTAAAACATGGAATGTCTTTTAGAAGCTTCAAATGTCTTTATTCAATCTATAATGGCCGAAAAAAATCTAAATGTGAATTGCTGTTAGCTTAGTGCTAACAAAATACAAGTATAGGGGTGCTAGCACAAGTTAACATTATCATAAAGGTAGGTTTTTTCTTATGTTTTGACTGGATTTTGACATTTGTGTCCTGAAAAGGGGGGCTAGCACTAATAGTCATGGTTCTCCATTGCACTAGTATTACGGCTACAGAGTGTTGATTGGTTGGTGAGGTGATCAGCTCTTTGGCTGAATAAACCAGTTCACTGATGTCAGGAATGTACATAACACACTGTTAGAAAGCCCTTTATCTGGAGCTGAAAAGCGTTACATATCATACGACAGCAGTGTTGAAATAATTTACGTTGTTCTATGCTAAGAAAAGGAGGGCATTTGTTTAAAAAGGACAAACCATTTACAAATTATAGTATGCAACAGTAGCTCCACAGGTCCCACTATCTAAAGCTAACTGTATAAAACTGACTTTATCATGCTGAATTGAACATAGTGAAGTTAAAAATCTGCATGTATGTCCTGCTGGGGAGGTGACCTGGGTGATGGATAGTTGGGAATGGACGGTTGGGTGGCAGAGGGTGTGTGTGTGTGTGTGTGTGTGTGTGTGTGTGTGTGTGTGTGTGTGTGTTCAAAGAAAGGATTAACTATATCTTCAGGCACAAAATGCACACAGGACATAGGTAGGTAACCAGAGAGAGAGAGCAAGTCAGAGAGAGAGAGAGAGAAAGAGAGAGAGAGAGAGAGAGAGAGAGAGAGAGAAATGCAGATTCTTCAGACAGTTAGAAACAGTCCACTCGGTAAAATAACAAAACTTAAGCCCCCAGTCAGAGAAGGCAACCGCCTGCTGTGTGTGTGTGTGTGTATGTGTGTGTGCGTGTGTGTGTGTGTGTGTTTATCCTCGGTTCATCCGAGCTCATGGCAGTGTATGTCTGTAATTATGTAATTACTAGTGTCGGTGGTGTAATTAGCACAGTGGCTAAATGAGAGAGCCTGAGGGTCAGATCACCACACACAAACACTCACACACACAAACACATACAGGCTTGCTTTTATATCTTATCAGGATATGGGGTCATACATATGTGATTGTCCAGTGAACTGGACAAAAAGCAATCACACAAATCAAACAATACATACAATGATTCAAATGTTTCTCAAAATTTGGAAAAAAGTTTGGAAAAATTGTATATTCTTTCAGCACCCCAAAATAATATATTCAATAAAACCAAAGAAATTTGCATATTTTGGGGAAAATCTTTTTATTGCTTCAAGTCTTCAGGAACTCCATCATTGCCTATGATCTCCTATGATTTCCTGTTTCCCTGGGGTATAAATATGAGGTCACACACATGTAAAATATCCATCAACATGGGTAAAACCAAAGAGCTGTCAACTCAAAAGAGACAGACGGTTGTGGACCTGCACAAATCAGGAAACGGTCATAAATAAATTAGTAAGTTGAAATTACATTAAACACAATGAGGGCAATAAAAAATTTAAACCATTAAACAGTTAAAAATGTGCCAGAAAGAGGATGCATGAGCATATGTCCCCCACGTACAGTGTGGAGGATAGTAAGAGAGAAAAATAAGAACCCAAAGATCAGCTTCAGAACTGCACAGTTTAGTGGAATTTTCGAATTTCAGAGGCCACCTCCATGACCTGAAGCTTGGGAAAGGAGCATTTCCTAAGAGCAAGCCACAAAATGGCTGAGCTTTGCAAAATGTCATTGGAAACACAAAAAGAATCGTGTGATATGGGCAGATGAGAAAAAAAACTGAAGTTTTGGGCACTATCATCACATTAAATATGGTGGATCATTGATTTTTTGGGGCTGTTTTGCTGCTCATGATCCAAGGGCTCCTGTGAAAACCCAGGGCATAATGAATTCCAGTAAATTCCAGGAGATTTAAGCCCAAAATCTCTCTGCTTCTGCCAGGCTGAAACTTGGACTACCTTTCAGCAAGATAATGACCCCAAACACACATTAAGTCTTGTAATAGCCTTCTCAGTCTCCAGATTTAAACCAAGTTGAACACCTGTGGTGTGTACTGAAGAGGGAAGTCCACAAGCAAAGACCCAAACATATCAAGTGAGACGAATGTGAAAAAAATCAGATGTGTTGCTTTTCCAGCTTTTACAGGCTTTAACTTCTGCTCGTCGCTGCTGTCATGGTGCCGCTAAATAATTGCGCACACGCAGTGTAAAAAAAGCTCATGAATTCCGACCTGAGCGGTCACATTAAGGTCGCATGGCCACGAATCGAATTCATATCCGATCTAGGACCACATATGGAAGTGGCTCAGGTCGGATTTGTGTCCACACAGCCCTGAAAACATGAGATCTGAGTCACATTAGGGCAAAAAATCGGATTTGTGCCACTTCAACCTGGTAATGTGAACATAATCTTTCATATGTGGTACTGATATCTGATATGTATCCGATATGCAGCAATGCATGTTCGAAGATATTTCAAAAGAAATGGCCGAATGCGGCCGTAGGAGAACGAGGCTGCAGCAGCAAAGAACAGTTTAAGGTCAGAAAGCAAAATTGAAAGAATCCGAGGACACGAACCAGAGAAGTCACCGCGCCCTTTTTACGGCAAGCTCGAACAAATTCTAAAGCTGAACTTCCGGGAGCGACTGGCGTTCGTCGGAAGTCATGATTGTTTACCTCTGGATGAGCACACCACGTGAAGCAACATGAAGCACTGTTCTTTTGTGCATGTGGTCAGTTTAGGAGCATGATCTGTTCAGACTAATGTGGCATACAGGTCACAATTAAAAGGTATTGTGAACAGCCAAACAAAAAAATCAGATTTGGTGAGAAAATCAGATTTGGGTCACTTTTACCTGCTGTGTGAATAAAGCCTAAGTGGCTGCATAGACCATTTGCTTGTAAACTGCTGTACCACAGCTATGAGGTTGTCAGGATGAGCTGCTTGTGCAATGCCACCATAACCCTACCCTCTCACTCCATGGCTAAGGGCTGCAGAGTTTCCTGGGTAGGCCACCTGTGTGACGCTGCACTACAGTTATGTGGAGAGAAGCCTTCCCCCATGACTAAAGACTCTTTCTGGGCCACTAAAGTGGTCCCTGCCAGCTGAGGACCTGTGTGTGCGTGTTGCTGTGGGTTGTTTGTTTATTGTTGATTATGTAATTTGTTATTTCTGTAAAGCATTTATGGGTTGAAGAAAGACCTTACAAAAATTAAACTTACATTTTTTTTTAATCTCAAGAACCAAAAAGAAACATTTTTGTTCTTTTAGTTAAAAACATGAAACAACTTTAGTAAAAAACACTCTATAAAACACACTATAAATTTAGGACTTTTTTGTTCTGAAAATGTATGAAAACAAACATAGACACATGCTTAGTTTGCTGGTCTCCAGTGTATATTTGAAGGCAGACATTAATGACTGGATCCGCTCTCTCAGCGAGCCTTTGGCTGTGAGCCAGATAACACACTAACTGTGTTTACTCCACACACACGGCGGAAGCTCCAAACGCTATTACAACACACACCCGGCTCTGGCAAAGGCGCAATTAAATCTCTCATACACTGTTGCAGAAAACAACCTAATCAACACTCTTCTGGAGTTATGTTTTTAGGGTCAAGTGTAGGGGTCTGAACTGATGTAAATTGTTTTATATAAAGTGTATATATATATATATATATACACATACATGTATATATATATACATGTAAATATATATATATATATATATATATATATATATGTGTGTGTGTGTGTGTGTGTTTCTACGCTCATTGTCCATTTTATCAGCTCCACTTACTATATAGGTGCACTTTATTTCTCTGCATACTTTGTTAGCCCCCTTTTACCCTGTTCTTCAGTGGTCAGGACCCCCATGGACTGATGGACTACAATCTGTAATTGTAGAACTACAAAGTGCACTTATATAGTAAGTGGAGCTGATAAAATGGACAATGAGTGTAGAAATAAGGAGGTGGTCATAATGTTTTGCCTGATTGCTGTATATATATATATATATATATATATATATATATATATATATATTTGTTTTATATGTATATATATATATATATATATGTTTTTGCATGTATATATATATATATATATATATATATATGTATTTGTTATTGGCATGATTATGATGATAAGTATTAATGAATTATATATATTAGAAAATAGTGTAATACATTTCATGTATACAGTATATTTTATATATTTGACATACACACATGTATGTGGACACCCTTTTTAAATTTCAGCCACAGCCATTCACAAGTGTGTAAAATCAAGCATACAGCTCTGCAGTCTCCACAGTAGATAGTTCCAAACTACCTCTCGAAGAACTGTCAGCACAAGAAGTGCGTCTCAGGAGCTTCATGGATTAGGGTTTTCATGGCCGCACACAAGTCTAAGATCACCAGAAGCAACACCAAGTATCAGCTAGAGTGGTTCAAAGAACGCCACTGTTGGACTGTCGAAACAAAGGAAACACGTTTTCTGGATTGATCAATGATGCTTCACCATTAGAGAGTCTGACGGACAAATCCAAATAGAACATACTACCTGCCAAAATTCATAGTGCTAACTGTATATGTATGGTGAAGGAGGAATAATGAGCCACAGCTGTTTTGTTTCGTGGTTTGGGCTGGGCTGCTTATTTCTAGTGAAAACTTTGAGGAAGGCCCATTCCTCTTTCAGTATGACAGTGCCCCTATGCTCAAAGTGAGCTCCATAAATACATGGTTTGCCAAGTTTGGTGGGAAAGAAAATGACTGGCCCGCATGGAGCCCTCATCCTGAGTATTAACACATCTGAATCAACATGATTCCAACTGATTTAGAAAAGGAAGTGCATGGAATGTGATCATATGGATACAGTCTACACCTATCCATAAGACACTGGACTTTATAACTCAAATGCAGAAAAATGTAATAGTTGGAAATTAGCAAGATCCAAATCTGTGATTTCAGGGACTTAATGAAATCCTAAAAGCCCATATGGACTCGTTAGGGGCTGAACTAAATGAGGGTAATTAATCAGAGGTGATTTTACATGCAAGCACACACACACTTTTCCTCCTCCTCTCTCTCATTTAGAATGCTAATCAAAACAAAAATAAACCCCTAATTTGCATAAATGCACAGTTTCAAATGAAACATCACGGCAAAGTGTGAACACTTGTTTAACAGACCTGCGCTGATGTGTTTGAGTGTTTTTAACCATTCAGCACTGGGTATCACTCTGATTTACACACTGACAGATTCCACGCGGCCAAAAATTGCAAATGGTGAAATTCTTTGGTGGTGTGTTGACCTTTATGGCATTGGATCACATGAAGCAGGATGCAGAACCCCTAGAGGTGCAGATGTTGGCATCTACACTTTATTCTAGTGTTGCATTTCCAAATATTTTTGCGCTATACATTAATAGCAAAACAAAAATCCTGCATTTCAAAGTCAAAAAGAATTAGGTTTGTTTACACTGTCACCAAACAAGTGAATGCAGTGCACAGTTTTCAAGTATCATAATAACTCAAATCAGTCAGTATTGGAGGCACAAAAATGTGATATGAAACCTGTTCTGTGGTGTTTGGATCAGTAGCCGACTAGCTAACCTAGTGATCAGGCTACAGATCCAATCAGTGCCGCGCACCACAGTACAGTTTAGATTTTGACTTTTGACTAATCGACACAAATGTAGACGATGAAAAACTCTGAGTGGGTGCTTAATTTTTACTTAGGAATGCATAATGGTTTCCATCTCTGGCTATGACTGTTTTCAGGCAGACTGATCTCTGGTCTCCCTGGTCAATTTTAACTACCATTATCTTCAACAACGTAAATGAATGAAACCATTTTAAAAAAAAAGATGGATGGGAAGAATACTGCAGTTGTGCAGTTCGCTTTATCTCAGCACAGCCGTTATTGTGGAAAGGAGTGACTTATTTTCACAGTGGGGGGTTCTCACCCCTCTCCTATCACCCATCACTGCTCACTAGCAGCTCAACAGAAAGTCACAACATTTCACATACAGAGCAAAAGCAGCATGCTGGTTAATCACAGAACAGAGTTACAGGGAAGAAAGAAAAGAGGCTACAAAAAGAGTAACAATATCACAGAAAGTTGCATATCTTTCAGTGACCACCAGTCCTCCTCCTGAAGATCTACTTTCCTGCAGGTTTTGCTTCAAAACAAATCTCCAGGAGCATGGTTGTTGTTTTAACTAAAATGCTTATTAGCATGCGATATTGAAGTTTTCACTGTGACTCCACTGATTAGCTTTTCATAATAGAAATGATGGGAGAGCATAAACTGACAATTTGTACCTTTTCTCCAAGCAATGCTGAATTACAGCTGATATGTATATACTTTAAAATTGCTTATTCGTACATTTGTACAAAATGTCAATGTATTTGTAGTTACACTTGATGGTGTTAATCAGCGATAAGATAAAGTATATGTCCAAATGTTTGTAGACACCTGTTCATCTAAGTTTGCCTCAATAACAGCCCCTACTCTTCTGGGAAATTGGAAGATTGCTGTGAAGATTTGATTGCATTCAGCCACAAAAACATTAGTGAGGTCAGGTACTGATTTTTGATGATTAGTTCTGGAATACCATGCCAACTCTTTACATCCCTCTAGCTGACGCCTGGCATTGGGCATGGTGATCACGCAGGCCTATGCATGCACCTTAGCAATGGGTGCAGCTTAAAGGAGCTAATTAGTATTGTTTTGGACACATACTATATGAAGCAATGTCAAAACTTTGACTTGACCAAGTTGTTTTACATCAACATGTCTTTCCACACTCAGACCTAAGTCA